>NC_043709.1:51239533-51327816 GCF_006229205.1 Suricata suricatta
GGCGGCGGCTGCGGAGGCTCGGACCTGCCCCTGCGCTTCCCCTACGGGCGGCCGGAGTTCCTGGGGCTGTCTCAGGACGAGGTGGAGTGCAGCGCCGACCACATCGCCCGCCCCATCCTCATCCTCAAGGAGACTCGGCGGCTGCCCTGGGCCACTGGCTACGCAGAGTGAGTGTAGCGACACCGGCGGCGCCCCTGCGCTCCTCGCGGCCCTTCCCCGCACGGTTCCAGCCCTCCTCGCTCCTTCTTTTCCGGCCCCAGGGCCCTCCAGGGGCTGCCAGCGTTCAGGCCTCGGCGGGGACCTCTTTATTTACACTGGCTATTCCTCTTTTCCCACCACCCCCTTCCCCCAACCCCAAGGACGCAGCGTCTCCAGCCTGAGTATGGGTGGTAGCTGGTGGGTGGCAGCGCTGGACCGTGGGAAAGCCAAGGTTGGACGGGTCTGTGAGTCCGGGGGCTGTGACACTTGGAAGAAAGTGCGTAGAACAGCTTTGCTGAAGTTTGAGGCACAGCAGGGAAATCGAGTATCTGCGCCCACCCTCCCCAGAATCTTTGCGCTACCGCATGAAGTTTGTGGGGTAGATCAGGAGGAGCTGTCGCTGCGCTTCCGTGGGTGGGCGGGGGGCAGTTCGTGTGCAAGGTTGCACATTTGAGAAGGTCTCAGTTTCTCTGGCTTAAGTCTAAGAGCTTGCTCGCTTCTCCTTTAGGAGGTAGTAACCCCCTGCGCGTTCGGTAAATGCCAGCACTATTTCCCACAGTCCTCTGGGAGGGTGAACTTATTTCAGGTGTCTAACGATAGCATTTTGGTAATCAGCTTTGGCGATTAAGCGATCGTTTGAGTGATTTACTATTTCAAGAACTGATTCAGTTATGTTGACGATCTGGAGTGGAATTGGGAAAGGAGGGAGGATTTTAATGGCCTCTCCGCCTCCCCTGCTACTCCTTCCATTGACTGTTAATGACCATCTTATGAATGATAGGATAAGTAGGGTCGCTCCTCCTACTCAGCGTTATGAACTGGGAAATTCGGAAGGTGGCCTTTAGTCGACCAGAAATCAGGGCTTAACAATGACCCGGTGGGTGCACAAGTGCACGCAAAACGCCGGTGCCTGGCACACCTGCCCCTTTTCCTTTAACTCCATCTGCTCCATAGTCTTGGCCCTCCCCTCTCCGCGAACAGCATCGCTCGCTGATTGGTTCACCCGGGAACCAATCGGCTCTCCCGACGCCTGGGCGCTTGATGCTGACCCTGTTCTGGTGGCCCGGATACCCGCGAGCAGGCAGGGTTCCCGACGCCCCGGGTTCCGGTGCGAGACGGGGCTTGCAAGACGCTGTGCTTAGAATCTCAGGTTCTTGTTTCCTTTCCCTTTCATCAAAACGACCTTTTCTCCATGGGCTTTAATAGAAAAGGTGAATAAATGGGGATAGACTACTGGGATATAAAAGATGGTGACAAAAAACGAGAAGGTTGGGTACTAAAACAATAACCATTAACACACAATAAAGGACAAGCCTGGTAGGGAACGTTGTGTGCGGGTAGGTACGAGATAGCCTTATAATTTCCAGGAGAATCCAAAGCAAAGATGAGCACCTGTGTAAGGAAAAAGTGCCTGTTACAACATGCTAGACACCTTTTCTTGAATAAAATTAAAAAAAAATGTTTGAAAGCCCATTTTGATGTATTGGAAGGCAAAACAGCTTGGAATCCTCTGTCCTCCAGTTGTGTAAATTGTGTCCTTGGACCTGCAAAAAATCCTGAACAGCCCAGCCAGTTGTCACTCCAGTGGGTTTCCCAGGGTGAGGGCACCTGTCTGAGGGGCAGAATGTCAAGGAGATAGTAAGTTATGAGAAGTAGGAAGATGTTACAACACATGTGGAAGCTACCTGGACACGTAAAAGGAGGACCTCAAACAGGAAGAAGAGGAAAGGGGAATAAACACTAGTTTCAGAATATTTAGATCCTGTGGCAGGCACATGATATTCTCGGGACTGTAAAGAGTATAAGGGCATCTGACATGAGACATGTAGCAGGGACATGTAGCAGGGACAGATGGGACTTAGGACCACCACCTCCTCCGAGCTGGGCCTCCATTTCCTTAGTTCTAAGAAGTTTGCCTTTTCCTAGACCCAGATGTGAGAGATGTTCAATTTGAAAGTTAGAAACATCACCATAAAATATTTAATTTTAAAAATTAGTTATCAAACGCTCACTGGGTTGAGCAGCTTGGATTCTTGATTTCGGCTCAGGTCCCTATCTCACGGTTGGTGAGTTTGAGCCCCACACTGGGATCTGTGCTTACATCTCAGAGCCTGCTTGGGATTTTCTCTCTCCCTCCCCACTCATACTCTCAAGTGCGTGCTCTCTCTCAAAAATAAATAACTAGACATTAAGAATAAAGAGTAGGTTAAAGTATTAAAAAATTAGTTACAAGACTGTACCTACTTGTGAATTCAAGCAAAGACCTGTATGTCTACAAATGTAGGTACCCCCTGCCCCCCACCAACTCCCCTTAGGGTTAGTATCCTTTAGTGTTTGGTGTGGTGTGTGTGTTTTTCTAGATTTCTTTGAATGCACTCATAAATATGTGTCATGTGTTTCTTTTTTCTTCCCAAGATAGACTCTTACTAATAACGTTACTCTATAGCATTTTCAGAAAACACTATGTCATGGACTTTATTCTGAGTCAATAAGTACAGAATTACCTCATTCTTTTAAAATATATACATAGTACCAATAATAGCTAACAGAGTTGATGCTTACCCTTTAGTGCTTTCATTGTTTCCAGATTTGTATCCTATCATTTGATTCTTACTGCCTACTTTTAGGGTTGTTATAACACTTTCATTTTCTATAAAATGGAATATATATATGTAAAACAGGACACAGAGGCAACAAATGATTAAGCAACTTTCCCAGAGTTCTGTCACCTTAGCAGAGCTTGTATTTGAACCCAAACATGATTCTACAGCTCACAATCCCAAACCGCCTCCTTTCAGTGTACTAGACTGTGGTGCATTTATGTTTACCCAGGATTAACCACTATTCTCTTGCCCCATCCCTTTGTCAGATGCACTGTACCACTTCCTCAAACCTTGAACTGTACTTACTCTTCCTGAAAAAAACACATCCTGAATGATCAAAATGGCTGAAATAGGGAAGGGGAGAGAAAGATCTGTAGGGCTGTGATCAGAGGCTGCCACCAGTAACACTGCCTGTTACTATAGTATCTCATGGAAGGAGGAATTCCCTTTGTTCTAGAAGGTACCTGAGATAGAATTGGTAAGGAGATTGCTCAGAGAGTGGGGATCAGGGGATGCAGTGAATCAGGGTCTGAATCAGAAGTGGTTTGCTTACCTTTCCAGAAAGTGAGCTACTTTCTATGTCTTCCCTGACCTTTTAGGAACAATTGAACTCTAGGGCTGACCTTTTAGATGGTAGAAGAAGTGTTTTATTTCTTGCCACTTCTTGTTAATCCTTTTCAAGAAGAGATTCTCCATAGGTTATAGGCCTAGAGAATTAGCTTAAGAAATCCTTGTAAGACTTGAGGATCCAGAAACTGAAGACCCTCACTTATTAATTCAGTATTTATTGGCATTGTGCTGAGTGGAATTTCCTGGTTCATCAGAAAGCTTTCTGTTTTGACTGAAGTGTTTAGCCATTTGACGAAGGGCTATATACTAGGTTATAAGGCTCTGTAAAGTGTTACAGTTACAAATAACATCCAGAGTTCATAAAAAATGCATTGAACTGTTTTGTTTTTTTAGTTTGGCTTTGAAATTATGGATTTAGACTGTTAGATCTGCTGAGAGAGAGCCCATGGAAAACAACAGTTTTACCCAGAGACCCCACAGGACTGCTACTTCATTTCTCTCTCCACAACTTTAAACTTTAAAAAAAAAAAAATTTAAGCTGATCTATTTTTTGACAGAGCGAAAGAGTGAGTGCGCCAGCAGGGGGAGGGGCACAGAGAAAGGAGGATGGAGGATCTGAACTGGGCTCTCTGCTGACAACAGAGAGCCTAATGTGGGGCTTGAACTCATGAACTGAGAGATCATGGCCTGAGCTGAGGTTGGCTGCTCAACCCACTGAGCCACCCAGGCATCCCTCGCCACAACTTTAAATCTGACCCAATTGGTTTCTGTGCTTCAGGGACCTGGAAGTTGGTTCAGTTTTTAATGGATTTTCACTTCTTCCCAGTTTGTCTAACCTTTCTCTCATCAGTGATCAGCTGGACCTAGAAAAAGTGGTGGATATGAAGTTTGTGCCCGAAACTACCACAGGAGAAAATACCAGAGAATTATAGTATTCTGCATATGAAAGCATCATATTCATGTTTTTGTCAGTGATAAATTTTTGTTTGTATGGAAATAATTACAGCAGAATTTTACTCATAGCTACAACTATACAATTTTCTTTATTCCCCCCTACTAAATTTCTTATAAAAGTGATGCAGGCATGGGTACAGAAAAAAGCTACTTTCAAGTTCTTTGTGTTTCACAGTGTTCAAAATTGTGATGAAATAGCCTTGTTGAAATCTAGCAAATAGCCTACACATTTTAGATTTGTTTTGGAATCCGGAGGCTGTTCTGTCTCCCTAGCTGTTGACACTGATTAACAGTCACCAATACATCCCGTTGGTTGTCTGTGCGGTTGTGAGATCAACCACTGTTTCTGTCTTAATCCAAAGCTCAGAAATCCCCTGGCCTTTCTTTTATTTCTGACCTCATCTAGCACACCCACCCCTCTTACTCCTCTTAGCAGAGCTCCTGCCTGGCAACTTCCTGTTTAACTTTGACAGAAGAATCTTGAGGTTCTCCACTTCTTCTGTAAAGATAAAAAGAAATGGATTGTGGAGGGGGCATCTCCTTTAACAAAACTCTCCATAGCACCTATTTGCAGATGAGTTGAAAGTTCAGAGTGGCCTAAAGCATGTCACCTGCCTTTTGGCAACCTGCAGGAGGTAGTCACTTCCGATTTTAAAGCAGGTGGTTAAGCTCCCCTCTATTTTTCAGATTTAACATAATGAAGTCTTCCCCTCTGGGGTGGAGCTTCTGGGCTGTCCCTTCCTTCAAAGACTAGTGATGCTTCGGGCAGAGGATTTAACCATTCTGAGGGGTTGTGTTTATCCTGTGTTTCGGTTTCAGTTAGGTAGACATCTCTGATATTTCTCTCCCACACAGTACTTCTTAACTATGGTGACAGTAGTACTGGCTGATAAATTAAAACTGACTGCGTACTATAATTGTTTTCTAAAAATATATTGTTGAGGACAAATTTTCATTGAGATATAATTGACATTAATTTCAGGTGTGTAGCATAATGATTCCATATATGTATATATTGTGAAATGATCACAATAAGTCTAGTTATCACCCATCACCACACATAGTTACAGATCTTGTGCATGATGAAAACATTTGAGATTTGCTCTTAGCAACTTTCAAATGCACAGTACAGTATTATTAACTGTAGTCATCATTCTGTGGATTACATTGCAGGACTTATTTTATAGCTGAAAGTTTATACCTTTGGACCACCTTAACCCATTTTTGCATACCCTGCCAATAGTTCACCAATTTTTTCTCTGTATCTAGGAGTTTGGTATTTTTTAAAGATTTACACACATGAGTGAGATAAAGTATTTCTCTCTGACTTGTTTCACTTAGCATAATGCCCTCAAGGCCCATCCATGTTCTCACAAATGGCAGGATTTCCTTTTGTATGGCTGAATAATATTCCACTGGGTGTATATATTGTATAGAAAGCATATATATAAAATATACATGATACACATAGATACATACATACACACCACATTTTCTTTATCTATGCCTCTATCAATAGGCAATTAGATTTTTTCATGTCTTAACTATTGTAAATAATGCTGCAATGAACATGAGAGTGGAGGTATTTTTTTGAGTTAGTGTTTTCCTTCCCCTTACCTAGAAGGGGAATTGCTGGATCATATGGTAATTCGATTTTTAATTTTCTGAGCAACTTCCATACTGTTTCCCATAGTGTACCAATTTACATTCCCACCAACAGTGCACAAAGTTTCCCTTTTTTCCCCCACATTCTAACCAGGACTTCTTATTTCTTGTTCTTTTGATCATAGCCATTCAAACAGCTATAAGTTGGTATCTCATTGTGGTTTTAGTTTGCATATCCCTGAGGATTAGTGATGTTGGGTACCTTTTCATGTTGGACATCTGTAGGTCTTCTTTGGAAAAAAAATAGTCCACTCAGATTCTCTACCCATTAAAAAAAATCAAATTTTTAAAATTTTTATTTTTTTGCTATTGAGTTGGATGAGGTTTTTTAAAATATATTTTGGATATTAACCCCTTATCAGTTATATAGATTGCACATATTTTTTTCCATTCAGTAGGGTGCCTTTTCATTTTGTTCATGGTTTTTCTTGCTGCGCGGAAGCTTTTTAGTTTGAATAGTCTCACTTGTTTGTTTTTGCTCTTGTTGCCTTTGCTTTTTGGTGTCATACCAAAAAATTGTTGCCAAGATCCATGTTAAGGATCTTTTATGTTTTCTTCTAGGAGTTTCATGGTTTCAGCAAGCATTCAGTCTTTGATCCATTTTGAGTTAACGATTGTGCCTGCTGTTTGATAGGGATCCAGTCTCATACTTATGTGGCTGTCCCGCCGCTTAGTCAAGAGACTGACGTTTCCCCATTGTGTATTCTTGGCTCCTTTGTCATAAATTGGCCATATAGGTATGGGTTTATTTCTGGGTTCTCTGTTCCATTTATCTCTGTTTTTATGCCAATACCATGCTATTTTAATTACTATGGCTTTATAATAGAGTTTGAAGTCAGGAAGCGAGATGCTTCCAGTTTTGTTCTTTTTTCTCGAGATAATGTTTGGCCATTTGGGGTCTTTTGTGGCTCCATACATATTTTAGAATTGTTCTATTTTTGTGAAAAATGTCACTAGAATTTTGATACAGGGATTGCATTGAATCTGTAGATTGCTTTGGGTAGTGTGGACATTTTAATAGTATTTTTCTAATCCATGAGCATGGAGTGTCTACCATTTGTATTTTCTTCATTTTCTTTCATCAGTGTCTGATAGTTTTTAGTGACAGTTCTTTCACTTCTTTGGTTAAATTTATTTCTAAGTATTTTATTTTTTGGTATGTACTTGTAAATGGAATTGTTTTCTTAAGTTCTCCTTCTGATGGTTAATTATTAGCGTATAGAAATACAAATGATTTTTGTATATTGATTTTGTATCTTGTAACTTGACTGCATGTGTTTATTCTAACAGGTTTTTGGTGGAGTCTTTAGAGTTTTCTGTTTATATCACATGATTTGCAAATAGTGACAGTTTTTGAGTCTTCCTTTCTAATTGAGATGCTCCTTCTTTGCTTTCCTTCCTCCTTCCTTCCTTTCCTTCCTTCCTTCTTTCTTTCCTTCTTTCTTTTTTTCTGCCTAATTGTTCTAGCTAGGACTTCCAGAACTGTGCTGAATAGAAGTGGTGAGGGGCACATGGGTGACTCAGCCAGTTAAGCCTCCCACTCTCGGTTTTGGCTCAGGTTATGATTTCACGGTTCTTGAGTTTGAGTGCCACATTGGGCTCTCGCTGACAGTGCAGAGGCTGCTTGGGATTCTCTCTCTCCCTCTCTCTCTTCCCTTCTCCTGCTCACTCTCTCTGTCTCTTTCAAAATAAACAAACTTAAAAAAAAGTGGTGAGAGTGGACATTCTTGTCTTGTTCCAAATTTTAGAGGAAGAACTTTCAGCTTAGCACCAGTGATAGGATGTTAGCTTTGGGCTTGTTATAGATGGCCTTTATTACATGGAGATATATTACCTCTGTACATTTTTTATTGAAAGCTTTTATCAGAAATGGATACTAAATATTGTCAAATGCTTTTTCTCCATCTATTGAGATGATCATATGATTTCTTCCCTTCATTTTGTTACTGTGTATTATATCAAACATTTGTGTATATCAAACAATTCTTGGACCCCTGGAATAAATCCTACTTGATCATGGTGTATGATCCTTTTAATGTGTTGTTGAATTCAGTTACTTAATATATTATTAGTTTTGCATCTATGTTCATCAGGAATATTGGCCTCTAACTGTCTTTTCTTGTGGTGTCCTTATCCGGTTTCAGCATCGAGGTAATGCTGGCTTTGTAAAATGTATTCGGAAGTGTTCCTTCTTCTGTTATTTGGAAGTTTGAGAAGGAAGGACAAATTACTTTTGAAAGGAAGATGTCTTTTAATTGTAGATGTTTGGTTGTTGTTAGAGTTGTCTTTATGCTTTTTCCTGGTTTGTCTAATTGGAACAGAGGATTAATTCCCTCCCCCCTTAAATTTATGCCATCTTCTTTCAGGAAGTAAACACTTCATCTTCCATTGTCTCAGGAAAGGAGTGGGATTCCTACTGTGTGTCGGTACGGGTCCTGTTCTGGGCCCATAATATAAGGCCTAGTCATTGTCCTCAAGAAAATCTTTATGTCATAGTCTTTCCCCTTTAGTGTCATTCTTTGAAATTAAAGTGAAATCATGGATTAATAAGGTTGAAAGAGGCCAGCATTGGAGAAGAGGGTGCAGGGAGGGCATTTGTTTTATTTTTAATGTCTTAATGCTTCTGGGAAATTTCAAATCTCAGCATTTGGAGCCTTTAAGTCCTACTAAGGAAGTGAACTGTTCTTTCCAGCAAATGTTGTAGCTATCAAGTTCTCTGTACCTGAAGCTCCCAAGACCTTTATACATAACTATATAAAGGTAACTTACTATAACACTTGTTAAAATGGTAAGGAATATTTTATTCAAGACTATTGCAATAGGGACATTTAATTTTTTTATTAAAATTTTTTTAATGTTTATTTTCAAGAGAGAGGGTAGAGGGGCAGAAAGAGAGGGCGACTGAATCCAAAGCAGACAGGCTCCAGGCTCTGAGCTGTCAGCACAGAGCCCAACGCAGGTTTGAACTCATGAGCTGTGAGATCATGACCTTAGCCGAAGTCAGACACTCAACCAATTAAGCCACCTAGGTGCCCCAAGGGCATTTTAATAGAGGAAAAGAGATCAGACTCCATTCCAATACAGCGAAGACAGCTGGGAATTTATAGCCGATGAGCAGAGTGAGGACATTAGTGAGTGGAAAATTACTAAGAGACCTCATGGGTAGGGGAGATTCTTGTTGAAGACAGGTCAAGGGAGAGGAGAAAATTGATCAGGTATGAAAAGTGATCAGATTTGACTGCTATGTGGGGGCCTAAAGAACCAAATCTATTATCTGCTATTACCAACATTTCATGAAATAAAGGATATTTAAAAACCAGCTCAGTTCATGATCCCACGGTCCTGGTATTGAGCCCCTATGTGGGGTTCATGCTGAGAGTGGAGCCTGCCGGAGGTTCTCTCCCTCCCTCCCTCCACCCTCTCCCCCCTTCATTCTCTCTCTCTCTAAAGAAAGAAGAAAGAAAGAAAGAAGAGAAGGGGCAAATAATCTCAGCAAAAAGCAGTTAAAAATTTTTTTTTAAATGCTATGATAATTGCTATTTTTTCTTTTTTTTTAAGGGAGAAAGAGAATCTTTAAAAAAAATTTTTTTAATGTTTTTAATTTATTTTTGAGAGACAGAGACAGCGAAGCAGGGGAGGGTCAGAGAGAGAGGGAGATACAGAACCCGAAGCAGGCTCCAGGCTCTGAGCTAGCTGTCAGCACAGAGGCCGACGTGGGGCTCAAACCCATGAACCGTGCGATCATGACCTGAGCCAAAGCCAGACGCTTAAATGACTGAGCCACCCACGTGCCCTGATAATTGCTGTTTTTCTAATTTTCCACAGACCCATAAAACTACATATTTTAGCTGCCCTAGAGGATTCCTAAGGCATTTTCCCATTATAAACTTGGCGAGTTTCTGGGGTTAGGCTTAGAACCAGTGTCTTTCTTATAGGCTGAAGTCTTTCCATTGGGGCCTACTGTCATCTTTATTGTGATTACAGTTTTGAATTATTTTTCCCCAGCACTTGATTATGAAAATTTTCAAACATGCAGCAAAGTTGAAACCATTATACACTTAGCACCCATCTGGCCACCATCCAGATTCTTCAATGCACATATTGCTGAATTTGCTTAATCATTTGCCTAGCCATCAGTCTGTTATTGTTATTTTTAAGTGTATGTTTCCTTCAGTCCAATGGCTTTGATTTCATGGTATTAAGGTATTTTCCACAGTAAATTAAAAATTAGGTTTGAGTAGCTATGACATTCTCAATGGAGAGAACCACCAAACAATTGGGTCATCACCCACGCGTGGGAAGCCAACCCAGATTTAACTTCTACACCCTTGGCACCCTACAAATGATTCCCCAGTCCGTATGCTTGCCGTACCTTAGCATTCACATACTGAGAGCTTCAGATGGGCTCCGACTGAAAATGAGAAATAGATGACCTATCACTTTGCTGTGCTCCTGTTTAATTAAATCAGTAGATATTTGCTTAAAACTGAAGTTGTCACTGTTGTCAGCTGGTGGCCAGCCAGGTGAATACTGTGAGAAGTAGTCTGTTTTGTTAAGACTTTGGAAGGTGTTGCCTGAGAAGTGCTGATGATAAATAAAGACACCGTTGTGCTGTTTTCCTTATTTCTGAGATAGATGTCTGCTAGGAGGCTTAGTACCTGTCTAATTACTCTCTTTTTCTGGGATGGATCCATCTGTTGGGTTTTCTGTAGTGTGAATCCATAGTGCTTTTTTTTGTTATACTGTTTCTGACCTATGTTTACCGCTATCTAGAGAAAACTAAGTGCTTACCTGCCTGTATTTTCTATGTGGCCTTTGCGCCTCCCTATTTATGAGCAAGAATGATGATGCCACCAATTACATCTGTATAGCTCTCGATGACTATTAAGGTCCCGCCACATGCACTATTAAATGTAAGCATCTGTTCTCCATGTATAATACAAGAGGAGAGTGAGGCTCAGAGAGAACCCAGCTTGCTTTAGAATCTGATACAGTCCCATGATTCTGGTGACCATCCTGGAATCACTGAACTTGATCATTCACTGTGTGAAGTTACTCATTAATAAAAAAGACCTCTTATTCCCATACACAAAATGTCACAACAGAGTAAATAAATATCTTATTACTCAAAGGAAATTAATAAGGCTTAATCACCAGGTGGCTTCAAATCGCATATTAGCACATCAAGTTTTATACAGAAGAATGCTTTTCAAAGTTTTGAAAAATAGTCCTATTGAGTATAACAGATAGTTAGTATATATATATATATATATAGTATATGTGCATGTGCTGAGAACAACAGTCCAGATCTTGCCAAATTACCGTCGTAACTTCCAAGTGCCTTTTTTCATGTTTTAATGTTTTTGGAAACCATATAAATCTTAAAACCAACCTGTACATTTTATGTGGTAATATTTTTCTAAAGTTAATCAATCCTATGTTGCATTATCAGTAGCTACTTAGAAGTAGGTAATATACTTAGAAATTCGGGATGATGGGGCACAAATCATAAGTCAAGTATTATAAGGGATCCTCTCTTAAAATGTAATTTGGGGGGCCCCTGGGTGGCTCAGTCGGTTAAGTGTACAACTTCGGCTCAGGTCATGATCTCACCGCTTGTGGGACTGAGCCCGGAGTCAGGCTCTGTGCTGACAGCTCAGAGCCTGGGGCCTGCTTAGGATACTGTGTCTCCCTGTCTCTCTGACCCTCCCCCACTCACACTCTCTCTCTCTCTCTCAAAAATGAATACATGTTAAAAAAATTAAAAAAAAAAATGTAACTTGGGAGTCCTATTGCCTAAGTTCTTTTACAAAACAGAATCAAATTTTAATTTTTTTTTAATATTTATTTTTTAGAGAGAGAGTGCGAGTTGGGGAGGAGCAAAGAGAGAGGGAGACCCAGAATCCGAAGCAGGCTCCAGGCTCTGAACTGTCAGCACGGAGCCAAAGAGAGGGCTGGAACTCAAGACTGTGAAATCGTGACCTGAGCTGAAGTCAGCTGCTCAATCAACTGGGCCACCTAGGCAGGCCCAGAATCAAGTTTTAGTGGGACTTTTTTCAGTTAGTGGACTTTGGGGTGCCAGCAAGTCTGGAACACTGGTGTAGCATTTTTTTCTGGTCCTTGGCCCCATGGGCTCCTGCAAGGACTGTCTTGTGGCACGCATGCGTCAGTGACTTAACCTGAGTCAGGCCTAATGGAGCCTTGCTGGTTGGGTAGTGCCATTAATCACCACAGGGCTGTGGGGCAAACAGAGAGATCAATTATTGGCCAAGCTGAGAGAACCAAAGTGGTTCGTGCATTCTCCTGTCCTTTAAGTAAGTTGACAAATAAACATTTAAGCTGTTAAAAAAGGATGCCTCTTTACTTTGGGACCTTTTTCATGTAAGTATAGGAAGGAAAAAAATCTCAAGTGATCAATTGATCTTTTTAAAAATAAAAATGTGGATTATTGAATTCCTGTATGTAAGTGATCTGCTGTGGTGTGCTAGTAGCCATTCTGTGCCTTTTTGAACATTGACAGATTATGTTTAGAACACACAGCTGGCGAAAATAAATGTTGAGTAGGAAGCAAATTTTAAGGTACAGTGAATATGAACAGCACGTAAGAGGATGTGAGGGGTGGGAGGGAACCAAACTGGCATTCCTGTAGAAAGAACTATGAAGAGGACTTTTTCTTTTTTAATGGAAAAGAGGAAATAACTACAATGTTTTGTTGCAAATAAATAGCTTACAAGGATGAACTCTAAAATACATGCTTGGGGAAAAATGGAGAGCAGTTCTGTCAGCCTTCTAGGATGGCCTTCCACCCTGTAAAGTCGGGTTTCTAGTAGAGCCAAAGAGCAGCTTACACAGCATCTTGGCTCCCTTCCCTGCGATCATTACTAATGGGGCCCTGCTGCCCTGTTGTTAGAACCAGGTGTCCAGAGCCGCCGGTGATGCGGCGCAGCAGCAAAGGGGGAGAAAAGAGTTGGCAACTCAGACCACAGCAGCTGGTGTTTAATTTTTAAGATATCCAGGAGTCAGATGGGAATTACATGGGCCCATAGTTAAAGCCCTGCCTCCCCTCCTGTCCCTGCGTTCCAAGTGACGCGGTCAGTGCTGACAGGTGGCCCTATCCGCCAGGCACACCACCTGAAGCCCCGCCCGCCTGATGCATGGCCACCCTCAGGCGCCACGGGGTGTCCTGGGCTTCAGTGGAGCCCTGCATCTCATCCATTTCTGGTTCCCAGCCTCTTTGCTCTCTTGGACCCTTTTATTTATGTATTTTTCTTGGATGTGTCCCTTTGTGAACGATTTTCACCAGCCACATCCTATCTTTTTCATCAGCAGGAAGAGTGAATGTGACGATGATCACATTGAACGGGTAACATTTCTGCTGAAAGCAAAGGATTAACTGTGGTTTCAGTGTGTGTGTCCTTATTGTCCACATTATGTTCCCCTAGGTACTTCTGTACTTCAGTGCTTAAGGCAGTACTTGAGGTTTCCTCTCGCTACCTTCCCGGATGCCTTAGGAGCCTGGACCAAAGCTGACACTCTCCCACCAGGCTTGGCGTCTGCCCCAGCCCTGGGTTTGCAGCCACGTGTGCTCAGATTCCTGTCCAGACGGTGTTTTGTTTGGGGTTCAGATGTGTAACACCTTCCTTGAGTATGTCATTTCAGAGTTTCTGATGTCCTTCTCCTTGTTGAAAACTACGTTTTAATAGTTTTCTTGGCTCGCAGAGTGCTGCAAGTTGCTGGAGAGGCCTGATACTTGTCAGCTGCAAGTTTAATTAAACTCGTGCTGAGAATACTATCCTTTTTTTCTAGCAGAGTTTTGACCCTTGGGCAAAAATTTATCTTGCAAAACAATTTCTATCCACTGACTACGAGTGAGAAGAATTTAAAAACATCTTTAGCTATGTATTAGCCTGTCAAGATGGAGAAAGGCCTTGATTAGTCAGGAACACAGAATTAATTTTTTTAAATAATGTACTGTTTTTTTTTTCTCCTTGCAGACTTGATATGCGTTCATTGTAGCACTTCCAATTCTCCTAAATACTATGAAGAATATAAATCCTATCACTCATAATTAACTTAAGTTGAGAATGTGTGTGTATCTCTACATTTGTATTTATAAAATGGGACAACTCTATATAAGGATTAGTAGTTCTTCCACTGCAAATAAAGTGTCCATGTATATAAATATACTGTCAATTTTAATAGCATTATATCCCACTTATGGTTTTAACATACATTCTGTTTTTATTGGTAATAAATTTTTTTTACTATTAAGAGTCCTGAGATAAATAACCATATATGTTTATAATATTTATAAAATATTTATAATTTCATTTCATTTTTAATGAAAAAAAAATTTTAAGTAGGCTTCATTCCTGGTGTGGAGCCAGTGTGGGGCTTGAACTCACAAGCCTGAGATCAAGACCTGAGCTGAGTTCGAGTTGGATGCTTAATTGACTGAACCACCTAGCTGTCCCTAGATAAATTTTTGTTAAGCCATAATTTGAAAGGTGACATTTTCCTGGGGAAAACGTGCAAAGTGGACTTTCCCAGTGTTTCTAGTGACATTATTGAATAGTTTGAAAAGATCAATATTTTGATTGAAAATTGTATTTGAAAAATGTTAGTTACGTATTTTATTTATTTATTAAGAATCTTTTAATGTTTGTTCCATTTTTGAGAGATGGAGAGAAACAGAGCATGACTGAGATAGGGGCAGAGAGAGAAGGAGACATAGATTCTGAAGCAGGCTCCAGGCTCTGAGCTGTCAGCACAGAGCCCTACATGGGGCTCGAACTGACGAACCGCGAGACCCTGACCTGAGCTGAAGTTGGACGCCCAACCGACTGAGCCAACGAGGTGACCATATGTACTTCATTTTTAACTACTTTACCACAGTAGTGTTTTGGTAAGCCAGGCTTACTGATTTAAGAACCATTATTGCTGCTTTTTTTATATTTAGGATTGAGCTTTATAAAAATGACCCTTCAGGACTAGCATAAGACCCTACTCTGAATGATTCTGTCTTCAGAGCTAAAAACACTCATTTCCTGTCATGCCTTTGAGAGATAATCAGTGACAGCTCTTGATTTTACTTAATTGTTTTAACTTTGACTGAATAATCTTGAGGGAATGTGGACTTTGTCCTATATATTTTAATTTCTCCAGCACTTAATATAGAGTCCTTTACATGAATACTCAAATATCACATCGACCTGAAGTAGTAGACATATCGATATAGTTCCCCTAATTTCAAATGAAGGAAAAATCACCATTGTTCTATAGGCTAGTTTCAAAAAATGTGCCCAACTCCTGAGAATCAACAATTAACACAGCACTAGTACGTTTCCTTTATCTGCTCAGATATTTGTTGGAGGCATTCATGGTTTTCTCTGCATTTGGACTTCCCTGTGCAGAAACAAGGGAAAAACATATCTAGCTTTCTGACTCAGTGACTGGTAATGTTAAGTCTGTCTGTCTGGAAGCTGAATTCAGAAGTCCATTGACGTTTCTGAACATTACTGTTGCTTTTTCTGCCCCCATCTGCTCAGCACTTTTTTCCTCTATTTTCTTTGTAGTATTTTTGGTATATTCATAAGGCAACTGCTCATTAATCCTTTCTCTGTGTACAAGCTAAGGCATTATTGAATTAGGCACAATCTAATTTAGTTCGTCTCTGGATTGGATAATTTATGCTAAAACTTGCTGTTTGCTGTTGAATCAGAAACTCAAAGTCACGCAAGGTAATTGGCCCATTTCCATCTCTTTCGAACTCCAAGCCAGTAACTTCTTATTTAAAGTCACGTACATGTTGATATGAGCTTGTTAGTCTGTATTAAATTTTAATTTCATTAATTTCTATTCCTGTGTTGGTATTGGTTCTTCAGCTGACCCTGAAGAGCTTTTATTTTTTGTCAGCTATATATAAAAATGATATTTACTAGAAGTTAAAAGTGGGAAAATTTTAAGATATTTATAATTTCAATTCATTTTTTAATGAATAATATTCACTTATAAATCTCCCTAGAGTCTGGGTTAATAGAAGACAGTTGGATTCTTATTTGCTTCTGCCTTTAATCTGTTATACCGTCAAACTCATGAGTAAATGCCACTCATACTCAAGGAGAAAAGGAGAGTTAAAAATGAAAGGAACACCATAGCATGATGGTGAAAATTGTTCTTGAAAGGGTCTGGGAGACTCCAGCCGTGCTTGAGAAGTGCTGGTGGGGGGAATGTCAGCACAACTTTCTATCTTTTTTTTTTTTTTTAAGTTTGTTTATTTTAGAGAGAGAGAGAGCAAGAGAGAGCGCAAGGGAAGGACAGAGAAAGGAAGAAAATGGATACCAAGCAGGCTTAGCACTGTCAGCACAGAGCCTGACACGGGGCTTAATGTCACAAAGTGTGAGATCATGACCTGAGCCAAAATCAGGAATTGGATGCTAAGCTGACTGAGCCACCCAGGCGCCCCTCGATGTGATTTCTTGAACTATGTTTTACAGATAGAGAAACTTAGCCCATTTTTAAAAAGTGCTTGGGGGCACCTGGGTGGCTCACTTCAGCGCAGGTCATGATCTCACAATCCGTGGGTTCGAGCCTTGCGTCGGGCTCTGTGCTGACAGCTCGTAGCCTGGAGCCTGCTTCGGATTGTGTCTCCCTCTCTCTCTGCCCCTCCCTTGCTCACTTGCTGCTCTGTCTCTCAAAATAAAATGCATTAAAATAACATTTAAAAAAGTTATCGTTGGAATATAGTTCTTTCAGTTCTGACATAAATGTTTGTACTGATTCTGGAGTTTACTTTTCCACACTCTCTATGGTATTTCTCCCAGATGTGGGGGGTACTTTGTCTTCTCCAGAGGGCCTGAGTGTCATGTATGTTTGGGCTGTTTAAGACTACTGGACAGTTGAGGGTTATATGACTCATTTTTAACATAATAAAAACTGGAAGCAAGGATTTGCTATAGAATATAAGTCTTCGGTAAAATACAAATCTTAAGTTGATGGTACTTCTGGGATTATTATTTTTTATTTTTTAAATGTTTAATTTTGAGAGAGAGGGAGGGAGGGAGAGAGAGAGAGAGAGAATGAGAACAGGGGAGGGGCAGAGAGAGAGAGAGAGGGAAACACAGAACTTGAAGCAGGATCCAGGCTCTGAGCTGTCAGCACAGAGTCTGACGTGGGGCTCGAACCCATAAACCACAAGATCATGACCTGAGCCAAAGTCAGATGCTCAACCAACTGAGCCACCTGGGAACCCTGAAAAGGGTTATTTAGTAGTATCATGGCAGTGGATTTTGTTTTTGGGGGGGGGTTTGGGTTTTTTTTTGGTTTTTGTTTTTTGTTTTTGGGGGTTTTTTTTTTTTTGGTCTTTGTTTTGTTTTGGTTTTTGGTCTCATTACCATGCATTTACCATAAATGTCACATGGGATAAGGAGCAAAATACGCAGAGGCTTTAACCTTAAATGCTTACACTCTTGTTAGGATGATAAATTCATGAAAAGATGAAAATCTATGCATGGTGTGAAGAGAAGTAGGATGTTCTCAGAGAAGATTAGTACTTTGAAGAGGCAGCTTGAGGTCGTCTTGGCTCTTCTCCTAACCGACTTGTGGCTTCAGCAAGCTGCTTCACTTTTTTAGCATTCATTTGGCTTATTTATAAAGTTAGGTCATTGCCTCTGACTCTGAGGTGCTGAGAGAATAAGTGTAAGTAGTAGCATAATGGACGTTGTATGCTGATTAGTTCATCTCAGCTGACTTTGACGTAGGATGCTTGTATACAGTTCATAAAAAGTAATGCTTTATCATTTGCCTTATTTTGCTTTATCTTAAATCTCTGAAGCATCTGTTTGCTGAATATGTATTATAGCAAAAGGTGGAAGTGAATTGAAAATTTAATTACATTTGACTTCATGATACAAACTTCTAGATCTAACAGAAGGATAAAACCAAGAATTATATATATAGTGGTAAGTTAGCCTCTTTTCTGGGGAGCTGCCTGCTCTCCCCACCCTACAGAACAGTGAAGGAATGAATGCTAAGCATAGTGGCTCAGCCAGTTAAGCATCTGACTTCTTCAAGTCATGATCTCCTGGTTCATGGGTTCTAGCCCCGTGTCAGGCTCTGAGCTGTCAGCACAGCCTTGGATTCTCTCTCTCTCTCTCTCTCTCTCTCTCTCTCTCTCTCTCTCTCTCTCTCTCTCTCTGCCCCTCCTCTGCATGCATACATACTTGTGCACTCTCTCTCTCAAAAATAAATGTTAAAAAAAATAGCCTATCATGGATTAAAAGGAACTAAAGTCTTAGGGTTTTCCCCTTGAATTCTTTTAAGACTAATGATGTAGTTACTTTATCTGTCCAGAAAAGTTGTGATTTGAAGTGTTTAGAAGGAGAAATGATTCAACGTTTTATCAATGAAGCAGGTAAAATTACGGTGGTGAGAATTCCAACATAATTGGTTCCTGCTTTTTCCACCCAGTCCTTTCTTGAGGCATGATTCAGTTACAGCCAAACTATAATTTGTAAAGTATGTGGATGTCTGAGTAGTGTCTATAAAAGTGTTTTTTTTTTAATGTGAAATTGGTTGAAATCTTTGGATCCTTCCAGCAAAAAGGAATGAAGATCATAGCCAGTTTTGGATTTTGTCTGTCCATTAGCCTGAGGGTGGGTGACCTGAGGACATCTCCAAAGTTCTCAGAATTGTGCTGTCACTTGGTGCAGCAGAGCTAATGTCCTTTGCTTTGGCAGTTAAATTGCTGTGGAAAGCAGCTGTACTTGATGTAATTTTAATCAATACCTTGTTCTTCTATGTGGCCCTGTAGCTACTGTACCACTCTATTCTGCTCAGCATCTCTGACCTAAGAGAAAAGGACACAAGGTCTTGCTTAAAGATTTGGCTTTGAAAACTCATGTAAGTCAAATTATATTTTAAAAGCACTGGGAAGCTTACCACATGAAATAGGTCACTGTAAGGATCTATTTTCTCCATGTTGGGAACAGTTCTGTTAATCGGTGGTTCTTTCTGAGTTGAACGTTACTAGGCTGCATGCTTCTAAAGTGGAGGATCACTAGTGTCGTGTGCGTTTCAAACATTAACCAGCAGCTGGCCATCATCAATAGCTTCTTGAAGGTTCTCAGGGATAAGTGGTTTAGGATGAGTAGTTGGGACTCTGCCTATGTTGGTTTCCTCCCTAAAGTTCTTTTGATACCCTTTCAGAGTAGATTTATTTCACTTTTCATAACTCTATTCATACCAGGACTGTTTGAACTTCCATTTCTACCAAGGTTATAGGAACTATTCAAAACCAGTTCCCTGTTTTTTTTTCTCATAAAAAAACGCATGCTCTCAGCCTTTGAACTTAAATTATATATCCTTTCCTGAGATACGTTTATGTTTACTACATCTGGAAGCAGTGATTTACCTGTAGAGCTAACTTATACAGTTTATAGGAAACTAGTTATTCCATAAATATGATTGGTTAGGTACTTCTAAGTTGAAGGGAGAACCATCTCCATTTCCTAGCACGTGGCGTTCAAGCTTTTTGGAGTATATTAGAAGACAGACACCAAGAGGAAAACAAAAGATGTTTATGTTATGTTAGTCAAACAGCTTGATTGTTAAAATTAAAGAAAAATCTCCTCAACAGTGCCCATTTTTAATAAGGCATGCTGAGGGCAAGTAAAGCAGATGATTTGAGCTAACTTGGTAACAAAAACAACAAAAAACTTTGTTAATTTCAGTTTTTCAGTCAGTTAACATTTATTAAATTCCCACTGAAAATAAGCCTTTCAAGGTTAAAAAATGTATTCCTGGGGGTCCCTGGGTGGCTCAGTCGATTAAGCGTCTGACTTCAGCTCAGGTCATGATCTCGCAGATTGTGAGGTCAAGCACTGTGTCCCGTGTCCACCTCTGTGCTGACAGCTCAGACAGAGCCTGGAGCCTGCTTCAGCTTTTGTGTCTTCCCCTCTCTCTGCCCCTCCTCCCCTGCTCATGTTTGTTTTCTCTCTCTCTCTCAAAAATAGAATAAACATTAAAGGAAAATATAAAAAATGCACCTGTGTTCAGGAATGTCACAGGTTAGCAAGGGAGGTATTATGTGTGTAACTATAGTACGGTGATCAGCCGTGATACAGGAAGTGATGAAATGCAGCAGAGCCCAGCAAGTCGGAGTGAGGGTCGGGAAGGGCATTAACAAAGTGGACATGGATGAAAACTTGGAGGGCTGGGTAGAGGAGGCAACTAGAGACACAACAGTGTGAGTAAATACAGGGTGGTATGGAAGTGACCATTTCTCGGAATTCGAATAATCTTTTATGACTGTTGGAAGGGATCCATTTGTAGAGGCTTCTCACAGAAGTCCTCACCTGGAGCCTGGAGCACGGAGCACCTGGCACTGGACAAATAATGATGCTCCCTTTCTGTGGAAGGGCCGGTGGAGGGGGGGGGGGGGGGGGGGGGGGCGGGTACTGGAAAAATGTCGATGCTCTTTAGACCTGCCAAGCATAGCCTCTGGAACCTCCCTGTAAGATTTGTGCTTTCCTTTATTATGGTGAGAGAAAGCTGTCTGAATGATGCTTTTGCATTTGGGAATCCTGCTGGGCTACTCTGGGCGAGCTCTCCATTTTGTGTTGGGGGAAGTGGAAGCAAAATGACAGGGGTATCGCTGTTCAAGGAAGACCTGGTGGAGTGAATGGAGGTCTAAGGTGAGTTCGCTGTGGACTACAACTTTCGCTGCTGGAGAGGAGACCAGGTGGAGGCATATATTCCTATCCTTGCTGGTAGGCTGGCCTGGATATGTTCTGCAGAAGCTCGCTGCAGTCTGTGCCAGTGTCACCTGGTGACTGAGTCGCCGAGGAAGTAGAGTGAGTTCTGGATATAGAACTCCCGGAGGCACTGCCCTAAGGCGCAAGGCTGCAGACCCTGCTCTTCGAGCCTGCGCTTGACAAGACCTAAAGGGCCACCGTAATGCTAAGATAGTTTTTTTTTCTGATTCATGACAATTAAAACTTATTCCCGGAAGTGTTGAACTATTTGTTTTTTCTTTAGTGTCAGATTAAAAAAAAAATGCCAAGAGGGCAGGGACAGGGCTGAAATGAAGATTGTGAAGGCTTTTATATATCATGATCAGGAGCTTTAAAAATCAGCAATGAGAAGTCACAGGGATTTTAATTTTAATTTTTTAAATCTTTGTTTATTTTGGGGAGAGCGTGTGAGCAGGAGGGGCACAGAGAGAGGGAGACAGAATCTGAAGCAGGCTCCAGGCTCTGAGCTGTCTGCAAAGAGCCTGATGCAGGGCTCAAACTCACCAACCATGAGATCATGACCTGAGCTGAAGTTGTACGCATAACTGATAGCCGCCTAGGCACCCCGGGGATTTTTTTTGGTAGGTGTTGGGAATGACATAAGAGTTGTATTTGGGAAAAAAATTGGCAGGTGTGGGAGAGAAACAAGTGAAGGTGAGGTGTGATGTTGAGATGAAAGTGGGGAGAGCTGGAGGGCAGCTAGAGGTGAAACTGGGAGGTTGTGGGGAATGATGGAAGGAGGAGGAGGTTTGAGGTGGAGACATGGAGTGCAGTGCTTATGTTTCTCTTGTTCACTTCTCTGCCCACATGGGAGGCTTACACTTTTCTGCTCCCTTTTCATTCGGGCAAGCCCATACCTCTGGGTCTGGCCAGTGTTTTGTGAGCAGAAGTGAAGTGTCACCTCAGACTGAAGCATTTCGTGGCCATTGGAAAACCTTCTGGCCTTGTCTTCCTCTTGTACAATCATGAGGGGGCTGTGCGTCTCACAGGTTGGTGGGGCCTCAGTCAGTACAGTTCCTGTTGGAGTGAAGGGGTGTGTAGCCTGTAGAGTTGTTCATGTCTGTGTTGATCAGCATTTTTTGTATAAAGCCACTGAGACTTGGAGAATGTTTTGTTTTTTGTGTTTTTTAAAAAATATAATTTATTGTCAAATTAGTTTCCATACAACACCCAGTGCTCATCCCAAGTGCCCTCCTCAATGCCCATCACCTGCTTTCCCCTTTCTGCCCCGCACTTGCCATCCACCCTCAGTTTGTTCTCAGTATTTAAGAGTCTGTTATTGTTTGCCTAGACTTGGAGAATGCTTATTCCTGTGGTGTATCCTAGCCTGTCCCGACTACTACGTGGTGGTACTTTGTAGCATATGTTTGTAGATAGAAACTGGTGGAAATGTGTGTCCCATTATATATTTAATAAGTGCTTCTAGAGAAAAAAATCCTGCAACCATGCTGGGTTAGAGTTAAGTGGGTTTCTTTGTAGGGTTTTGAGAGACAGAACAAGCAGGAGGAGCGGAGAGACAGGGAGAGAGAATCTCAAGCAGGCTCTGCATTGTCAGCATGGAGCCCAACACAGGGCTCAGTCCCACAAACTGTGAGATCATGGCCTGAGCCCAAATCAGGAGTCAGATGTTTAACCAATTGAGCCACCCATGTACCCTTATAACTTTGAATACACTGAGGTGAATTTTGAAACTCCAAGCTGAAGGAGATGATGAATTGCTTCTAAGGCCTATCTGACTACAGACTCCTTCAATTCCCTCTCCTTTTTTGATAAGTGCATTTAAAGTTTTGAAGAACAGTTAAGGAAACAGTAGATTACACAATTGTAAGGGTCTAGGTGTGAACTAACTGTGTAAATCAAGAAGAGTCCTTGACAGGAAGGATAGATTTGAGGGAACATTTGAAGGAGGGAGTGGACTGACTGGATATTTAGAGGAACAGTAGGGAGCTTACATTGTTTCAGTTACACCAACTCATTTCTAGTTGATTTCTTAACACTCTCCACAGTGCCCTTGTAGACTTTGTTCCTCTCCGCTAACTATCAGTCCTGTCCTGACCCCCCTTGTGTTGGCAGAGGGTCTGACTTTGTCTCCTTACTGAAACGCTCTTCCCAGGCTCCTTTCCCAGTCCACCTTGGGGTGTCGTCAACATCACCCTTTTTACTCTCTGTTTCAGATGGAGAAATGTTCTCCCAAAAGTGTTCACACCCACCGCCCCCATCACTTACATCATACCTTGTCTTCCATTTCCTCCATTTGTTATTTGTTATTCCTTTCCGTTGCCTACCCTTTGTCTATAGATGTGTTAGGTCCTTGCTGTTGGGTCAGACAACATATTCGCTTTTCCAGTCTGCATCACCCCTTCGGGTTACCAGACACACTCCTGCTCTTTTTTTGTAACCCCTTTATTTCCTTGCTACTCTGTGCCAAGAATGTGTCTGGCCGCCAGGGACACAGAGACCCATTAGATAAGCATCTTCCTACTGGATGACCCATCCGACTCAACAAGCCAGGGCAGCACAGCGTGCTGGGTGTCATGATGGGGGTGCCGAAAGGTCATCGTAGGATGCAGAGCAGGAGCACAGGGATAGGCCATCGATGTGGGAAAAGGCTTCCCACAGGAGAGGAGACAGGGGCCGAGCCTTCAAGAAGTCACCTCGCCAGTGGAGGAGCTGGAGAAGAGAACGAGTGTGGGTACATAGTCAGGTGAGAGTAGGATGCACTTCAGAAACAGGGGGTGGTCCCCGTGAGTGCTTCTGGCCCAGTGCTGCTTAGGAAGATGCTCAGCATTGGTCACCAATGACTTGTTAGTCACAAGGATCACTTTAGAAGGTCGTTCATCCTTCACGTCTTCACTGGAGCAATACCTGTTGCTCTTCACTCTCTAGGCCATGAACTCTTCTATTTCTTAAGTTCTGAAGAACCCTCCTTCTCGTCCTTTTTTCTCATTTTCTAGCCATGTTCCCTTTTCTTAAAAATCTCACGTAAATACTGGTGGATGACCCAAGCCCTCCACCCGCTTCTCTTAACTCTGTTAGCAGTTTTATCCATACGGGCTTTCTTTGGAATTTGGATTTGTCTTCAGCCTTACCTCTCTCCAGAACTCTCCACATGGTCCCCACTGCTGTGACCATCCCTTCGCTGTGCCTGCCGGTATCACATGCTTTGCATGGGTCTGAATTTGTGTTTGTCTGAAATGCGAGTATAAGTTACAGGAGTTGTAAAGGACATGGTAGGTAATCCATGCCCATGTGTCACACAGACTGATGGTCTTTGACAGTACCAGGTGGACGTAGTTGGGTAACGTTGCGACCTCACTGTGCCCGATACCTATGAACAGCTGGGCAACAAATCTGCTTTTAGTTTCTAGAGCTACACTGGTCTGTTAATAAACTTCGGTTACATAGTTTTTCTGGGAACATAGATGTGTTCTTGTCCAATTACATTATGGGAGATTCTTTTTTTGGTGAGTTGCCATAAAATGAGGAGTAAGCTGTGTTTGTCTTGTCTTTGTTAAAGCAGAAAATTAATCAGTCTGTATGTTGATTCAATGTTACTCCTGGCACTGCTGTAGGTAGAATGTTGACATTTCCCTGCCAAATCTCCTGTGGTGGTCACTAATGCCATTCACCAGTTATTTCCAGTTCTCCTCCTGGGCACACGGCTGTTCACCATCTTGCCTTCCTCACCCTCTGTCCCTCTGGATTGTGGAGGCTCTGTCCTCCCTGTTGAGGAGACGTGGAGTCATTATGAAATGGACTTGTAGGGTGTGTGAGAAATAAAACTTGATTACTGTCCAGTAATATAGCCCGTTCTTGTGAATGCACTTGGCAAATATTGCAGTATTTGAAAATTAGTTCCTGGTTGCTTGGATTATGGAAGTGATTTTCAATTTTCTTAGTATTTCAGGCAGTAAGTTGGGACTGAAGAAATAATTTTCTGGGTAAACTACTGAGCTCTCTAGCTCGTTCAGTGGATTTTACTGTGTTGTCTGAATTTCTAATTAGAGTCCTTTAATGTAATCACCAACTTGTGGCATTACAGGCTCACAAGAGTATTATGAAATAGATGTCATCCTTTCCTTTTTTAGTGGAAAAAAGGTAACAGGTGAATTACTCAAAGATTTAATAAGGACAGTCAACACGTTTCCAGGTGCTGTGGAAGACTTGGGGATTAAAAGGTAACCAAAAAATGTGGGTCTTCTAGAACTTAATTTAACAGAGGAGATAAATAGCAATTAAGGTATCAGGCGGTAAGTGCTATCATAGTGGAAGGCTTAGGGTGTTAAGGACATTAAGGAAGGATTATGTAACCCTGAGTCGTGGCGCTGAGAAGTTTTCCTGGGAGGCTGATATTTGTGTGCTCAGCAGACATTTGTTAGATGCCTTTTCTGTGCCAGGGATTGTGGTGGATGTTGGAGACACAGTTGAAATGAAAAGTGGGGTCCCTGCCCTCCCAGAGAGTGTAGTCAGAGCTGAGACTGAGGGAATGAGGGCTGGTTATTGGAAATTAGCCAGTGCATCCCTGAAAGTGGAAACCTATATGCAAAGAAAGACCTAAAAGTAAGGTCCAGAGGACGAATAACTGCACTTGGTAACTCCAAACTCACTGTTAAGTGATGCCAAATACCAAACTCAGGTATTTACAGTCAGTCAATGAATTGGGCAAGATATAAACACATTTCCTGGAAATATGTTTTGCGACACAAACAAAAAACCCCCAAACTTAAGAGTTTGAATGCTACATTTCGTTAAGAGATATTGTAAATTAAATGTGTCTTTTGGAAGAATAAGGAAGACTTGTACGTAGTAGGGTTTACAAGTGTGGCAAACTAGTGTAGCTTTACAAACTTGTGATATTGTCCGGGGGAGGGTGAAGGTAGGGATAGACAAGTCGAGGACTATGCCAGTACCTTTGGCTTGAGAAACTGGGTGAATAAATGGTGGCTCTGTTTTCCTGGAGTAAGTCTGGGGCCCGGCAGAGGGACTAGTGTAGTGTTGTCTGTAAAGAAATGGGCTTGAGAGCCCCTTGGCCCAAGTTTCAATCCCGAATCTGCTCCTTCTGGCTGACACTTAGTGGCAGTTTCCATATCTGTGAGCCAGGGATTAGTCCTGACTCCTAGGGTGTCAATGAGGATTAAGCAAATATGGGAAAAAGAAAACACAGTAAATAGTTACTTGATATTTCTTGTTTAATATATACGTCACTCTTCTTGGAAGCTCCTTCAGGTCAGGGTCGGCCTCTGTTTTCCTTTTTGCTCTGTTCCCAGCCCTGTGTCAGTCTGGCACGTAAGTGTGCACATGTCACAGAGAGGAATAAGGGGGCTTTGTAGGGGAGGAAAAATAATTTTCCCTCCACCCATCTAGGTACTTGGCTGAGACTCACCCCTGTGATAAAAGACTAATGGGAGACAAAGAGAAGTTTAATAACACATATACCTCTTGCATACATGGGAGATGCCCAAGAAAAATGAGCAACTCTCTGAAATGGCCAAAACCATCACCTTAAGTACCTTTTTCAACTAAACGTAAAAGACTGCATTGTGAGAGGGGCCGGTCATGGGAAGCTGCCTGGCCTGGCTCTGTGCTGTAAGGTGGTGATGCAGATTTAAATCCTGGCCTCTCCCATTGATGAGTGTTTCTGGAGATTGTCTTCCTGCTCTTCCTGGTACAGAGGGGGAGAGAGACATCCTTAGTAATGAAGATTTTCCTTATACGTGTAAAATGTCTCTTTTTTACCAAAAGGAAATGGCTCAATTTTCAGAGCTTCGCTTGTGTTTGCAGTTACTTAAAAATAACCAGCTCAAGACAGTCTTTTTGCCAAAGAGGCATATTTTGGGGTGGCACATTGCGCTCCCATTCAGTTCTGAAGAAATTTAATTGCCTACAATCAAGCGGTCATTATTGCAAGGGTCGAGAACCAGCTCGGGCAGCACCGTGAAGCCAGCTGGCTGGGAGTTCCGTCTCTGGCCGCCGATCCACATCTCCTGGCACCAGTCTGGCTTGCTGGTTGTCCGCTCCAATTCAGTTATCGGTGGGTCAATTCTGTGTCCTCCACCCGGCCGAGACCTTGCAGCCAGAGGAGTAGTGTCTTGGAGCTTTATTATACATGGCTAAGTATTTGTGAGGGAATGTCTAATTATCTGTTTTCGAGGGCTGCTGTAAAAAATTAACACAAACTGGGTGGCGTACAACGACAGAAATCGACTTTCCCACACTTCTGGAGGCCGGAAGTCTGCAGTCACGGTCTGGGCGGGGCTGTGCCCCTTGTGAGGGCTCAGGGGCGGATTTCCTCTTTGCCTCTCTGAGCCTCTCCGCCTGGCTCCTGATTGTGTCACTCCAAGTCTCTGCCTCTGCTCACTTTGCCGTTTCCTCTGTGTCAGATCTCCCTCTGTCTCACCCTAAGAGGGACACTTGTCATTGGATTTAGTGAGCCCTGAATGGTGGGTCATGGTCTCCAGGTGTTTGTTTTAGCAACACACACAAACAAGGCAAGATATTTTGAGTTGGAGTGTTTGGGCTCGGGTATTTCCAGTACTCCTTGAATTTAGGGATTTTGCAGGTTGGTCGTTAATTTTTGTCTTGATTACCATTAGCACACTCAGTTTTTAATCTTATGGCTTTTAAACTCTGGGACATTTTCCTATAATCTACTTTAAAAATGTTTATTTTGAGAGAGAAAGTGCAGGGGAAGGGCAGAGAGAGGGAGAGGGAGAATCCCAAGCAGGCTCCACGCTCGCCATGGAATGAGACACAGGACTCCATCCCCCAACCTCGAGATCATGACCTTAGCCGAAATCAAGAGTCAGAGGCTTACCTGACTGAACCACCCAGGTGTGCCTATATTGTATTTGTTATTATCAATTTTGCACTGTTGTCTCTGCCTTGTTGCCTATGGTTAAAGTAGATCTGTGTGCCCTTGCACAATGTGACATAATAACATCTGTCGTTTATTGAGGAAGATGATCCATGGGTGGATCATCAAGATTGTCTTTCATTTGTGTGAGGCTTTATCTTTGCTGTTTGTTCATATTTTCTGTCTTCTGAGATGGTTTCTCAAGGTTATTCTCTGGAGTACTAATTTAGTTTTTTGTGGTATTTTCTTCTGACTACTGAAAATGAAAGTTGTAATTTCAGCAATTGCATTAATTTTTTTTTTGTTCTTTCTTGTTCTCATATCATAGAGGCTGTACCCCTTTTGCCTTAAAAACAAGAATCAAATGTTTTTCAAATGGGCTTTGGTTTTGTCAAGTTAACTTTTTGAAGGAGTGTGGGAGTAAAAGAGGCTATTTCTCAAAGTTTTGTTTGTATTTATCCTTGTTCAGTATGAGGAAAAGCGAAGCAAATCCATTTGGTGATCCTTTTTCCATGTTGTATGTTGTGATCAGAGCTCTTGCTAGCCCATATGCAAGTCTGGCTTTACGAACGAATGACTTGCCACATAGAAGAGTCCTGTGTGTGGTGAAAGACTCTGTCATTGCCATCTTGAAATTTTCATAAATTTTGTACAGGGGACTCCACGCTTTTAGTTTGCACTGGGTCTTAGGAATAATGTAACCATTCCTGAGTATGTCGTTAGTACCTATGTATGAATTTTTTTAAATTTTTTAATGTCTGTTTATTTTGAGAGAGAGTATGTACTAGCAGGGGAGGGGCAGAGAGAAAGGGAAAGAGAGAAGGAATCCCAGACAGACTCTATGCTGCCAGTGCCGAACCCAGCATGGGGCTTGAACTCATGAACTGTGAGATCATGACTGAGCCGAAATCAAGAGTCAGATACTTAACTGACTGAGCCACCCAGGCGCCCTCCCGCCCCCGTATGACTTTTAAAGAGGAATCTATTCCCGCAGGTGGATGCAGCCAATGCTGTGATGCATAATTTGGGCCTCGGCCAGCATATTTGTCCAGTAGACATCCTACCCAAACTTACATGGCATCCTTGGTTGTTTTCCTCCACTTGCATATATCTGGAATACAGATAGTAAATAACTTTTGATTAGTAGAAATATGCTTTTCTTGCTTTTTCAGATAGGCTTTTAAAAATAAAAATTAGCGAGACTCAATTCCTGATGAGCTCTTATGTATGCATGATTGTGACTGGAAACAAATCATTTACTTGTCCTTAACACTTATATTTTTCTTGTGCATCATATTTTAAAGTAAATGGAATATTAATTTCTCTTCTGCCTCAAGCTTTAAAACATGATCTTAATTAATGTTGCACTAATAGTCTCAGAGGCTAGTTTTAAAATTGTTGCACTCTGTCCTGATTGAATTGTGAAGGGCACATTGTGAGGACCATCATGACGAGGAAGTCATTCCTCTGTCAGCTGCTGAGAACTGGGTGTTGGCAGCACTGTTTTCCAGATCCGAAACTGAATGGCAGGATGGCATGGAGAGCTCATCACACTGCTGGTAGAAAATATAATGAGCCTCTGTGCCCCTTGTCATTACAGGTATCCATTCAGAGTTTCCAGGTCACACAAGGAGCTCTCCACAGTGGGGTGATACAGCCCCTTATGGGAGAAGCATTCATTGGCTAAACTGAGGAGAATTAGAACAGAGGCTTATTTTAACATTGCTTCTTTGGAGCTTCGGAGTCAAGGTTTTTGACTTGGCAGTTCTTCAGAGAAAGAACCATAGAGGGGCAGTCCCACTATAAAGAGTGGGGCAGGAGCCCAAAGGACACAGGACATAGAACAATGAGAGAGCACGCTGGCTTTGGCCGCAGCCCTGGACACTCCATTGTTCTGAAGACCTGGGGCTATTTGCTCATTTCCTCAGAGCTCCAGTTTCTCCAAGCACAAAGCAGAGTGATGGTAGGTATCCACCTGCCAAAAGGCACGGTGGTGATGAGATGAGATAATACTGGGAGTTTCCCCCCCTCTGCCTGGCACACATCAATACTCTGCAAATGTCCTCTTTCTTGTTTTTCTCCCTTTGGTGTGCATTCACATTGCCTGGAAGAATGACACCCAGCCTTTCTAAAGAGAAACATTACATTTGTAAGGAGAGCAGTTGCCAGGGATGAACAGAGACCTGGAGGTTTGGAGTGCATGTGTTCTGGGTTCCCCCTTTCGTCAGGGAGAACCGGGTCAATGGAATCTTAGGAGCCTTTCTCCCTCCATTCACTCTCTTCCGCATATAGAACATCGCCGTTGTTTGTAATTACTCTGGACACATCAACATTCCTTGTACTTTCAGGGTCATTTATTTCAGAGCAGAAAGAGAAGGAATTTGTTGTTATGCTATACATGTCTGATAGTACATTGATGTACCAAACTGATGTGGAGTCTGTTGTGGTTAATTTGCAATTATTCCCCTGTCCTACTTTTAATAGACAAACTATGGGAGAACGCTTACCAACTGTGTAGCATCTCTTTCCCACGTCTTTTTCTATTGTTGCCTATATCTTTTGTTTCCTTTGAGGTCACTGTGATGGAAGAATTGGGCTACTGTATTTCTCGGCAGTCTTTCACATTGGAAAATACAGTTTACATCCTCTGCCTCTGAACATCTGTTGTTGACCCACTTTTCATACTTACTGTCCAAGGGTTTTTGTTTATGGGGAGAAACACCTTCTATTATATGTACTTAAGTGCCAGGCTATTAAACTGATGTCTAAAGTCAAACTTTGAAGATTAATTTCTTAAATAGTTCTATTTAAACATGATTTTGACATATATTTCTTTTAACAATTTAAACTGCAATGATAATTCTTTTGAGTACTCCAAACACTGCAAACAGCATACAAAGATCTATTGATTAAGAAACCTGTAACACACTAGAATCCTCCTGGCACTGGCATTTTAGAATAGGTTTCTTTAATGTTCTTAGACTTGTTTACTTTGTGAGGTTTGTAACATGTATTTTGATAACTTGTAGTGTTAGAGCAATGCACATTTTTCTCTTCCCTAGGGACACAATAATACAGTGGTACATTTCCACAATCAGAGAGCCAGACAAATGGTCTGACCAGCAGAGAAGACAAGACGTAGTTATCAGCCAATTGATTTTCGGCTGTCTCTATACTCATCAGTTCCAAGTCACTGGTCATCTGGTGAGGCCCTGTTTTATATTTTCTTGCCATTCAGGTCCTAGTTCTTTGCACCATGGTGCTTCCCCCAGAATGTTATGTTCTCCAAATTTTGCTTGGCTAGGGTTTCAGGAACCATTGGCCTATCACCTGGATGTCGCCTGGTCTCTTTGCATCATTGGAAGCTTACCTTTTTTTTACTATTTTGTTCCAGCTGGTGGGGCCATGAAAGTTATCATCGCCTAGGGTATTAAAGGATGAAGTCTGCAGTTAGTGCACCTCTTAGAATGTTTAGCTAATTCATCATCGAGACACACTGTTTGCTTTTCTTTCCCTCTAAGGCTTTCCTGTTATTTGGGTATTCTACCTTGTCTAGGACTAGGATTCCTAAGTTCCTTGCATTCACCCTTTTCTACTTAAAGACATATTTACTGGAGAAAACAAAACACCTAGTGCTCTTGCATTTATTAAAATGAACAAAACCCTGAACTGGTACTCCTCTCCTTTCCCATAACAATGGAAAGTCTCTGCGTGTGCTTTAGATGTTCTTTACTAGATGGAGTATCATTACAGAATTTGGATTGCTTTGTTACCTTTGGCACCCAAGTCTTTCCGTCTTGGCTTGGCCGGTGATTTGTCCTGTTAGCCCTACCCATGACCACCCTAATTTTCCCTGCCCCACGGTATGTAATCATTTACCCTCTAAGAATCCCTGGTTCCTTTCTTTGAAGAGTAGTCTGAAGCCAACATTAGGGTACTAGTTTGATTTACAGAGTGCTTAAGTGAGGTTTACTATGTGCCAGGGATTATTCCAAGCTGCATACAAATACTGTCTTATTTATTTAGTTAGTTTTTAATTTTTAATGTTTATTCATTTTTGAGAGACAGACAAGAGGGTGACCAGGGGAGGGTCAGAGAGAGAGGGAGACACAGAATCCAAAGCAGGCTCCAGGCTCCAAGCTGTCAGCACAGAGCCCAATGCCGTGCTTGAACTCAAACTCACAAACCACGAGATCATGACCTGAGCTGAAGTCAGATTCTTAACCCACTAAACCACCCAGGTGCCCTTATTTATTTAAAATATTTTTTAAATAATATTTAAAAAAATTTTTTTTAAATGTTTATTTTGTGAGAGACAGAGCACAAGCAGGGGAGGGGCAGAGAAAGAGGGAGATACAGAATCTGAAGCAGGCTCCAGGCTCTGAGCTGTTATCACTGAGCCTGATGCGGAGCTTGAACCCCAGACTGAGATCATGACCTAAGCTGAAGTAGGACACACCTGAGTCACCCAGGCACACCTCATTTATTGTAATAATTATATGAATATGGGTACTGTTGTCTCCATTTAGTAGATAAGGAAACTGAAGCTCAGAAAAGGTAAGGAACGTCCTCAGGGTCTTAGAACTAGTAAGTCACAGAGTCAGAATTTGAATCCAGGGAGTCTGGCTCTGGGTGGGTAGGGCGCACATGAATGTTGTCAGCACAGCAAACGGCTGCTGCCATTGCTGGATTCCTAGGTCAGAGCTGGAAGACATTTTCTTTTGAAGTTTATAGGGTTGCATTGATTTTTTTTGAAGAAATTAACATTTTTGTATACCAAAACATCCACTGATTTTAGATACACTATTGTTTTATAACCTAGTAAGAGAAAACCCCTACTGAAAATTCCCTTCTACACAGTGCTCCTGCCAATGATCCTGGGTGACTCATGAATGGATCCCACCAACCTCTGTGGCTTTGAATGTTTGTCCTCTGTTCCAAGGGAGGCAGTGTCTTCTGCCTTCATTTTTGTGGGTCAGGGTCTCACAACCATCATTTTGCCCATTTGTCATGATAAAACATGCATAGCTTCATCTACTGGTAAGTTTCCTACTTTCTTAGGTCCCATGAAGCAGTGGGTTGTAGCATTGTTAGAAAATATGGCACCAGAAAAATTTGTTTGACTAATAATCAACTTGATACCACACAGCTCTGTTTGTGGGCCTTTGTGTGTACACGGTCACTTTTTATTCCAGTGCTGAATGAAGTGTAGCCTTTTCGAAGGCTTTTTTGGTGGTATCTCAGTACAGGAGAAGTACCAACAGTGCACAAAATTGCACTGAAGTGGCGACAGTATGAGCAGGTTTAATCAATTTGGGTTTGTCTTTGATTTCCATGCCCCGTTCTTCTCATGCGATAAGGTTCATCAGCCACTAAGATTTTCTATTGTCGGGTCACTCCTGAAGAAAGAAACCCTTTCAGAAATAAATTAGCCAGCAGTAAGGTTGAATACGAACTGTACATCAACACCAAATTTTCGAGTTGCCCTTACAATTCTCAGCCTTTTTCTAGAAACTGATAGTCTCTTACAAATCTGATTTGAATAAATATTCGTACAAAACCTAGTTCTTTTTTTAAAATTAGAAATGTTTTTAAACATTTTTATTTATTTTTTGAGAGAGAGAGAGAGAAACAGAGAGACAGAGAGACAAAGCTCAAGTGGGGGAGGGGTAGAGAGAGAAGGAGAATCTGAAGCAGGCTCCCAGCTCTGAGCTGTCAGCACAGAGCCCGATGTAGAGTTGAACTCCCGAACCGTGAGATCATGACCTGAGCCAAAGTCGGACATTCAGCTGACAAACACCCAGGTGCCCTAAACCTCGTTCTTAAGTAATACTTTTTTGGAAGTGTCCAATTCTTTTAGACTCTGCACCCCTCTCCTTTCCTGCCCCTCTGCCTTCAGTGACAACTGGGCACGATGCTGGGTTACTTGGTACTTTTCAAGTCGTAAATCCTAAGTAGACTGTTAGAGTGTGCCCATCCGCTCCACCCCTCCAAATACCGTCATTTCCTGTCCTAGCGCCTGGACAGAGTTCTTACCCGTGGCGGGTCAGTAACACCGGGCTCCCAGGCCTGGTTGTTACTTAACCAGAGTCCATTTTGTCTACCATTGTTACTCTTCTACCTCTTTCTTCAAATGTCAGAAAAGCGCTAAAATATGGAGGATAAGATTGCATCAAGGCTGGAAGCCTTAAAATAATTCTTCAGGGTATTTCTGGACCAAACGTGTGCTTGACTTCCTGTTGCTTTGTCTTTAGCCAAGCTCTGTGTGCTCCTTTTTTAGGGTATTTGCCACTGACACGCTTCCACCCCTTCACCAGCTGTTTTTGTCTCAATCTTAAAGCATTGAAGAGGCTTTCCGATTTGAGGTTGATGGAGGCCTCTCTAAAGAAAGGAATCTTATGAGTCGATTCAAAATGGAAGAACCAGGACTCTGATGATGTCTGAAATGCAGTGGCCATAAAGCTTGAGTCTTGCCAGTATATTGTCAGTTTGTCCATGTGTTATTTCAATGGGGGTGGGCAGTGGCCTTTAGAGTTGCTTTACAAAGTGAAATATCCATGATGGGGAGCAGTATGGTTGTGTCCCCCCAAATCCACCAGTCTGGTTGCTACCTAAATACCCTATAAAAAAGCAGTGGTCAGATATTTAGTCTAATAGGATTAGTTCAGCCCACTTGATGGGAATATACTTCTGTGGCCATAGACAATAGGCCTATAAGGTCATGTCTAAACTGTGGCTGAATGTTTCTAATCACTAGTGGGCCCATCTCCTGTGGTAGACCTTCACTGGTTTTGTTTGCACTATCATTCTACCATTCTTAGGAGAACAATTATAACATAAATAAGATAATTGTTATAAACAGTAATTATTACAGTCATGAGAGCCTTGACCAGTACTGGGTCCTTCCTATGTGTCAGGTACTTGGTTAAGGGCTGTACATGTATTATCCTAATTAATTCTTGAAGTAATGTTATCATGATGGTAGTGTTACTACGTAGTTGGAGAATTGATCCTAAAGAGGTTAAATGACTTCTCCAAGGCCTCAGCCAACAAGGGGAAGAGTCAGGATTCTGAGCACATTAGAATGCCACCAGGACAGGGGTGAGAGCACTCTATTAGCTTTGATCCTCATTAGGCCAAGCCAGAGAGGGCTGGAAATGAGGTGGTCTGCTTTGTCTGGAAAATGTTCTAGTGTTGAGCAATCATAAACAGTGCCAAAGCATCTCTGCTTTGTACACTTGAAAAGTCCTAAGCTTTTGTAAAAAGCATTTTATGTACTGGTATTCGTTTATCTGAATTGGTTTGCGAGGAGCCTTCTAAAGTCCACAGACTGTGGTGTAGTTCCATCATTTCTCATTTGCTGTCTATTTTCTTGTCCCATTTTGTGCTACTCTTAGAAGCTCATGTTAGAATTTGCGGCTTCTAGAACTCCTCACTGCTTGCCTTAATTTGGAACCAAAACCTTCTGTCCTTAACCCTCCAACTTTAAGGGTGAGTGGCATTCAGGAGCCCCAGGGATGCGGAGAGCAGAGCATCTGCCTTCTCAAGCCCATCAACCATGGCGCCTTCCAGCATGTTACTCATCTCTAGTAGGTTAGCACACATCCTGGGGTTTCCTTTACCTGGTCGGAATGTGGAGAACAGCTCTGTTCTTGTAGTTCAGCTTGCTAGCCTTAATGTTAAGTGTCTGCGTACTAGTAGGGTTGTATTTTCTGAAGCAGCTTTGATAAAGATGCATACAGCTATACAGGAAGTACCACTGGCAGCTCCTGTTAGCGCTGCAACAGAATTTCACCCAAAAGGCCTGTGTTGCCCGAGGGCATAAACTGGCACTGGCTCTCTTTGCCTGGCTTTAGATTTTATCTGTGAAGTGGCAAGCTTTTTATGAAACTAGACAGCAGGTTCCATTATTAATGTTCCTCAGTCTTTTCCACTAATCCAGGTAATTTAAACATAGAAATAGGAGAACTCTTTGCATTTGGTTACTGATGATTGCAGTTTTTTTCATTATAAATGTAAACTCCCCTCCTAAGGATTTTGAAAAAGTGGCTTTGGAGACTTGGTGGGGGCCTCTGGGGACATATGGTATCGGTGACTGAATACTCGCTTTCAGCAGAGAGCTCTCCACTGCGCCTAGACGACCCCATACTTGGAGGACAGGAGTCTCCGCTCTGCTCCATTCTGAGCAAACCACCTGTCACAAAACATCTGTCTGGTTGTGTGGACAGAGCAGTGGATGAGCCTGACATTTTGTAGCTTCCCAACTTCTTTATGTTCTGTAGCCTGGGATTTTCACCAGCCTTGAGAACATGGAGCAGCGTATCTGGATTTAGGTACTGGTGGTGGTGAGGGGAAAAGCCAGAGAGTTCGCTGGAGAAAGTGAGATCTGAGAAGTGACATCATGGCATCTGGAAATAGAAATACATGGGGGCACGGAGAGGGGGATCACAGGTTTGGCTTCCATCTCTGGAGACAGAATTTGTGAGGTAAACTTGGCAATTGGGCAGTAAAACTTGGAAGCCAGAGAGGCCAGAGTTTAAAGCCCACCTGTAATGCCTCCCAAGGCCTTGCTCTTCCCTCTTTGTGAAGTGGAGAACTGGTGTGAGCGTTAGGTGGTATAAGGTGTGGCCATGCCGGCCATGAGGGAGATGCTTGGGAGACCTGAGCTCCCTGCTCTCTCCTCGTGCTCTCCACACACTGCTTTCTTATGCAGATGAGGAGATGGTGGAGAAATGGAGTGACTTACCTGAGTGGCAGAGTCAGGGCTACACTTGGATATTTTTAGTCCTACTGCGTGCTGCTGACCCTCCAGATGGTTGTGCATGCTTTACAGATGGCACTGGGCTGGCTGGGGTGCTGGGCTCTTTGAGCTTTGGGGTCTCTGCAGTTGCATCTACTTGTGTTGCCTTGTATACATACACACAAAGGCTGTTGATTTTCTCTCAGCCCTTCCCTGAGGTTCGTATCATTAGTGGTAGGGACCCCGATAGAAGTTCTTCTAGTACCTATGTACTTAATTGTTTTAAAGTGTAATCAAAATGTGGCCTTTTTAAAGGGAGGGGAATGTCTCCAAGGCTTGTCTATCAACTTCCTGTAGATTTAGCCATTTCCCATCAATTTATATTCTAATGTCAGTTGTTTGGGGATCTCTTGATCTTCAGTTGTTGGGGGCTTCTACTACTATTTGATTTCTCCAAGCTGTCAGGCAGTTAATAAACCATAACCAACTATATAAGTGCGCCGAAGAGGTTTTAAGGGAAAGGAGAAAGTCTTTTATAATACCATGATCCTGTAATTTATATGTTGACCAGTATGATGTACTATATGCCCTGATTTCTAAATGAAGAAACAAGAATATTAAGTTATAGCATGTATTACGATTAATAGGTGTTACCTTTCCCTGCCCCATTTACTGATGCTTTGGTTAGAGTTTATTCCTGTGATCAGCATGTCCTTCCCAATGATCAGAGATCTTGTTGGACACAGAGCCTTTCAGTGGCCTCACAACATCTTCAACCACTTGAAAGCTGTTTCTCTTTCAGCTGAAGGTTGACTTTCTTGTCCTTTCCCCTTTATTAACAAGAAATAAAGGGATATCATATACATTAATGTGTGTTAACTTAAGAAAGCTACATAACCTGAGATGATAAATTTTTAAGGTTGCGTAAATTACTCAGGTATTCATTAATATGTTTCAGGAAGTTGCTTAGAGAAAAGTGGGTTGATCATTACCAAATACATTTTTATTTGTATGTGTCTTACAAATTCATTTTACTGAATGCATTTTTCAAGCTTCTTTGTAAGTTTTCCCAGTTTCTAAATTTGGAAAAAAAATCTATGTATTTGAGCCTTGGAAAAGACAGTCTCTTAGCAACATGTAAGGATAAAAAGGATCAAATTAAATAATAAGTGTGCTGTGATTTGTATACATTCTCCTATTTTGAAAACTACCATAAAGGTAGATATTTTTAAGCCATTTGTAACATTTGATAAATTTAAAAGGTAATAGAAACAGAAGTGGTAGGTTTTTACTCCTCTGTGCCTTTTCCCCTCCTTTATCTCCTCACACTGTACATTTCTGCCCACTTGGAGAACATCCGTGGGCATTCATAATTAAGAATTAATCAAAACTGTCTGCATGCAGGACTTTCTGCTCCATACTTAATTAACTTAGAAAACATTGCCTAGATAAGCAGATGGATCAGTGTTAAAGAGAAAACAGAGTTCACTCTCATTTTAGACATCTTATAATGTTTCATTTAATTAACCTCGGAAGCATTTTGTGTCTGTTATGAATCCGTTGATGAGGAAATACAAAAATGACTACTATTCCCAGTTAAGGCTGATTATGCTGCTTAGCATAGCTCTTTTGCTTGTGAGGAAGTGGGTAGAAGCAGAAGGGGCAGATTTATAGTGAGGCTGTTTGCTGGACAATCCCGCAGGGACCCTGACTGTCCTGCTGTGTTCTGTTAGTGACAGCAAGCCACAGGGCCAGCCCAGACTGAAGAGGGTGCTGAGGAAATGAATTTATCTTTTCCTGGGAGGATTGGCTTGCATACCTAGGGAAGAAAGGAATTTCCTGTGTTTGCTTTTGGTAATGATTTTTTTACACAAAGGAGTATTCATTTATGCCTCAGATACTGTGGTTCATTGATTCTGAGATAATACATTTCCCTCATGTTTTAATGTCTCTGAAATCAGGATGTATCTTACTGTGTTTGTATCTTATCACCATTGGCTAGGAAGCGCTGATACATTGTTGTCATTACCTGTGATTGGCAAGATGTGGACATAGTAATTGTGTTTGTATACATTGTTGGTAATACACATGTCCATGTTAGTTTCATATAGAAGATATTCAAAACTATTAAGTCATGATGCAACACTCAAAATAGTTTTGCACAAAAAAAGTCATAGAAACAGAGCAACAAGATATAAATTTGATTTTAGTAAAGCAAATTTTTGTTAGAGGAATACTCACAGTTACTACTGTTTTTGCAAATAACCCAGAGCTTTGAGGAACTTGGGACAAAGGAACTCTATGTTACAGAGTTATGGCAGAAGTATTGCCTTCCAGATGATATATTGTGCAGCTTGAGAAGAGGAGAAATTGGTAATCCCTTTAAACAGATGAAAAGCATTTCAAAGAAATAAGTACCTGGTGTGTCCAGTTCATAAGGACTATTGAGGACTATTGTTGAGGCATAGAACATCAGTTTATGAAACTTTCTGCCGGCTTCGAACTGTATTTGCTTATTTTCTGGTGGTTTGCGATTTGAGGGAAAATTGAGTGTAGACAGATAGGAAATGCTGATAAAACCCCAGCATTCTTGAAAAGGCTCTGTAATTTTTTCTGTAATATGAAAAGTGCTGAAGAGATCAAGGTCATGAGCATGGGCTATGAAAAAGCAGCTATTGCTGTGATATTTCACTCAATTGCTGATGGCTGGAAGTCGCAAGTAGAACTTAAATTGTAAAACAATTCGGGAGAAGGGGTTCTCCAATGACATTGTGGTACATGCGTGCGGGGGGATAGGGGCAGTTTTAGTTACCAAAGATCTAAATCCTAGTTATCTGAAAAGCTTTCTTTTGTGACACCTGGTAAGAACAGGAAAGTGCCAGCCTCCAACCCAGCATATTGAGTGTCTGGCGGCTGGAAGAATGTCTCAGAGACAACAGTGGAGTGTCAGGTGGAAAAAAGTAAGGACATCAGCAACTGAGTTAAAGTGATTCATAAACTGTCAAACTTGTCCTATGAAGATGTGTTGGGAGCAGCTTAACCAGTACATTGTCTTTTTGTAATGTAGATATGTGAGTGAGATCTATCTAATTATCTGAAAGCTTTTCCAATAATTATAAAGCAGTTCTTAGTGACAAGACAGATTCTGTTCTAGCTTACCTGGTGGCATTATTTCTTCGTGTGTAAATGGGTGGCTCATTTTATGATTGATTGCCTCGTAGGCTGGATAAATATGCTTGGGCACCAAGCCTGAAGTCGCTCCTTTCATGGAGTTGTCTGTCTAGGTGTGATGGGAGTATGTTTACTCAAGTCCTGACATGCATTTCAAAATGTGTTCTCACCCAAAGCGTGTATAAAGAAGATAAGCACTCTCATCCCTTGGGTGAAAAAATAAGTTCCAAACTGCAAACAGCCAAATCTTAAAGGAATTAAGGGTTAGACTTATTTTCTTGCCATTTCATATACATGGGTCATCTATACCCAGCTAATCAGTAAGTGCTGAGTGTATTGTGTAGATCCCGTGAATACCTGTCAAAAGATTTCAAGGTGAAGCTTCCATTGTCAAGGGCTGTTTACCTTTCAGGAACTGCTTAAAATTTACCTTCCTTGTTTTTACAACAATGTGTGCAGGAGGTGAATGTCCAAGAAACTTTTGATTTTTTAAAAAATAGACTTTATTTTTTAGAGCAGTTTTAGGTGCACAGCAAAATTGAGCGGGAGGTAGAGATTTCCCTTAAACTCTGTCCCCAAACAAGCACAGCGTCCCCCATTTTCAACATCCCTCCACCAGAGTGGTACATTCATTATGGTTGATGAACATTGTTACCCTGAGTTCTTTGTTTATATTAGAGTTCACTCTTGGTGTTATACATTCTGTGAGTTTTGACAAATGTATAATGACATGTATTCACCACTGAAGCATCACACAGAATAGTTTCACTGCCCTACAAACCCTCTGTGTTCCACTGATTCATCCCTCCCCCAGACCTTGGCCACCGCTGACCTTCTTTAGCAGAAGTCATAGTTTTGGCTTTTTTTTTTTAATGTTTATTTTATTATTTATTTTTGAGAGAGAGAGAGACAGACAGACAGAGTACTAGCACTAACAGGGGAGGGGCAGAGAGAGAGGGAGCTGTCAGCACAGAGCCTGACGTGGGGCTCGAACTCATGAGCCAGGAGATTATGACCTGAGCTGAGGTCAGATGCTTGACCAACTAAGCCCCCCAGGCTCCCACATAATGTTGCCTTGTCTAGAATGTTATATAGTTGGAATGATACATACATATATATATTCGGATTGGCTTCTTTTACTTAATTATAAGCATTCACATTTCCTCCATATCTTTTCATAGTTTGATAGCTCATTTCTTTTTAGCACTGAGAAATAGTGCATCATTATCTATGTGCTAACAGTGATCCATTCACTACACAAGAACGTCTTGGCTTTGGCAATTAGGAATAAAGCTGCTGTAGGCATCATGCGCAGGTTTCTGTGTGGGTCCAAGTTGCCCACTACGCTGAGTACCAAGGATTGTGATTGCTGGATCATATGGTGCGTAGTTTTGTAGGAAACTGTCTTTGAAAGTGATTACACCTTTTTGCATTTCCACCAGCAAGGAATGAGAGTTCCTTTCTCTTCCCATCCTCATGAGCAGTAAATGTTGTCTGTGTTTTAGATTTTGGCCATTCTAGTCAGGGTTTAGGTGGTATCTTGATTACTGTTGTTTTAACTTTTTTTTTTTTAACATTTAGTTTTGAGAGAGCATGAGCAGGGGAGGGGCAGAGAGGGAGACACAGAATTCGAAGCAGGCTCCAGGCTCCGAACTGTTACCACAGAGCCCTACGTGGGGCTCAAACCTACAAACCATGAGATCATGACTTTAGCAGAAGTCAGATGCTCAACCGACTGAGCAACCTGGGGAACCCCTCTTCATTGTTGTTTTCATTTATATTTCCCTGATGATACATGATGTGGAATACTTTTTCATATGCCTATTTATCATCTATTTATCTTCTTTGGTGAGGTGTCTGTTAAGGTCTTTGGCCCATTTTTTAAGTTAGGGTGTGTGTGTGTGTGTGTGTGTGTGTGTGTGTGTGTGTGTGTGTGTGAGAGAGAGAGAGAGATAATAATTTTATTACTGAGTTTAAAGTGTTCTTTGTATGTTTTGGGGCATAATCCTCTATAGATAATGTCTTTTGCAGGTATTTTTTCCCCAGTCCGTGGTTTGTCTTCTCATTGTCTTGACTATGTTTTTTGCAGAGCAGAAATTTTGAATTTTAACGAAGACCAGCTCCCCACTTCTTTCTTTCATGGGTCAGGCCTTTGGTGTTGTATTTAGAAAAATCATCACCAAACCCCAGGTTATCTACTTTTTCTCCTCTGTTACTTCTAGGAGTTTTATAGTTTGGTACTTTACATTTAGGTCCGTGGTCCATTTTGAGGTAATTTTTGTGAAGCATGTCAGCTCTGGTTCTGGATTCATTTTGCCACGTGGACATGTAGTTGTTCCCATATTGTCTGTTGAAAAGAATCCTTGCTCCATTGGGTTGCCCTTGTTCCCTTGTCAAAAATCAGTTGACCATGTGGGTCTGTATCTGGTTCTCTGTTCCATTGATCTATTTTTCTGTTCTTCAGTATCATTCTATCTTGACTGCTGTAGTTTTTTACTAAGGCTTGAAGTTGGACAGTGTCAGGCTTCCAACTTAGTTCTGCTTCAGTATTAGGTCAGCCATTCTGGGTCTTTTGCATCACCAGATAAACTTCAGGATCAATTTGTTGACAACTGATAAAATAACTTGCTGGTATTTGGATTGGGATTGCATGAAATCTATAGATCAAGTCCAGAAGAGCTTCTATCTTCACAGTAATGAGTCTTCAATATTGAGAACATTATGATTTTGAAATTTTGAAATTCTAGCTCCAGAATGGATGTAGGTTGAAGCTGCACATGGCCGGGCAAGCAACCACTGTTAACAGTTTGAATCGTCTTTTAAAGATGTGCTTCTAGGCCTTTTGGGCAGTTAAGTTTGAAAAACATTGGCAAAGGTTACTATAAAGCCTCTTTCATATCATATTCAACTTCCTGAAATTCTATTTTAGCATTTAAGATGTGAGCTCTGGAGTCTGATTGTGGGTTTCTCATTCTTGCCGTAGCCCCTTGCCTCACAAGACTTTAGGCAAGTAATGTTTTAGTTGTGAAGTGGCATTAATTGTGGAGATTAAATGAAGTAATCGAGTAAATAGTTGTTTATGAATCCTGATTTGGCTTCTACTTTATTTTATCCTCTCTCTACCTTTCTTTGGATTCTTTCTAACTTGCCTTTGAAACTGCTTTTCATAACTTCACCAATGACCTCCATGTTGAAGAACAACAAAAAGCAGTTCCTATGTGGCTTATTTTACAGTATGTGGCTCAGTGGCTCACTCCCTCCTTGAAATACTCTGTTCTTGTATTGTCTTCTCCAGTAACACCCTCATGATTTTCTTCTCCCTCCCTGGGAGCCCTTGCAGGCTCCTCCTCTTTAGCTTGACCAGAGTTGGGTTCTAGATTCCATTATCTCTAAATACCATTCATATGCCCATGACTGCCAAGTACCTCCAGGCCTGAGCCTCAGATCCTCATGGAAACAACCTCTAGATTTGGCTTCCTCATCCTGGGTAGAGCTTTGGTTTTAGTGCCTTTGTTTCCTTTTCCCTAAACCCTGCCCCTTCTTCCATTTTAAAGTCTCAGTAAATGGCACCACCGCTTACCTGGATGAGGACGTAAACTGCTCAGGCATTGTGCTCTGTCCTTTTCTCCCTCACTCTCTCCCCCTTCCGGCACTTTTTTTTTTTTTTTTTTTGGCTCTACCTCTAAAACAGATTCCATCATCTTCCCCTTCTCTCCATTTTTATTGTGCTTGACATCGCTCTTCTGGACTGCTAACCAAGCTTCCTAACTTGTGGTCCTGCACCTACTAAGACCGCCTTTTCTTCCATGCAGTTCCCAGAATGAGCATTACAGATGTTAATTAGGTTGTCACTGTTGCTTGAAATCTCATCAGTGGCTTCCAGACCTTCCTGTATGGAGCCTGACCACCTCAGAGGTTCACAGGCTTCAGGCACTCTGGTCTCTGAAGTGGAAGAAAAATTCTTCTCTACCCTCAGATCTTCCGGCTGGACTAAGCATTAAATTTACATGAGATAGAGAAATCTCAGATGGGAGACTTATTTCCTGCTTTCTGGGAGGAGAGGGAAGGAGGAGCTGAGTGCCCTCCTTGCCTAGGGGATAGATCTCTCAAGTAACTTTTATTTAAAATAATCAGTGTACCGAAGTGGCCCGTCTTGGACCGGCCTGTCCTAGGCCCCCGCACCTCCGTTCTGTCTCCTGACCGCAATAAACTTACCTTCACTCCAGTCTTGTGCAGTTGGTCTCCCCTCAGCTGGAACACTATCCTCACCTTTGTGTTAAAAAAAAAAAAAATTCAACTACGAACATCTTAAAGATCTTTTAGGATTTAGTCAGTGATTCATGAATTGGGCAATATCCCATCTGGCCAATAGAAAGGAGCTCTAAGGAGCTGTACAAATGAAAGACCTTTATGGGCAGAAGGGGGCCAGATAAGGAGGTTATTGGAAAATAGTGGATTGTGTCAGGCAAGGCTCCCCTTCTTTAGCAGGGATGGTAGGGTCTCGTCAGGTAGATGACCTCCCTTGTGCTAACCAGGTAATTCAAGACTGACTGGTTCAAGATTCCACTCCTGGGAGAGGCCGAAACCGTAACCTGTTTTGATGACATGCCCATAGCACAAGTGACTTTATTTTTAACAAACCCCCACTTTTGATCAGATGCTCAGATTCACTGAGCTTCGTTCCAAAGCTCTCGTGGTGTTTGCTGCCTCTCTGTGTCTTGTTCATAGGTCACGACTTCAAGTTCACGTTGGTCATTCTCTTCATTCCCTTTCTGACCGTCCAGTCTTAGGGAGATCATTTACTTGGTGGCTAGGGGCTCTGAGCATGCATTTAAAGCCTTTGAGAGGATACATGTGCAAGGGAGACTTCTGGGGCTCTTCCAAGCAGGGTAGTTCCCAGTGTCTGGAGTGCACTTTGGAGGGTTCCCGAGACCCAAACCATGCAAAATCATAGAAGTTGAACAGAGACCTTGCTGAAAGAATCCCTTTCTTCTTCTTTTTTTTTAAATTTTCTTTTTAATTTTTATTTTGAGAGGGGGAGGGGCAGAGAGCGGGAGAGAGAAAGAGAGAATCCAAAGCAGGCTTTTCAAAGCCAGCACAGAGCCGGATGTAGGACTCAACCCCCTGAAACCATGAGTTCATGACCAGAGCCAAAATCAATGGTCAGCCGCTTAACTGTTGGAGCCACCCAGGCGCCCCTGAAGGAATCCTTTCCCTAAGTAAGTGGCTTGTTCAGTAATGTTAGGTAGCTGAGCATCAACCTCTCCAGAAGTGTTAATCCAGGGGCAGCAAGCGGTGTCAGCCCCAGCACAGACATCTTGGTGTTGAGCTAAAAGATAACCAGAGGCTATCTTGATAGTTACCAAGAACAACCTTGGCCAAAGAGTCTAAAGATTGTTGTTGGACAGTTACTGCTTTAGCAGCAGATTCTGCAGTATTTGCAAGAGTTAAGGAGAGGTTCCTGATCATAGCTTCATTTGTACTCACTCCTAACCAGGGAAGAAGGGAATCTGCAAAGGGAGCAAATTTAGAATATATTTTTAAAAAACATTTATGTTTTCATTTATTTTTGAGAGCGAGACAGAGCTAGTGTGCAAGTAGCAGGGGAGTGGCAGCGAGAGAGAGAGAGAGAGAGAGAGAGAGAGAGAGAGAGAGAGAGAGAGAGAGAGAGAGAGAGAGACAGAGACAGAGACAGAGACAGAGAGACAAAGGCACAGAATCCAAAGCAGGCTCTAGGCTCTGAGCTATCAACACAGAGCCTGACATGGAGCTCGAACCCACAAACTGTGAGATCATAACTTGAGTTGAAGTTGGACACTTAAGTGACTGAGCCACCCAGGCACCCCAAGGGAGCTAATTTTGAGTCATGAATGTCTCTTGGTAATTCTTATTCGAGTCTGTAGCTCAGGACTGGAAAGGTGACAACTGTGGAGGCCAGTAAACTTTTGGGATTTGAAGACCACACAGGTAGTTTTATTCTGGTTACCCTTGCATTATGTCCCTTTCTTGTGTAGTGCTTGGACCCAAGGCTCCCCACACCTGGGGTTGTTACCCAGAGACAGGGAAATGGACACCTAGGACTCGGGAGCCTAATACAGTAGAGAAGGGGCTGAGTTTGTTCCAGATAACTGAGGCATTGAAAATCAGGGGGAAGTATGTGATGTGCAGAATTTTGTAGGATCACCAGCTGAATCAAGATTAGGAACTGCTGAAATAGGGTTTGTCATGGTGGTTTTGAGGGATGTTGCCATTTATAAAGGGGAAGGCCAACCCATCATGAGATTGGAGGTTAAAAGGGACAGGAAAACCATTGTGACTACCTGAAAGTGGCCAGCTGAACCAGAAACAAGGAAGATATACTCTACAGGGGAAAGGGAGTGAGACACCGAGCTGGCCCAGGAGTGAGGGACCCCATGAAGAGGCTGTATATAAGGGACTTGGCTGCATGTGGCCCCTTCCTCATTTGAAGATTAGAAAATCCCAAATATCGGGTGCCTGGTTGGCTCAGTCAGTAGGGACTCTTGTTCTCAGGGTTATGAGTCCAAGCCCCATGTGGGGTGTGGAGCCTACTTAAATAAATTTTTTAAGAAATCTCAAATATTCTGTATGTGACAACTATTGTAAGACATTTCTATGATGAAATATTTTTGATGAGCTTTTGCTTTTTTTAATATGTCACTTCTGATAATAAAATGCTTGGAGGTGAAAATTTAGAAATCCAGTGAATTCGTTTTTTTTTTTTATTTGACCCTTCTAATAACATATTTTAGCCAGGAAGTTTAGAAAATCAGGTGTTAAGGGCACTTAGGTGGCTCAGTTGGTTGAATGACCAACTTTTGGTTTTGGCTTGGGTCATGGTCCTCAGGTTTGGGTCTGGGCTCCACATTGGGCTCTGTGCTGAGCATGGAACCTGTTTAGGGTTCTCTTTCTCTCCCTTTCCCTCTCCCCTCTGTCTCTCTCTCCCTCTGCCCCTCTCCCTTGCTGAGCTCTGTCTCTTAAAAAAAAATGAGGTTTTATATTTTGATAAATATTCCTATGAGGGGGTGTAGACACTTCCCACAGAGTGACTATGTGCTGTTAGTGGTATTATTCACTTTTGTTGCTTATTGTTTTTCTTTTTTTTTTTTTTTAATATTTTTAATAGTTTATTTTTGACACAGAGAGAGAGAGAGAGAGAGAGAGAGACAGAGCATGAGTGTGGGAGGGGCAGAGAGAGGGGAGATGCAGAATCCGAAGCAGGCTCCAGGCTCTGAGCTGTCAGCACAGAACCTAATGTGGGGCTTGAACCCATGAACCATGAGATCATGACCTGAGCCAAAGTCGAACACTTAACCGACTGAGCCCCCCAGGTGCCCCTGTTACTTATTGTTAAACACAGAACTTCTGGGGCACCTGGCGGGCTCAGTGAGAAGAGCATGTGACTTGATCTCAGGATCATGAATTTGAGCCCCACTTTGGGTGTAGAGAATAAAAAAAACACAGCACTTCTCCAACCATTTAACTTGAATCACAGTAGTCAGTTATATGAAATTGTGTATATCCAAAATAATTTGGATTATTGACACCTTATTTTCTGATTGCATAGTATACATGGTGTTTTAAGTTAATTATAGCAGTTATTTTCACCAGTTATCAAAGATTTGATACTTGGAAGTTACATACAGAGAGAAGTAATCTACGTGCAAACATGTATGAGGTAAGACTTGCTTGCTCAAGATAGTAATGGTGATTAAAATATCAGGAGCCATACAAGATAGAAAGGCCCAAAGATAATAGTGGTGAAATATAAACTAAGCTTACTAGAGTCAGTTCATTAACGAGAGGCTTTTTGAGTTGAGCTAAATATTGACTACAGATGTACAAGCAACTTTTATATCGCCTTTTTGTAAGAGTTCCCTTAAATTCAGATCATGTATCTTTATTTGGAGATAAAGCAACAACATTGTCATGCTCTGTAATTCTTACCCCAATGGTGTGATTCGGTTTGTGGCTTGAGAAAAGTTGTAACTTTTCATGTAACTCTTTCCCTTTTGGTAAATTCAACATAACTCAGGCCGGAGAACAAGATACAGATTGGCAAATTACCGGGCTATTTCAAAGAGCATGATTTTTATTCCATGTTTTTTTAAATAAAATTGTTTTTGTGTTTATTTTTTAGAGAGAGAGAGAGAGAGACAGTGTGTGAGCAGGGGAGGGGCAGAGAGCAAGGGAGACACAGTCTCTGAAGCAGGCTCCAGTCTCTGAGCTGTCAGTACAGAGCCCGATGCGGGGCTTGAACCCACGAACTATGAACAGGCGCCCCTCCACGTTTTTAAGTTTTTCTTTTTAAGATACCAAAAGAATTGCTGAAGTTCTTCAGGGTGCTCTGTTTCCCTTATTGTTAGCCTCTCATATAATCATAATACAGTTGTCAAAACTAAGACATTCACACAGGTACCCGTGGCAAGCAGAATTCTAACATGGCCCCAAAATTCCTGCCCACCCTGCTTTATATGTCCTCTATCATCCCTTCCCTTGAATGTGGGCAGGGTTTGTATGATGGGATAATACAGTATAATTACGGCATATTACATGGCAGAAGGGATTTTGTGTGTGTAACTGAGGTCCCTAGTCAATTGAATAATCAAAAGGGAGATTTTCCTGGGTGGGCCTTACCCAATCAGTTGAGCCCTTCAGAGACTTAAGGAAGCAATAGCAGACACTCTTGGCTAGAAGAAAGTAGATAGCACTATTGTGAACTGCTCTCGGAGGATCCCGTGTGGATAGGACCTGAGGGTGACCTCCAGGAGCTGAAACCGTCCTAAAGCTGACAGCCAATAAGAAAACAGGGACCTCAGTCCTACAGCTGTAAGAAAGTAAGTTCTTCCCACAATGAGCCTGGATAAGGACCCGGATCTCCAAAGGAAATCCTCAGCATGCCAACCTCTTGATTTCAGCCTTGTGAGATCCAGCCCAGACTTCTGACTTAAGAAAATCTAAGATCATAAATATGTCTAGTTTTAAAATTTTTCTTACAGTGTGTTGTTTTCTGGTCATTTGTTGGTTATGTAACAAGAGAAAACACATACAGGACCACACTGTTAACTGAAGTACAGGCTTTGTTTGGATTCCACCTGTTTTCCACCAGTGTCTATCTTTCCCAGGATCCAGCCACACCTTGGGATGCTTCAGTGCCTTCATTCCCTCTCCATCAAAATGAGGCCATACCTGATATTACATGATAAGCAACAGCTTGTGCCAATCAGATGTCTGGATGGGATTTCATCTCACTGATTTGGGGGAGGGGAGTTCATTTGAGCGTTTGAGTTCAAGCTTGTCTCGTTAATGGTGTGTGTGGCTTCAGACACTCCAGGGCTTTGTGTTACTTTGTCTGTGAGGTCCCCTCTCTGTCATAGGGGCCCCTCCAGGTGAGATGTCACACATGCACAGAGCTGCGGTAGGATGTCGAGCCTACGAAACAGGCCTGTGACTTCACCATCTGGTTCCCTCTTCTAACTGCACAGGATGCAGCTGTCTGAGAAGATGGGAAGAAACGCCTCCTCTGGGGGCTAATGGTTCAGCTTTGGATTGTTAATCTCAGGCCTGGGGAGATATTTTCAAATGCTCAAACTGCCATGTAGTCAGGACAGTGACCCTATACCCAGGGCATTCATTTCACAGGTGACAGAGTGCAAACTTTTGGATTGAAAGTGTACTGGGGTTTTCAATCATGGCCACCATTAGAACCTGAGCCTTCCTGTTCCCAGTGCGTTCTCACTGTCAGGTTAGTCTTTTCAAGCGTGGTCTGTTGTCTGCTCACGTCTGAGATCAGGGGTGGGGTTTCGGTGCTGTTCTGAAGGAATTTATCTAAGAAATGTCCCAGTTGTGCCCCCCAGTCCCCCATGCCCTGCTCTGAGGCGCACAGGAATCCGAGTGCGCTTTATTGGAAGCTTCACAAGCATCTGATACCCCAATGCAGAGTCACAATAAAGGTCACGACCTCCAATTCAAAATTTGGGCCCAGCCCAGGTGAGTGTGATTCTAGGGAGGAGAAGCCCCGAATCCCAAACCTGGGGCTCAGGGAAAGCCTCACAGAAAAAAAGACAAAAGTTGAGATTCCTGGATGGGTAGGAGTTAGATGAAATGTGGACTGAATACCCTGTCTCCCCTCACTGCCAACACAGAAATCCTGGTCATACTTGATATTTACAAATTCTTTTTTTTTTTAAAAAGTTATTTAGGGGCACCTGATTGACTCAGTTGATTAAGCATTCAACTCTTGATTTTCGCTCAGATCATGATCTCACAGTTTCATGAGTTCGAGCCCCATGTGGGTCTCTGTGCTGACAGCATGAAACCTTCTTGGGATTCTCTCTCTCTCCCTCTCCCTCCCCTGTTCACACTCATTCTCAAAAAATAACAAATAAATAAAATCTAAAAAAATTATTTAGATAGGGTTCACAACCTAATCTGCTCCCTACAGAGAAGATGTCTCTTTTATGCTTAATTAAACCTTCTAAATTCTGTCAGAGCTGTGGGTACGTATGTATGTATGTATAATTTTGTGTGTGTAAAATTGTTCCCTTTTAACCACTTTTTCTCTCTGACCAACGAGCTTGCTTAGAGTAAGATTCATTTTATATTCCCTGAAGGTCTGTTTTAACATAAGTTTTGAAAAATAAAGAACCTGCAGTAATAATAAGAGTTTTACAGACCCCCAAGCACACGTGGACGCCGGGCCCTGTAGGATAGATGACTGTAGAACAGGCATCTCCTCCAGGCCCTCCGCCCTCACTGCTCATCCTTGTCCCTGGGGGTGTTGTTCAGAAATCCCCAAGATAGGATCTCACTTCCCAGAGATTCCAGTTCAGTTGGTCTGTAGGGAAGCCTGGCCATCAATACCATTTTTAAGGACTATGGAACATTCTCCTGTGTGGTGAGGGTTGAGCCCCCGGTTTAATCATAGCATTTATATGTATTTTAAGCAGAGAGAAAGAAGACCCTTTGCAGCCTCCAGAGGAAGATAGGGAAGGAAAACAGTAAAACATACTTCCTTCTAAGTAGTGACTCAGTAGAATGGTCCATTTTCCTTCCTTCCCCGCCAAGAGGGCGGGTAGTTGGTACAAGTGGACTCGATCAAGGCTAGACACTGAAATCTGACTTGGTACTGAGGCTCTGCTTCTGTCAGCAGCACCCACTTGTCATCACAGGGGACAAGAATTAGAGAAAATATTCTTATCACAGATAACTTTAAGATCATGGTTTCCAGGTTGTGTGTGTTTGTTTTAAACAGCTGAACCATTATTACAAAACAAATCTTTCTTGAAATTCCATCCTCCACCCTTCACCCTCCAGCCGCCACCCTCCCCTGAGACCCTTAGGAACACTAAGGTGCCACAAAACAGTTTAAAATCCAAAGAATCAAGTGTTACAGCTACTTCCATCTTGAGTACAAGCTAAACTAAGCGAAAATAGCATCAAATTGAAACCAGCTGTGCCATAACGAGCAGTCAAACCGTGGCCTATGATTTCCTCCGGAGGTCTCCCCTCTGATAGAGCCCTGAGTAGAGTATCTGTCCATCTCAATGGCATGTGACACCCTGATGGGCCAGAGGAGGGGATGAGGAATGTTTTTTCTCCTTTCAGCATAGATCGCATCTTTAAAAAGGAAATAGGTACCAGGAAGTACATAAAACTGTTTCAAAACTTGAAATTGAGTCTGTCAGACTTCTTCTGTCCTCACTATTTAACATGTCTGAGCTAGTGTCCCTGCAAAGAAAAAATAATAGTAATAAATGTATGGTGTTTAAAAAAATTTTTTTTTTAATATTTACTTTTGAGAGAGAGAGAGAGACAGAGTACAAGTGGGGGAGGAGCAGAGAGAGAGGAAGACATGGAATCCAAAACTGGCTTCAGGCTCTGAGCTGTCAGCACAGGGCTCAGACTCACGAACTATAGGATCATGACCTGGCGAAGTTGGATGTTTAACCGACTGAGCACCCAGGTGTCCCAATAAATGTATGGTCTTAATTGGGAATTTAATGGTTAATAGACTATTAATCATTCTTGTGTGTTCTGTACAGTTTCACCCTGTGGATGTGGGGGTGAATTGTTCCCTCCCCCAGGTTGGCCATATTAGGAACAGGGGCAGAAGATGTTTTTAGATAACAGATAGTCTGGGGTCTGGGACTGGATCTCTGCTGGGCCGCCTCTTAGCATTGTGGCTTGAGCAAATTCCTTAACCTCCTGAAGAGACTGCTGCTCCATTTCAAAATGGCGATAATCCTATATATCTCATGGGTGATTGGGAGCAATTAAGGGAGATGGTCCATGAAGAATGCCTGGGCATGGTAAGCTCACTTGATACGAGTTACCAGTATTATATAGTGCTTATTGATAGGCTACTCTGGTCCAAGTTCTTGTCAAGGAACTGGAAATGTGGAGCACCTGGGTGGCTCAGGTCATGCTCTCATGATTCGTGGGTTTGAGCCCCATGTCGGACTCTGTGCTGACAGCTCAGAGTCTGGAGCCTGCTTCAGATTCTGTGTGTCTCTCTCTGTCTGACCCTCCCCTGCTTGCAGTGTCTCTCTCTGTCTCTCAAAACTAAATTAAAAAACATTTTTTTTTAAACGTAAAAAAAAGGAACTGGAAGTGCATGAGACAGAACAATAGGATCATTGCCAAAGAAGCCTCAGCTCTCCTGGAACACATGGACGGGAACGGTGGAAGCAGGTGGGGTGTGTTAGCATGGGGGACGTAGCTGGTGAACTGAGCTCCTCAACAGGGTGCTCGGAAAGGGGCAGGGAAGGCATTTCAGACTGTTGCATATGTCCGATGGTGGCGCGTGGTCAGTGTTCATGAGAGGAAAACCTAAGATCAGCAGCATGAAGGATGAGGCTGGGGAAGTAGCTCAGGCAGCCATAGAAACTGAGCTAAGAATGCTGCTCCAGTGTGGCTGCTCCCCAGGTGAGGGGCTGCCATTCTCTGTGAAAAGTGCTTGGTCCTCACTGCACCAGGATGTGCCGATCGTATCTTCAGGTCTGTGTTCAGTCCAGGAAGCCTACTGCATCTGTGGACACAACAGCCATAAGAACAGCCCATAATAGCAGGCTGCTCACACAGTGTGTTAAGTCCAAGGAGGAAGACACTGCCAAGATTTGAAAAGATCTGGCCAAGAATACGCCTCCAGAATGATTATCTCAGACTGAGCATAGACTATATTTCTAATCAGAGCAAAATATACATAGTCTAGGTCAAGGGATGCCATACGCCTGTTTCTAAGAGATTGAAAGAAATTGAGCAATAGCATGTTTGTAAGAGCAAAAAGAACTTAAACCTTTCTTGAAGATGGGCAAGAAGGTTGACTCAAGCTTGTTCAGATACTGTGCTTAAGGCAGCCAGAGCATGTGGTGTAGAAATGGGGGAGGGGAGTGCCTGGGTGGCTCAGAGGTTGAGTGTCCAATCCTTGCCTTTTCAGCTCAGGTTATGATCCCAGGGTTGTGGGGTGGAGCCCTTTGCTTTGTTGGGCTCCGTGCTGAGCAGGGAGCCTGCTTAAGATCCTCTCTCCTCTCGCTTGCCCCTTCTCCCACTCACGCGTGCTTGCTTTCTCTCTCTCTGAAATAAAAAAGAAAGACAGAAAGAAATGGTAGGTGGCAGTTACATCATTGGATTTGATGCCTGTAGATAACTGGGCACAGCTTAGGAACTAGTCATTGAACATATATAACCAAATGTCGGGTTTGTGAGGGATTGTTTGATGTGTCCGAATCTGACCAGTTTTTCTACGTTATTTCTGTCAAGCAGCACCTGCCCACTATGTGAACCCTGAGCCATGGTGAACTCAGATCTGGGGGCCGTCCTGTTTGACCTGGCATGGCTGGCTTCTGTGCGTGGGGCTGGTTCTACCTTTTGAAGACACACAGGTGTGCTACACGCACCTGTCCCATTGGGCAGCGTGTCATTCCAAGACCGCTGTCCTGCCTCAGTCTTTTTCCCGAGTTGACCATCCTCATGGACTGTGGTTTTAGGCCTTTTCACAGTCTTGATTACTTACCTCTGCATATTAATTTTTTTCCCACTCCTTTCACTGTTTTAGTTTAGGCTTCTGAAACCGAAAATACCACAGACTGGATGACTTAAAGAACACAATTTCATCACAATTCAGGAGGCTGAGAAATCCAGGATGAGAAATCAAGGCTCCAGCAGATTGGGTGTTGGGTGAAGTCTCCCTTCCTTGTTCATAGATGACTCTTTCCCCTCCGTTCTGGCCTGGAGGAAGGGTTATCTTTTATAAGGGCACTAAATCCATTCATGCCAGCTACGACTTCAGGACCTGCCTGCAAAATACCGTGACACTGGGCACTAGGATTCCAATGAATTTTGTGGGGGCACAAATGTTTTAGTCTATGACAGTGGCAAAAAGCACTGAGAGCCTCATTCTACAAATGCCTCATTTGCCTTGAATAGAGCAAGATTGTGAATCCCCGCCTTCTTTTTCCTAAATAAACCATGTTTCTGTCAGTGGAGCCCAAGGTGCAAACATTTTAAGGTTGCTTGTCTGCGAAAACCTGCAGATGCTTTTTTTTTTTTTATGAACTAACATCTAAGCTTCTATCTCCTTCCTGTATTTGTACTCTGTTTTAATAACCCAAGTTCAGACTTTTTGTTGATCCCCTGTTTTATTTCTCCACCTAGTAAAGATTATGGATTCCTGATTCAGTGGGGACAGGAAATTGAATCTCACCTCTACTTTCTCCCAATCCCACATGTGATAGCTTAGCCCCGGGTTCCCACTGAAGTCAGAGATTTCATGCGTGAGGCTCAGGGGAAAGAGTTCTGGCAGGACACGGGTCAGCCCTAACCCCACCCTGAGCTGAGCACTCATCAGCATGCTTTGGACATGCTCATTTTTCATTCTACACATTGTCTGCATTGAATTACAGTTTCGTTAGTAAGGACATCGTGAATACCTTCTCAGAAGCCTTAGTACTGCCCGGTTCTCCCTGATTTCTTCCTTAAAATTTCACCAACAGTCAAGTTGCAATAACATTTCAAAATTGTTAAAATTAAGGGCAAACCCATGCCAGGCGACTGCTCTTTTACAATCTTTTAACAATCTCGGACTTTCATTCTTCCTTGCTAATACTCATTTCTTTTCTGTCTGAAGAAAATTCCCACAAAAAAGCCAAATAGAAGTTCCATTAATCTCAAGCACCAGAAATATCCCTTAAATTGCTATATAAAAATTTTCATGATATTTTAACAAAAAGCTTACCCCCAAAAAGCCCACTTGTGTTGTCTATGAAATTTCTATAATCCCCAGTTCATTTTGGCTTTCAGACTTCTGACTAAACATACCTGTCCAAACAAACAAAAACCAAAACATACCTTGTCCACGCCTTATAGTCACCCTGCATGCTTTTTCTTCAAGGTATTTGCCTTTGATTCTGTGCCTTCCTGAGCATAAGCAACCTCATTGGCTTCCATAACAGCATTCACTTTTCTTCTCATTAGGATTTTTGGGGATTGTCTGATCAGATCTTCTGGACTTCATGAACACTGTTTTAGAATTTCTGTTTTAGAATTTCATGGCCTAGAGTCATGTCTGTGTTGTCTGAGAACTTCCAGCCTAGTCTTTGCCACTTATTGGGCATATCACCCAAAATAGTTGTCTCTGAGGAAAATACAATGAGACCTCTTCCAGGCTTGATTCTTGTGTATAGATTGGGGAGGGGGTGAGGGGAAGAGGGTTTCACCAGTGCTTGGGTGCTGAATGACCAACGGGGCAGTCTGTGGAAACTGGGCTGTGGCCAGTAGGACTCTTACCTTTCTGCAGAAGACAGATAACAGAATAGCTGAGGTTTGGCTGTGAGCTTTTGTGATTCTCCCCTACTCCTACATATTCCTTCCACTCTCCAGTTCTCGTCATGTAGAAATCCAAGGGTGAGTGTTCAAGTGTTACACAATTCAATATTGGGACTGAAAATGGCAAGGCAGTTTATTTTTCATTCTTAAATTAACATAAAGCACAAAAGCTACATAAATGTGTTTGTGCTATTCTTAAGATAATGCCATCTTAATTTTTTTTTTTTTGAAAGGCATGCTCTCAAATGTTCTTTTCTATGTGATGAGAATGTTTATCAGTTCTGGTATTAGACTTTCCTGAATAGGGAATAGTCTGATCTTGGAAAATGGTTCTCAACAACCTCGAGTCAGCCAGGTCCCAAGTCTTAGTAATAGTTTAGAAAAGTTGTTGCAGTGGTGTTTGGGGTGTGCCTTCTATATCTGGCCCAAAGTCATACGGAGCCAGCTGACCATATTGAAGGTAACTAGCTGCCATAACCAGTAAGAGAACTTGACTTTTCTCTTGACTTCAGATTCAAGCCCTGCTTTTAAAATTTATTCAAGGTTAAGATGTTAAAGGTGTGCCCTTGGTCTCTCAGAGATCCAGCCCCCTTGTTCTTTGAGTTTGCCCAACCAAACTTGATTCTTCTTATTTCACAGTCCTTCCTCTCCATTTATATTGCCACCATCTTGCCATGATCTAAGTGGTCTCCCCACTGTCTATTCTTGTGTCCCTCCAGTTCATTTTCTAGACTGGACAGTAGCCAAAATCTTCTAAAAATGCAAGTCAGTTCACAGCATCTTCTTGCTTACCACCCTTGAGTGAGTGCCTCTTACATTTGGGATAAGAACCAAAATTCATGGAACACCTGGGTGGCTCAGTCAGTTAAATGTCCAACTTCAGCTCAGGTCATGATCTCATGGTTCGTGGGTCTGAGCCCTGCATCAGGCTCTGTGCTGACAGCATGGAGCCTGCTACAGATTCTGTTGTCTCCCTCTCTCTCTGCTCTTCCCCCACTTGTACACAGTTTCTCTTGCTCTCAAAAATAAACATTAAAAAAAATTTTTTTAAGAACCAAAATTCTTTACAGTCTGCTGTGAGGCACATAAGCTGCCTCTGGATTAACCTCCCAGCACATAATCCATCTTCCAAGATATTTTCTGTCTCAGGGCCTTTTGCATATGTTTCCCTTTGCCGCTTTCTCTCCGCAAGAACCACTCTTCTTCCTCCCTCCTCCTCTAGCTGACTTCATACCTCAACTTAAATGTAATTTCCTCAGGTTAGGGCTCCTTGGTACATTCTCTCATCTCTTGATTATTTTCCTTCTTAGCACTTATTACAATTTGTAATTATTTGTATTATTAAATCTTTGTCTTCACAAACTCAAGTTTACAGGACTAGAGACTACATTTTTTTGTTGTTTTCTACTCTAGCCCCCTCAATCTTTTACACATCCTGATGTATGTGGTGTAAATACTTGCTGAATGAATCTATAGATGAATACATTAGTGCTGTGCGAACTTACTATTTTACCATCTATGTGGTAAAATAGAAAGTGCTCTAGCATTGAATCATTAAAAAAGTATGGATTCCAGACCTCCTTCTGTCATTTAGCAGCTTTGTCTAATCTCTCAAGCTCCCTATGTTCTAGTTGCCTTTTGTTTAAGTTGGGGCTCATGATCTTGACCTACCTACATGGGGGAGATGCGGTGAAGATCAAATGAGTCATTTTGTAGCTCAGGGTTCTTGGGAAGTGCATGGTAGACTACTTTTGTCCTTAATGTCATTGCCTTGTTAATGACTAGCAGAGGATAGCAAGAACTGGAGGACCTGGAACTGAGCCAGTGCAAAAGCTTGGGAACAGAACAGACACCAGACTCAGGAAGTGAGTGTGCAGCTGACGATGTGCAGAGCCGCATGGAATCATTGAGCCAGGAGCCTGTGCTAAGGCCTCTTGGGCAGAGTACATACAGGATGGGAGAAGGTACTAGTGCTTAGTCTTACCGATTTCCACCCCATTTCCACTTGAAGGCCACGTGCCATAGTGGCAAGACACTTGATTCAGGCAGAGACATCTTGAAATATAGTCCTAACCCTATCACTGACCAGGTCTGTTGTTTTTGAAACATATCGTGACCTCTATTTCATTGTTTCTTTACCGTAAAACAGATGAGCAAGAAAAATATTAACTACTTTTATTTCTTAGAGGAGTGTTACCAAGAAAGATTGAATGAAATTATGTAAATATTCTTTTGAACCATGTAGGGTGTTAGATGCAGAAAGTAGTACTTAAACTCAAAATTGTGAAGTTTTTCTAATAGCTGCCTCCTTTCTCATACTTTATAAATTTCTTGGTAGTAATTTAATTTGTAGTTAGGACACATACGAATGCAGTACCTATTATGTGTGGATTTGTAGACCCTGTTGGGAGAGGAATTTCCATGCATTCTGATTGGTGTCAGGGCAATATATTTTGATCAACATTTGCTAGCTGGAGAGCGACTCTCAACTATGTTTGCATGGTGACTGCTAACCTGTATGCAAATGTAATTATTTTTTTCAGCACAGAGAAATCATGCATGTAGGGCATAGAATATCTGATAGACTGAGCTGGAAAATGTGCCTGCAGCTAATACCATTTGAGTAGACTTACCCATTGATACCAATTGATTTTAAACTGTACCAAAAATTTGGTGACTGTATCTTAGTGAAAAGATACCATCGTACTCAATCTTAAGTCATTTGTAAAAATCTTCTCGATTTCAGAATAATTAACATATGAAAATCACATCTTAGAATCAAGAAGGAGCCTTATCTCCTTGTATTTCTGTGGTGTAAGAGCAGGCTGTAATGTGGCATCTGGAACCATTGGCACTCCTCTTAGCACACCTGTGTTGATGGTACTTTGCCCTAACATTGCTTTTGACCTTGTGGTTCTCCTGTCTCTTGTTATGAATTAAGATGGCCTCCTTAGATGTGTGAGTTCTTAGGCGAGAGCAGAAAATCAATGAGGTTGTGTTTTTCCAATTAACATGTTTATACTTCATCTCAGAAATTCTGATGAGATCGCAAAAGCTGCACATAAGTTTATGAAGAAACATTTGGCAAGGAAGTAAATACTGCATTTATTTCCATACATCTAAGTTACCAAACCTCAGTAAGAGCGTATAGCATGATTTTGCAAATCTTGGAAGTTAACATTACATTCTGTGCCCCACAATGAAAGTTCTAGATGCCACAGGTCTACCTTAAGTTAACCATAAGTTCTCTTGTTTTTTAAATTGAGATATAATTTACATATCGTACATTCATCCCTTCAAAATGTACGGTTCAGTGGTCTTCAGTATATTCACAAGGTGATACAAATAACACTATTATTTAATTTCAGTAACATTTCATCACCCCTGCAAGAAACATTATACTATTAACAGTATTCTCCCGTCCCCAGCCCCTGGCAACCACTAATCTATTTGCTAACTCTATGGATTTACCTATTCTGGACGTTTCCTATAAATGGAATCATATAATACGTGGTCTTTTGTGCCTGAGTTCTTGCATTCAGCATAGTGTTTTCAAGGTTTGTCCACATTGTGTGTGTATCAATACTTCCATTTTATGGCCAAGTGATATTCTGTGGTATGGACACAACACATTGTTTTTCCATGCATCCACTGATGTATATGTGGGTTGTTTCTACTTTTTGGCTATTGCGAATAGTGCTGTTATGAACATTTCTTTACAGACTTTTACATGAGCGTATATTTTCAGTTTTCTTAATTACATACTTGGGAGTAGAACTGCTGGGTCTTAAGGTAACTCTATTTAACTTTCTTAGGAATTTCCAAACTGTTTTCCAAAGTGACTGCACCATTTTATGTTCCACCAATGCATGTTTCTCCACGTTCTTAGCAACATATGTTTTTTATTTTTGGTAATAGCCATTTTAGTGGGTGTCAAGTGATACCTCATTGTGGGCTTGGTTTGCATTTCCCTAATGACTAAATGTTGGGCACCCTTTCATGTGCTTATTGGCCATTTGCGTACTACTTTTGAGTAATGTCTGTTCAAATCCGTTTCCCACGTGTTCTTTAAGACCCTAATGTTGATATAAGCCCTGAGTGTTCCGTAGCCTAAGAGACAACCTGTCATCCTCCCATAATGCTACCCGTCACATTCGCAGAACCGCACCGTCCAAATCTAAGGGCTTGGAAATCTCTTCTGGCCTATTCAGCACATGTAATCTGTGTTATGTCCTGTAGATTTCCCTCCATAGAATTAACTCCTTTTTCCCCACTCTCCCCATTACCACCTTGCCTCAGCCTCTCATCCCCAAACTGAAATGACCTCCTCACTGGCCTCCTTAGCTACAGCCTGCTCCTAACCCTTTCTTGTATGTAACGCGTGACAAATCTGATTGCTAAAAATCGTTCCAGGGTTTTCCAAATACTGTAGGCTAATAGACTCCTGAGGGTTACTTGCCAGCCGTGGCTCCTTCCCTTTTACTAGTCCAGAATTTCTCCAAAACAGTTGAAGATTGTCTTCATCCTTGAATGCCCTCCCTAATTCAAGGTATCTCCCACTCTCGGTTTTGTTTCCCTTCCATTTCCCTCCATTGTATGTTGCCCATGTTTTTGTCATAACATTTATTTCACAGCATCATATAATCCTTGTGGGTTCTTTTTTTGTTTTTTGTTTTTTTGTTTTTGCTTGTTCCCCGCCCCACACTTCTCAGTTTCTGGGATAAAGTAACTCCCAAATACTTCATCAACACATCTTCACTGAGCATCCCTGATGAGCCAGGCCCTGTAATGACTGAAGGAGAGGACTTCCTGGAAAGGGGGCAGGAGATAGTTTTGGAGGGTTATGGAACTGTTCTGTGGCTTAACTATGGCTATGGTTACCTGATATGTGTTTGTTAACAATCACAAAAACATAGGTTCCAAGAGTGAAAGGTACTGTGTGTAAATTGTACATTAATAAAAACTTGGAGAAAAGAGAAGTAGTGGGGGAAAGTGACAAAGGTATTTACATGAGCTTATCCCAAGATCAGGCAAAATGCCGTGAACAGAGGATATAGTAGTTGAGGAGGCGTGTAAAGTTTGGACATGAGGTCATCACATGCCTTAGTCACCTCCTTTGGAAAGTCTTTCCGGAACACCTCTACTATTTTCATGACACCTTTACATATTAACTGTTGCGCTTACTATATTGTATTCTAATTATCTGGCCATTGAGGGCATCCAGACTGGGTCCTGCCTCAGCTCTGGAACTGAGAAATCAGGTATCCTCGGGAACTCATTGGACATTCAGAGCATTCTATGAAAATGCACAGAAAGCTCTTTGCAGAGCATTTGCCCAGCGTGGGTGCTCATGCATATGGAAATGGCTGCTGCTGTTAGTTTTCATCATTTTTGGAATGATCCCCCCGCCCATTTGCACTCCTATAGCACTAGGTATGCATCTTCTGGTAATACATGTGCCATGTACAATAATGTTTTTAATGGAAGTGTGAACAGTGTTTGAAAGTTAAAATTCAAGTTTATTATCTACTGAGACTGGTTGCTACAGAAACAGTAAATATTTGACAAGTGGTTAATAAGTTGGTGTCCAGTGGATGTCAACCTAGTTTTTAAAATTCAGTCATGGCTTTTTCGGAGGGGCTGGGTAGGGGTGGAGGTAAGATGGTGTCCCTCAGTCCGGGTTCACCTTTACTGCGGAGCGGTGAGAGGTCAACATGGCTGATGAAACCGGAAGCGGGCACCAGCTTGGGACCCACACGCTCTGCAAGTTCCGAGGTTACATGGCCCTTAGAGGGAATATAATACAAATGCCTTAATCTCTAGATTCCGTTAAGGTAATATATATTGAGCAGAGACCCATGATCTCATATACCTCACTTACAAGAAATTTGATGGACTTTGAGCTATTCTTGGCATTGAGGCAAAAAAACCTATTTTCTACAGGTTCAGGTCAAGCCCCAGGGTATTAAGGGGTCATCATGCATTCGGCAACGTGTACTGCTTGATCTTGACCTTGCCAGATTCCCACAGTCCTAGTGTTCCTTAGAAGTGGTGAGAAGCCAAAACCATAATGGCAAAATAAAAACAGAACCAAGCCCCTGGAATGGAATATTGGCGCATTATACAAGATGTTGGAGCCCAGGGAGAAGCAGCATGTTTTGCCTCTAACACTGCCCTTTGAACATCATAAGCAAATTCCAGGAGAATGTTTGCTTTCGTTACTAGATGAAATGTACTCCTAAGACCTTTCCGGAAGGGGAAGCTGGTTTAAAGTAATTGTATCAGCTGTGAATATGTCATAGAATGTTTTGTTTCCCTAAGTTATATTTAGCACTAATGTGGTCTGTGGGAGGAGGCAGGAAGGTAAATTCAGGAGCAAGATAGATAGGAGAGCCAAACAATCAAAGGGGAACGCTGAGAATAAAAAGTTTGAAAGATCCTTGATCTGGTGTAGAGGAGAATTTTCACCACTCCTAACGTGTAGTAGAGGACCGATGACCTGAGGTGAGCCCGTGGAGATCAAGCATCCGAGTTAGGACGTAGCATTAAATTAGCACCGTCAGATTAAAAGTCTAAGCCAAGCTGAATACTCCCAAGCTCTCAGAGCCTGCATTAATAATCAGCCCTGCATAACGGGAGGCAGAGGGCAAGTTACCATGCTCCGCGTTAAGTTCTGTGGGCATTTGAGGATCAACTCAGCTTTTTGGTGCATTTTTCTGGGCTGTGAACGAGCCACAGGCTAGGCTGGGGTGGGAGGTATTTCTTGAATAAACATTTGCGGAATGCCCGTGGTCTGTGCAGCCCTGAGGCAGGAGGGGGAAACTCTGGCCCCAAAGGAGCTTGTTCCTTAGGGGTGAGAGCCACGGGCTGCATTCTAAGGGACGGCAGAGGGATAGAAGAATGCTGTGTTATTTATTGCTGTGCAACAGATCACCAGTCTCAGTGGCTTGGAACAAACATCTATATCTATTATCTGTAATCAAACATGGTTTCTGTAAGTCAGGAATCTGGGAGCAGCATATCTGGGTGTCTCTGGCTGAGTCTCATGAATTTGCCTTGTAGATACTGGCTCCGACAGAACTTATCTGCAGCTTTGACTGGGACTGGAGGGTCTGTTTTGAAGATGGCTCATTCATATGGCTGGCAAATTAGTGCAAGTCATTCTTTGCCACATGTCCTCAACACACAGAAGCTGGCTTCTCCAGAGCAAATGATCCAAAAGAAAGAGCAAGGAGGAAGCCTTGATATCTTAAACAAAAATTTTAATGTTTATTTATAAAAAATTTTTTTCAGTGTTTGTTTCTCTCTCAAAAGTAAATAGAGTGTTAGCGGGCCATGGGCAGGGACACAGAATCTGAGGCACGCTTCATTCAGGCTTTGAGCTGTCAGCACAGAGCCTGATGTGGGGCTGGAACTCATAAACCACGAGATAATGACCGGAGCCGGAGTCGGATGCTTAACTGACTGAGCCACCCAGGTGCCCCAATATTTATTTATTTTTGAGAGAGAGTGAGCGAGCGAGCATGAGTTAGGAAGGGAAAGAGAGAGAGCAACTCCCAAGCAGGCTCTGTGCTGACACGGGGCTCGAACCCACAAACTGCGAGATCATGACCTGAGCCGAAGTTAGACACTTAACTGACTGAGCCACCCTGGCTTCCTTCCTTCTTTCTTTCCTTCCTTTCTCTCTCTCTCTTTCTCTCTTTCTCTCTCTCTCTCTCTCTCTCTCTCTCTCTCTCTCTTTTCCCCTCCCCTCCCCTCCCCGTGTCCATCATGGGGCCCGAACTCACGACCCCAAGATCAAGATTCCCATGTTGTACCAACTGAGCCAGCCAGGCACTCCAGCCTTAATGTCTTCTATTACTTTTTCATAGACCATTATTTCCACCACATTCTGTATGTTAGAAGAAGGTCATTAAGCCTTGCCCACACTCAGGAGGAAATTAGGCTCCACTTTTTGGAGGGAGATTGTTGAGGAAATTAGAAAACAAATTTAAAAATGATCAGATCAGAGGTGTTGAGTGCAGGTGTTAGGATGCCCCGGAGCACACTAGGGTACTGGAGGGGACCAGGCAGTCCATTCCCATCCCAGCAGGGTAGGACCCCCCAGCAGGACAGGGTCAGGGAGCTTTGCTGAGACCAAGAGACACAGGAAGAAGAAAATGGAGAGAAAGCTTTACATGAATGAGTCTCATGTGACTTTTCCTCTGTACTCCAGTGACACCCCTCCTCCCATCTGACATGGTAGCTCGCTCTTTGGAAGGGGATGCTTGGAATTCACCATAGACTGTGGCTTCTATAAACACACCCTGAAGGAAGCTCGGGTGCTGAATTAAAGGTTTAGGAGATTTGTAAAATAAGCTGGGGTCCAAGAGTCATTGCAGCTACTCTGCCCAATCCTCTTTCCTTCCTCCTGTGAAACAGTTACTCCTGGTCAAGTACAATTTGCATGTTTGGCTGGACTTTATAGGGAGTCTGAAAATATACTTTGTTGTATTTATCTCTAGAGAGAAGCCTATTAGAAGTGAGGCCTTTAGTAATCAGGACGAGAGGGAACAGATGTTAAAGGGCTAGACTAAGTAATCCAAAGAAATGCAGTAGGAATTCAGAAGAGGGTGAGATCCATGGGGGAAGGCTCGGGAGCAGAGAGGTTAAAACTAGAAGCTGAGGGGTGCTTGGGTGGTTAGTTGGTTAAGTGTCTGACTTCAGCTCAGACCGTCATCTTGCAGTCCATGAGTTCAAGCCCCATATCTGGCTTGCAGCGGTGAGTGCAGAACCTGCTTCTGATCCTCTGTTGTCCTGTCTGTCTGCCCCTTCCCCACTCATTCGTTTTCTCTCTCTCTCTCTGTGTCTCAAAATAAATAAATTAAAAATAAAAGACGAGAAGCTGAATCTTAAAGGGTGTGTGGGTTTGACTGGAGCAGCAGAGGAGGGGAGGGCATCATGAATGGGGAGGGGTGAGGGCGAGGAGCTGCCTGAATAAGTATGTCTCTGGATGGCACTTGGTGGGATGGCTGGAGGCCAGCTGGCTTGGCAGAGCCATTATTAAGGGAAGCAAATTAGACTGGATGAAGTCCTTTTGAAGAACTTGGATCAGACACTTGTCAGGCTCCTAAATAAACTGAGGTGACACTTTAGAAGGGGCTTTTTTTTTTTTTTAGAGACCCCTCCTCCACTCCCTCCCACTCCCACCTCCCCAAAGACAGACCCATCTTAACTGGAGAAAAGGAACAAAAGGAAAAATAATCATGCACAAAATCCGGCCTATCAGCTGGGCATTTTTCCCCTTTGCTGAAAGAGACTGTTTATTTGCCACTAATGATGAGTCGCCATTTTTCTGAAATAGGAACTCCACTTTGCCAAACACTTGGTATATTATTGATGGCTTATCATTTCCCATTTTGACTATTCAAATTATCGTCTTAAAGTTTAGCCTTAAAAAAATCCTAAAATACCCTTTTGAAGATTTTTAGACTTAGAAATTATTTTTAGAGATCATGCACAGGGCTGGGGGAGCAGTTTACTCCCAATTTGGCCTTTTCTTAGAGGCTTCACTTCCTTGAGTGGCACATTCAAAGGATGCTTCTCAGTCCAGCACAGAATTATTTTACTCTTATTGCAGTAATGTACCCAAGTCTATTCCACTATTATGTGATAATTCTGGTTTTAAGAAAGGTTACTTTTGAGAAATTTTTCTCGGTAGGAGAGGAAGAGTGTTCAGGGCTTAAGGAGAGGCTCGAATGTGCAAAAATCATTTTCCTACATGAATTTCACTAAGGAATTATTTTCATACCCTTTTAAGTATATTTTGTTATTGCAAAATAAAAATAAATTGGTTCATCTAAACTGACCAGAACAATTTTAAATATCATTGAACAAGTCCTGAGTTGCCAGAGTCCAGCTCCAGCAGGTCCAGGGCTCCCTGAAGGATGGACGATGTCAGGGAAAGGGGTAGGGATGAGAGAGCCATGAGTTTCTTTCTAATCACTGTAAGATTTAATAGATGGAGGCAGAGACAAGAGGAAAGAAAGAGATCAAGTTATGGAGCCAAGAAAGCCTTTATTGGAGTCTGCGATTCTGTGACACCAGGAGTGGGGAGTCGAGGAAGTTGCACCCAGTATGGGAGGGCAAGGTATTTTATGGGTGAAAGAGTTCTGGGTTTGGTTTTGGGAGTGCAGATTACCAAATAAGGACATTTTAGGGCCGTGGTGGGGTGGGTGGAAAACTGGAGCTTCATGGTTGGCTGTTTTCAAATGGCGTGGGACATTCCAGGTCTGCAGGGTGGGGGTTGTCAGTGCAGGGAGCTCTTCTCTGACCCACAGCAAGATGGCTGCTCGGTTGCCATCTTAAGGTAACTCTTACAATCACCAGGTAGGCATCTCTGCACTGCCTGAGAGTCAGGTTTATTTATGGTTAAAATCTATGTGCACAGCATAAAAGTGGCATTTGCCTTAGACAACGATCTGATGACAAATTTCCTTGGTATGTAAAAATTTCACAGAACATATATTGGTAGAAGACTCCTGCATAATCTTTATCAATAGTGATTGATGTAGGTGATATAGATGCTTATCATATGGGGAAGGAAGCTATCTTCAGCAGTCAAATACAAGACAATGTTTTTAGCATAGCAAAGGCAAAAGTTAGTTCTTTGTCAGCAGGGGTCAGAAGCCTGCTTTCTTGAGGGGAAATAAAACAGGTTTCTCAGGAAATGCAATATTTGCTCCTATAATCACAAAATAAGGTGTAATCAGCATATTTTAGAATAAGGGGATAAGTCATTCCCGATACCAATCAGCAAGGTGCCTTGGGGGGTTGGTACTCAAAAAATAATTGAGTGGAGGGTAAACGGCCGTCACCTTCTGACAGCGGGAGGCCATGCAAAACCTGCTTTAACCTCACAAGGAGTATTCTCAACTTAGTGAGTTCAAAAATGGCTCCCAACATCTTCCCCTTTTTTATTTTTTAAATGAAAGTGATGTAGCTCAATGTTTACCCTGTGAAAGCCTCGATTAGTTATTTTAAAGAAACAGGGAATAAGGCACAAAATGAGCACCAACACTCCAGCTACCATGCCAACATTTGTCAGGAGTGAAATCAGCCCCTGAGAGTTAAAAAGATTCTGTGACCCTTGCAGAAAGGTTACAATCTCTGAAGGAGAGATTAAGGTAGCAACCTTTGTCAATCTGATGGCAAAGAGTAACGACAGTTTATCTCATCAGACCAGTGATTCCTTAAGCTTCTGCCGTGGGTAGACCAGCCAGCTTCCAGGGTGTGGCTGGAGCAGGGCTGGAGATCTCAGGGGCCAGTGTCTTTTTGAGGGTTTGTTTAAGCAGGTTGACTGGATCTGGATCACCTCACCGGGTTGCGGGTTCTTCCAAGTTGGCCTCTTAACTCTGGAGTGATGGGCCCATGGGGTGATGCCTGAAACTTTAAGAGCTGAATACTTTGGTTGTATATCTGTGAAGTCTACCTCTAAGTCTTTGAAAGGGGTGACCCCCATCCTTTAAATAAACCAGGTATTCTGGGTTTATATGGAGTGGGTTTCTAGTAAATGTCAGATCAGGTTTAGGGAGGATATTCTGCGTATTTAGAGATACATCCTGTTTTTCTGTTATTTAAATAATCACATGCCCAAGGGGTCTTATTATCATCTCCACAGAATAACAAGCACAGAAGATTGTGTATACATGAAATACTGTAACAATTTTTTTTTCTGAAGGTTACCTCAAGTTGTCTAATTTAGGCAAATAACAAACATTTAAAGACAATCAGAACTGGAATTTAACATCTATAACAGTGCATTGTTGAAACACAGTTTTTCTCTATAAAAAAACCTCATTCCCAGGGATAGCCAGATCAAAACCGATACATTTATAGAACAAGTCCAGTCTTAACAATCCTGGCCTAATTATTTACATAAGCTCAGCAGGAATAGTGATTGTTCATGAGGATCTTTCAAAGTTTACTTTGCTGGGACCTTTTATAAGGAATCTTTAGGTTGAATTTTTAGTAGCCTCTCCAGGCCAGACTCTCCAGGCCAGAAGCCAAGCCAAGTACTTCCCATCAGACAGGCCTGCAATACCTGTTGAATTGGGCAAATTCCTCTTCAGGAGGTCTCCAAGGTATCCTGAGGTTCCTGCACCTGCCAGGAAGTGACCTTCTTTACTCATCTGGGGAGGCTGCTGGGAACTCTGTAAGCAAGGTGTCCAGCCAACATTGCCAAGGGCCTTAATGTCTCCATATTTCATAAAGTCAACCTTAGTTCCTTAAAGCTGCATGGTCATATTTGAGTCTATGCATGTCACTCTCAAATATGACATTCCAGTCAAAGCCTTGGTTATTTCCAGTGGCGACCTGTTACAAGATGAACAGATTCTTACTGAACTTATGCAAACAAGGTGGTGGCCTTTTCAGTGGAGACAGGGAGGACTCTCCAAGCATTGCCAGCGCAGTCAGTTACTTGGGATAGGGCTTCTTTATCCAAGTTCATCTGTTGTTGGGTGGTGTGATAATCACCTTCACCCAATAACTAGTCTAGTGTAATATCCTTTTGGTTAGTTCTTTTATTGGCCACCACCTGTCTCTTAGCTAGAGCCTCATATCCTGCCCTCCACACTAAGTAATTTCCTCCTGACAGGCAGGCCGTGGCCACCTGTACCCAGTCATAAGGGTCATCCAACCTGATGTTAGGGCATCTAGCAATGTAATAGTATAAGAGCCAGAGGCCTATATTTGCTGCAAGCAGTTTTTAGCTCCTTTAGAATTGTGTAAAGTTAATTGTAAATCTTGTGTTCCTAACCCCCTTTATTATCTTATGTCTTTGATCTGTAAGGCCCATTAGAAGAGCCTTTCGACAAACATCAGCAGTGCTTTGACTAAAATCTCCTTTGTAGGGGTAGGGATATGCTTTTTCTTATGAGGTATCTGTGTGGGGAATATCATTCTGATCTGGAATATTGTGAGGCCTAGTCAGTGACAGCAGGCTCATTCCCAACGTGAGCCAGTAGCAGCAGAAGGAGATACCAGTTTCGCTTCATGGCAGGAGCTGTGCAAATGTCTGCCATTCCCTTGCTGTGACTGTGACATCCAGCAAGGCTGGTGCGGCTCCCAGCAGTATACAACCAGACAAAACTAACAGTGTTTATGGCAAATCCGATATATATGTGAGATTGTTAGCTGAGTAGGCAGCCACTCTGGTTTGCATTGTCTTATTACTTGAAGTATAATACCTGTTTATATATACATGTGTGTGTGCGTGTATGTAGATTTGTTTTCTTACCAATATCGGTGCATGCAAAGCACATGCCATGTTTGAACTATAATGCCATATATATATATGCCATATATATATTCTTTTTTTGTTTTTAATGTTAGTTTAGTTTTCAGAGAAAGCATAAGCAAGCAAGTAGGAGAGGGGCTGGCGGGGGGCCGGGGGGGGGGGGGGAACACAAGATCCAAAGGAGGCTCTGCACTGACAGCAGAGAGCCAGATGTTGGGGTCAAACTCCAAACCGCAAGATCATGACCTGAACCGAAATCAGACGCTTAATGGACTGAGCCACCCAAGCACCTGCCATATGCACCTTTCTTGAAGCACATTTGGTCCGTAGAAGAAATGCTTGCCTTTTACTATTGCCTCTAGTCCAGAGTTTTTCACCCTTGGCACTATTCACATTTTGGGTGGAGTAATTCTTTGTTTTCTAGAGAGCTGCCCTGTGCATTGTCAGATGTTTAATGGCCTCCCAGACCTTTACCCTTTAGATGCCAGAAGCATCTCTGTCACTTGGTAGGTAAAACCAAAATGTCTCTAGACGTTGCCAAATGTCCCGTGCAAATAGAACCACCGCACCAGACTAAGTCAGTGCTGGCAGGTGAGTGGAAGTGGAATGCAGAATGTGATTATAACATTGAGGTGTATGCATGGAGTGAGAAAAGATCCATGTGTTCTAAAATTAGGTGTATTGTTTTGTCATTTTTTTTTTAAAGTTTTTATTTAAGTAACCTCTACACCCCGAGATCAAGAGTCACATGCTCTACTGGCTGAGCCAGCCAGGTGCCCCTGTTCTGTCAGTTTTTATCAGGAGGCTCAATAGGGGAGAAAGGTTTGGGAAAGAATTTAGGATCCCTGAATTCTGCTGCTAATTTGCCAATGACCGATGGCATCTTCTGTGACTCTCTTTCCTATCTCTGTCAAAGGAGAGAATGTCCCTAAACTTTTTTTCCAGCTTTAAAATTAATCCTGTTTCGTTCCCCAAATCTTAATTCTCAGTTCTTCCTTTTCATTCACTTTGGTTAAAGTTATGGCTGAAAACAACAGTAACCTCCCCAGCAATATCCTATAGTGCCATATGAATTTTTACTTAACAAATCTAAAAATTTCCTAAGTTAGGTTTATGGAAAATGGCAATAGCATTTCCACATGTTTGTTTTCTCTTGGTGACTGTTAACATAACAGATGTATTTCCTTAAGGACAAAAGTGAGTCCCTTGAGTCGTCATCTCTGGGAAAAGGAACGAATGTAATCAGCAAGTTAGCCCTAGAGTCAGAACCTCCTTCACAGTTTAAATGAGTATCTCTGAATAGGAATATTTGGATTCTAAAGTCCGCATATATGCGTAACAGAGTGGTGGAAGCTGTAATTATTTTTATTTAGACAGCTCTGTCGGTAGAATCCATTTCGTATAATGGAATTTGAGTGGATTGAAGCTTTGAGTAATTCTTAACGTTGTATGGTGCTCTTCTGTCTTGGAGAACAAAATCTCTTCATTAAGAAAATGATTGAATTTTCACTAAAACACTTTGAAAAGATTGAGATGTGTGTTAATAAAGGATGAATCAGTACTTACACTGTATTTCTGCCTTTTGTATCGGACAAAATGATCGAAATCTTTGACGACTTGGGTTTTCTAAAGAAAATACTCAAGTAGCCGACTTTCTTTACTACCACTAGATTCATGTCATCTGTATGTCAAGCTTGCTAAGGTCTTTTACATTTCTTTTTACTGTAAGTTCTTCTCACTTCTGCTCTTACGGAAATGATGTTTGAAAAGGCATGAGTTGTTACATCAAAAACAGTCTTTGAAAGAGGTCTGAAGATCATACATCATTCATGTTTCTGAGAGCCTTGAAGTCTTTTTATATAGGGCTCAAGTGTTCACATCAATCTGCCACTGCTGGGCTTCCGAGCTCATTTAGATCAGAGCACTAATAGGTAGTCAGAAGCCTGTGTATCTGTGCTTTTGTGCAAAAACCTCTCTCGAAGATCTTGCTGTCTTCTCAGAACACGGGAGCCCCTGACTCTCCTTGGAAGCAATATGAATGACTGTGGGCATCTTAGATCCTAACCCCCAAGCTCTTGATCTGCCCGATTTCCACTGGATTCTGAGATTTCCTCCATCTTAGCTCACAGTGCACTTTCTAGGCCTTTTGTGATCATTGTTCCCCCTGACGCCTATCCAGGTAGAAAACTCCAGAGCTGAGTTTCTGCAGTTTGGTATACCATAACCTTAAGCCAGAGAGCTTGAAGGCCACTACTGAAAACATAGGTGACACATGAACCACACTTTCTCACAAGTGAATTTCATTTGGCCCGCAGAGTGTTTTCAATGTAGACATTTTCCATATTATAGATTCTTGGCTTCTGTTAAAATGCCAGGGGACTTGGCACTCCTGAGCCATAGTCCCTCAGTCAGCTGGGGCTGGGTTCAGGCCAGGCCTCCCCATAAGGGCTCCTGCTCTTCCTGTTTGCTGCCAGCATCACCCGGACCCTAGAGGTGACATTCCTGCCCAGGAAGCATTTGGGGCCATGCCCTGCTCTCCGGACAATGAGACCTTCCTTCCAGGAAGTCTTAGCAGTGATCGTTCACTTCCTCTTCTTCTTTCTCTACAACCATATGGTTCTCTTCTGGAATTAAAGAGTCCACTCTGGGGATTGCAGTGGAGAGTAAGAAGAGGTGTTTGCGCAAAGTATGTAATGTGCTGAAAGAAGGAGGAAACAATTTACCAAACAAAGTAGTCATAGAGTCAATATAGAAACAATTTAACAAGTAGAGAAGGGGAAGCAACAAATGTCAGTGGTAGCTAATCAGCTGTGAAGGTGTTTTTTTTAGTTTAAAAGAGAATGAGAAGTGCATGGGTGGCTCAGTAGGTTGAGCTTGAGTGTCTGACCTCAGGTCAGGTCATTTTCTCATGGTTCATGGGTTCAAGCCCCACACTGGGCTCTGTGCTGACAGCTCAGAGCCTGGAGCCTGCTTCGGATTCTGTGTCTCCTCTTTCTTTGCCCTTCCCCTATTCACACTATGTCTCTCAAAAATGAATAAATGTTAAAAAAAATTTTTTAAAGGAGAGTGAGATTATTTAGTTGTAGTTTTCATGACTTGAAACTTGTGCTTGGTTAGAGTGTTTCATTTTAGCTTCGCAATGATTGCGGGCATGGAGTGAGAGACTGCGCCATCCCGGGCACTTGGCACACCTTCCCCCCTATCCTCACTGATGCTTGGAAGGAAGGTGTAGCCCCAGTTCACAGAAAAGAGAAATGAGGTTCCTAGTTCCTTTTGCTAGTAAGGGGACAAGGTGGGTTTTAACCTAGTCGTTTGATTTTTCAGTTGATGCCATTCTCTGCAAACCTGTTAGAAAGTTGCCAGGGTCACCTTATTCATGTTGTATTTTGTCGTAATTAGGTAGGTCTGGGAGGGCAGTTTTCTTATCTGAAAAAATCGAGGTATCACACCTGCTTTTCCTGCAGGTAATTGTTGGAGCGTTCACTGAGATGACATAAGTGGAAGTGTTGGTTAAAGACAAAGAGAAAGAACCAGAAGAGATGGTGCAGCTCCATTTTCCCACTCCCGCGTCCACACCTGCTGGGGTCATGGGTACCTCACAGCGGCCCTTCAAACTGCTGTGAATTGGACACAGGGCATCTGGGATATGGGAACATGGTCCTTTAGAAGGCAGAGGTTATGGTTTTGTTAAAATGTAACCTTTACATTTAGAAGGAGGTGTAGGAGGTCTGTCCTCTCAGCGGTGAGTTGTAGCAACATCATGAGACAGCGATTCAGTTCATAATCAGGGCTGTCGCCACGTGACCTTGGACAATGTGGACATGTTTTTATGCTTCAGTGTCCTCGTCTGAAAGTTGAAAGTGTTCATCTGAATCATTTCCAAAGTCCCAGCTCTCATTTTCCACAGTCATCATTTGAAGTGACATTGAACGGTGTGCCTATTTTGTTTTCTGTTTTTGTTTTTATAGTGAATATTTATCTGGGTTTTTAGCTTTGTAAGGAAAATTTTCAAAGGTTTCAATTGTTCGTTCCTTTTCAGCATCCCTGCCCTACCTCCTCTAAATGACCAGCACATACTCACATTCTTTCTCATTCAACCTCTTATGTTGATGAGGATCTGTTAGCACAGGCTTGATTTCTTTAAAAATCTGTGTTTCTGATTTTTAAATGGCCTTTAAGCAGTGGAAGAGAACCCTACTGAGGGAATCCTTAGCCAGAGGCCTCTCCAGCAACAATGGAGGTGGGACTCTGACACCCAGCCTGGGGGTCAGAAGATAGCTTTGTTTCTGTTCATTCAGGTGATCCGCTCCTTACTTCAGATCTTTGAATGCAGAGTGTTGAAGGCTTCTCATCTGGGGTGGTTTCACCAGTCTATGAGCAGTGCGCCTGTGGGAGGGGCCTGAGGCCTCTCCTAGGCTAACTGGTGTGAAGGAGCAGCAGCTGTTTGGAGTTTTGATTACTGGCTGCAGTTGTGGAAGGATCACTTTATGTCCTGGCTCACAGGTTAACTTCCTCCAAAATGTGGCCAGTGCTGTTATTAAAGGTAATGTATCATGCTGGTTAAAATGCAAATCACTGTAGGGTTCATTTTAAATAGAAGTTTGAGTGTTTTGGTTTACCTGGGGAAGGAGGAAAGAGAACCGAAATTTGGACAAGTGGCTGATTTCATAGTTAGTTGCAAAACCGGGACCTGCATATATTTGGAAATCTGACCTTACTTTTTATACACTATTCCCTTCCCCCACCAGAGTTTTCTAGATGAATGTTAATGAGGAACTGGAATTGAAGATCACATGCCTACAGGCTTTGGGGAGGCTTGTTTCCTAATTAAGTCACTTCCTTAAGAGAAACCTCCAGTATCTCTTCCAGGGATAAATTTCCGCACTGATACTTATCAGCATGTCACTCCTAACTTTAGCTTTTGCTTTCATAGAATTTTAAATAACTTGTGTTTGTATGTAATTTGAGGGTAAATAACAAGAAACGAATGGTACTTTTTATGTGTGAAGAAGGACGTGGGGTCTTTAAGCTGGTTTTAGATGACACTCTCCTTGGAAGGTTATTTTTTTTCTGGAAATGCTGTTTAAAAAACTTCTTTTAAACTCCTTTCTTGCTCATCTTCTCTACCTGGCAGAGGATAAGGGATACTTAATACTATCTTCAAAGCTCTGAATTATAAAAGAGTTAAATCATAAAGGTGTTATTGCTAGGCAGTAAAACTGTCCACAAGTGTTGGGGTCCATAGCAGTATTTACCTTTACCCCCTTGTTAAGACCTCAGAAGATTTAGATTCACTGCCCTTCACTTTTCCTTTCAGTGAGTAATAGACACAGAGCCCAATAAGACTACAAAAGTTAAGGGACAGCTTTTATTTTATTAATTTATTTTTGAGACACTGAGAGACAGAGCAAGAGTGGGAAAGAGGCAGAGAGAGAGGGAGACACAGAATCTGAAACAGGCTCCAGGCTCTGAGCGGTCAGCACAGAGCCTGTCACGGGGCTCGAACCCACGAAACGTGAGATCATGACTTGAGCCGAAGTTGGAGACTTAACCGAGACACCCAGACATCCACCCTGGGGACATCTTTTAAAGAATGGTGGTCCTGGCTGGAAACCAGGGAGAGATTGCTTATCTGCTGGTAGATGCAGACAAGCCAACTTGTATGAGGTCTGTTGTACAGTCAGTTACTGAAAATAATAATAATGAAAAGTTGTTTTTTATTTCACAATTATGCATGCCAGGGCCCGTACATGAGCACAAAGTAGCTAGCTGTTCAAGAAACTCCAGGGAAGGGCCTGCCGATCTCTATTGGTGCTTCTAATAACCACAAAATAGATTGGTTTGTACCTATGTGCCAATCTCTGGGCCACAACTTATAGGAAGCACAAAGATGAGTAATACTGAGTTCTTCCTCTCTGGGCTCTCATCAATTTAATAGTGTAGAAGGGTACCCCAGAATGGAATTCTAACACAAGGTGGCCTCTGACGCCCTTGAAAGAGTCAGAAAATCAGTGGAAAGTAGCAATGAGAGAGAGATTCTCTGGAGCTAATTAAACAAGGATAGGGAGAATGTTTTTTGAAGTGGTTTTAAGTAGGCCTGAAAGTGGGATTTTATCACTGTAACCCTTTATTCATTACATGGAGCATATTAAATTTATTTGCCCAGTGTTCCTTTTGCCAGAAATTTGAGCTTTTTTAGTATTAAGACACACTGGTTATTCTTTTAGGTCCTGCATTCTCAATGGGGGTGATAAAACCCTGGAGAGTGCAAAAATTGGTTCTTGAGGGACAAAAATGCTTTAGCTATTACAGTGGTTTTTGTGGCCCTCCAAAGTGCAAGTCTTCTTGAAAAATCTCTTTCCTTAGTATGTAATTTCTCTTCTTGGGAAGAATTTAAATTAAATTTTTCTCCTTAGGGCAGCACTGGTAAAAAGATGGGGAAAGACTGCTTTGGATATCCTCACGTCTCATGCTTACCCAGTAAATGGCACTTCATTTAACACATTAATAATTCTATCAGGCGCCCAGGCGGCTCAGTCAAACGTCCAACTGAGGTCATGATCTCGCAGTTTGTGGGTTCGAGCCCTGCATTGGGCTCTCTGCTGACAGCTCAGAGCCTGGAGCCTACTTCAGATTTGTGTCTCCCCGTCTCTCCCCCGATCCCATGCACAATCTGTCTCTCTTAAAAACAAATTTTAAAAAACTTAAAAAAATCAATAATTTTGTGATAAATATGTGGTTTTACATATGAAACATTTTTCTTCTCTAACATCAATTTTATTACCATAAAAACTTGATGTAATGTAAAACCTATTGAACAGAAATAGTGCCCTGTGAATGCAGTATAAAGGATTCTTCTACAAAGGCTTCTTGATAAACATAGTTAAGTCTACTCATTAGGATATGTGCTTAATACTTGAAGAGGGAAGAGAATCACAGAATTATTTCTATCTGTGATGTCTGAGTATTTGACACAGTTTTGGAAGAGTAAAAACTTTTCACAAATGTGACAACTTAGGAATTTGCTATTCACTGTACTTTTAAATTTTAATAATTAATTCAAAGGATGGATAAAATTCTCTTTTGTAGTAATGGTCCATTTGGACCAGCAAATGTGTACTGGGTTTATTTTTAAAGATAGGCCAAATTAGAGCCAAAAATGGAGCTTAAAGACTCCTGACAAATGCATGAAAAATGTACATACATTCACTAGTCATTATGTTAACACTTTATTTATGCAAAGTGGCTTGCTAGATGCATGCCTGCCTAGTTAAATCCTCACGAAGGGAGCTAAGCGTGCATTCAGATAAGAATAAGAGGTAACATGCACGGTATAGTAAGTGTCTTGTATGAGGTTCAGAAAGGTGGTGGGGAGGAAGTATAGGGAGCAAGAAGAGGTTGAGAAACTTTCATTGACAGCAACACAAAATGAGTTTGAACTTTAGTGTGAGGGCTTAAAAACAAAATAAAAGCTTGACATGGAAAATGAGCATTCACCTCAGACTCAAAAATGTGTCGTTGGACATCATGATAAAGGCTTCAAAAGAATTTTCAATTGGAGTCACTTATATAAAGTCTTATGAGGTTCTTTTATGAACAGATTTCATTTCTGTGATGATTTAGAGTCTCATTAGGAAAAAGTTTAATAAAAAATATTTTTTAAAACAACTAAGATTATTTGGCCAACGGCTGCTAAAACCAGTCACCTTAGCTTCCACTGACCACCAACCACTCCTCTTCTTCCCTTCACCCTTAAACCGAGAGCAGGAGGTTGTGCCTCTCATCTAAGATGCCTTACAACCACGAGGGGCGCTTGGGTGGCTCAGTTGGTTAAGTGTCTGACACCAGCTCGGGTCATGATCTTGCGGTTCATGAGGTTGAGCCCTGTGCTGACAGCTCAGAGCCTGGGGCCTGCTTTGGATTTGTGTCTCCCTCTCTCTCTGGCCCTCCCCTTCTTACGCCCTGTCTCTCTCTGTCTTAAAAATAAATAAGCATTAAAGATGCCATATGAGCACTAAAAGAAATTTAGCTTTTCAAAGTAGTAGCATTCCTTCCTTCTTTCATTTGTTAAGTGTTCGAGTGCTGTCTTTCTGCCAAACCTTTTGCTAGGTGCTAGGGAATGTGGTGAATACGATATGTCTCCCCTTTCTTTCTCCACCCCTATTACCCATTCTGTGCATGTGTACACACACCCCCCCCTCATGTCTTCACTGAAGGTGAAGGTGGTAGGGATTATGATTCCAGAAGACTAGTCCACATTTTTGAGCCTGATTCATCAGTCGCTCTACTGATCACCTGGACACATTAGATTCATGTGTAGCCAGTTTAAGAAAAGACAAAATAATTCTTAAGTAACTTAGTATCTTAGCCTAGCTGTGGAGGCAGAATAGATTATTGTGATAAAATAACCATGTCTGTTGGAACTTGTAAAACTAGGATCTCTTCAGTTCTTAGAATCTCCCAGGACATTTCTTAATAACAGGTATTAGTCTACTTTCTAAAGTATAATTTTTTGGTGCAGTGCCAGATCCTATTTGGCATCATTCATTTAAAGTTATCGACAAAGCCTTCCTCTTCAAAAAATCATCCTGGGTGGGGCGTTGTCTGAGTGGATCAGTTGGTTAAGCATCTAATGTTGGCTCAGGTCACGATTCATAGCCTGTGGGTTTGAGCCCCGTGCCAGGCTCTATGCTGACAGCTCGGGGCCTGGAGTCTGCTTGGGATTCTGTCCCATTCTTTGTCTGCCCTTCCCCTGCTTGTGCTCTGTCCCTTTCTATCTCTCAAAAATAAATAAATATAAAAAAAATTTTTTTAAATGATTCCAGGCCATTTCTGTATCCAACCAAGATGGGCTAACAAGGATTGAGTTTACCCTAGTACCTGAAACCATCCAACAAGAGATAAACCAAATCGATGAAACAACAGTTTCAGGAATACTGGGCATCAGGTAACAAAAGTTTCCCATTATCTGAGAGATGGGAAGTAGATGACGTCAGCCCTGTAATTGTCCAGGTTTGAGAGAGGGGAAACTCTGGTGGAACAAAGCTGACTCCCTGAGCGGAACGGGAGCTGGGAAGCTGAGAGACCAAGGTGGCTAGATTTCACAGAAGAGCGCACTGAAGAGGAGATATCGGCATAAACAGAGAGGACCAGGGGCCCGCAGGGAGTATTCAAGTTCTGATCAACTTGTTCATGTGAGGAAACGAGCTGAGTCTGGAGAAGAAGGTTAGTGGAAGAGAATCTAGTGCTCACTCAGAGCCAAGGACAGTGCCTGTTCCCTCAGCCAGACTGGAAAACCTCATCCTTCACGGGGCATTGAGTAGAGTGCTCAGAAAGGCCTTGATTTACATAGTGAGAGGAATAAATAGCCCTGGGTTAAACACTGTCTAGTCCAGTCTAACAAATTCTAAAATGAAAACCTCAAAGGGGCAGACCATTCTCAAGTAACTGTATCTGAGAACAAGGCTCAAAACATCCATAGGAACAGAGAAATATCCAGCACTCAACAAGGTAAAATTCAGGGTCTAGAATCCAATAAAAAATTACTTGGCATGCAAGGAAGCGAGAAAGTACAACTCTGTTATTAACTTTTATTGTTGGTCCCTCACAGGCCTGGATACCTCGAATAACTTGAATACTTGGAATGGAGTAAGTCTTTAACTTCCAGATGATATCTGGAAGGTTAGATTCTTATAGCTTTGAAATACCAGGGATCCAAGAATTGGCCCTCCTGACAGCAACTGTCCTTTTGATTGCTAGGTCTTAATAAGACCTCCTCTTTTCTCACTGCTAACTAAAACCACAGCACTTTTGCTACCACAGTGTTCAAAGTCTGATCTGATTCTTAAGGCTTTGTGCCGTGCAACCTGTTTATGTCCATTACCTCAGGGACGAGCCCTGGCTGGGTGTCCCTGAAGCACAGTTTTCCCCAGCTCTGTCTTCCCCTACTTCAGATCCAGTGGTTCGTTGGACACTGTATCTAGTATCTTCACCTGCTCCCAACTTAAAATATCACTAGTCTCTGTTATTGCACCAATATTTTATGAGAAGAGCAATGGACTTGAGGGACCATGACCAGCCACCCTGGTTTATGGAAACATAGGAGACTTACTTTGAGTGCTGAAAAAAAAACCAGGACAGCTGGTGACCCTAACTTGAGGCCTACTTATTCTCTCTTGATCTGAACTGGTGTGTTCTTTACCATGTGGGGAAGTGTTTCGGGAGCATCCTAACACAGTGGGTTTTGTTGACTTTCCTCTACCAGCGACTGGTTTAGAGGAAGCCAGGTTTGTTCAGCAGGTGCCTGATCTCTGAAGCTTCTGCAGAGCCTATGCTCAATGAGGGTCAGGACCCTAGTAATCGTCCCTTGACTGTGATAAGATTTTGGTCTGTCCTTCTCAAATACAAATACTTTTTAAAGTTTTTATTTTAATATTTCAATAATGCCTTTGCCTCTTCCTGCCTTCCAGAAAGTCTTCTTAGACCACATGGCCATTACTGAAGTTAATTTGAAGGGCATGCAGTCCGTCCATTTCTGTAAATACTCTGAACTTTGTTCTCATTCCTCCTACCTTCCTACCTTCCACTTCCCCAACTAGGGCTCTTCGTGCACTTGACTTTGGAACCAGCCAGCCCTTAGGTTAGTTTGACAGACAATGGAGAGAATGGCCTCCCTTTCCCTTGTGTTTTCTATGGGAGAGAAGGTAATGTTCCCTTTACCCGTGAGGCTTCCCCACAAGACCCCTGAGAAGAGATCTTTCTTTCCGAACCAGCTCTAGTTTCCCTTCAAAACTAGTAACCTTAGTCTGTGGATGACAGACCGCACAGTTCCCTTTCTCATATGGCAACCAGGAAACTAAGAGCTACATTTGAGGCTGACTTATAATTGAGTCTGAACTATGGTCAGCATATGGGCATTTAAACTTCCTCATCCTTGATCTCTCATTTTAATCTTTTTGCTTTTCTCTTGAGTTTCACATATTTATATTTTATTATTTTATTGTATGCATTTGTAAACTTTGTTTCATTTCTTCAGAGTTAAAGCAGGATATTCTTCTCTCAACCTTTTATTCTAATCAACATTCCAAACATACAGAGATGTTGAAAGAATAATTCAGTGAATACCTGACTACATTTCTCTGGAATCTTTTAAAAACACCCCGTCCTTAAATAGTTGACTTTGAATCACCTAAGAGCAAACGTACTCTCTTACATAAGCACAAAACTATTGTTGCCACAAAGAACCTTGCCATTAGTCCACAAGTATCTAACATATGGCCCACCCTTATTTTATTATTTCTTTTATTATTATTTCCCCCGCTCTCCCAGAGATGTCCTGTGTGGCCTTTGAATGATTAGGTTGACTCTTTGAAGAAACCAAACAAGTTGTCTCTTTGTATTACTTCCTTGTGCTATTTAACCAGATGCTCTATCCCTTTTGTTGTTCATAAAGTGGAATATATGCCTTCATGCTTGGTAACCTTGGGAAGGGTGTCTTCTTCTGGGTGATGCTGTTTACTGTCTGTTGAGCCACCCCAGGAAGCATATGCTATCGGGTTGTCCCACTCATAGGGTCCTTGTTTGGTCATTTAATTCCTGTAGTGCTTGTCTCCTTTCTTTCCTGTGTAAAGGTGTTTTTATTTCTATAAAATGATGTTGTGAGGTGACACTTACCCACCATGTGAATATCCTTTTGCTAATTATCTTTCACCTAAGGGTTTTAGCTTAGGTGCATGACCTTTGCCCCAAACAGTTATTTCACTGGGGGTTGCCTAATGATTGTTTTCTAATTATCACCTCTTTGGTGTACTTTTATAGCATTTTGCTGTAGAGAGGATTTTTCTTTAATAACTGGAGATGAACTAATATTCTTCCATATACATTCATAGGATCATCATTTATTTATTTAATTTATTTTCTTGAATTATCAATTTTCAGAAGTAACTAACATGACAGTCACTCCAGGTGGTAGTGATTTAGGTGTTTTATTTCTTTAACCATCACTATGGATTTAGGGATTTGCTTTCCTCTATGTGAAAATGTTTATTTTTGATGCTTAAATTATCTCCGATTTAACCAGTTAAAGCCCCATCAGACATGGTCCTGTGTCCTTCTGAAATGCATATTATCTGTGAATGCTTCTCTGCTTTCTGATTTGCTTTCTAGTACTTTCACCATGTCCTACTGGGGACCAGTCACTTTCCCAATGAGGCCTGTTGGGAGCCATCCTGAACTCACCAGTTGAGTTAAAATTCCTGGTGAGTGTACGGCACGTTTGCAAAGTCTCTTGTCGCCAAGCAGTGACCAGTATCTACCCTTTTGTAACTATCATTTCTGCTTGGGCACCAAACCTCGGAGTGCTTTGCTAATTAGTGTCAGCAGTGGCCTGTCCCCCTGCCCTGTCCCTGAAGTGTGATTGCACCTGGTCAGGGAAAAGATGAGTAAATTAGATACACCCTAATACGACTAAGGCAAGCAACATATAATTTTCCTCCTAGCTGAGCAATTAACTGATAATTCAGTACTTTCTAGGCCTGGATGTTGTTGCCAAAGTCACTACTGTGATAAATATAAAAAATGTATCAATCATCTTTGGGACTATGAGAGCAGACATTATGTCTCCTGGGGATCCTGTTTTTCTGGGTACCTTCTCTTAGAGCTATAAACTGCCTAGTGACCCTACTCATAAAAAACTGACCTTTACTAAACAATGCTGTTTGCTTCATGGTTAAAGATCACTTTCTCAGGGCTATACCTGAGGTTTTGTATATCTTGGTCTTATGCATCCTATAGAAAAAAATGTATGCTGAAAAAATGCCTGCTCTTCCCATATAATAAGCATGAGTGCCTGTAGCTAAGTTTTTTAAGACAATCATTACTACTAAGATTAGAATTGTAACTTCTGCAGAATCCATATTCTGGTAAATTATAAAATTACCTATGAGAAATCATTTACTAAACACATGCTGCTCTTTCTGCTCCTTGTACCTTTCACTCTAAATAAAGCTAGAGAATCAGACAGAGCAGAGATGCCTGCCTGGTGATCAGAAAGAAACTTGAGGCTCTATCACTTTCTTTCGCCGACACCGTCCATCCTTCAGGGACCCCTGGACCTGCTGGAACTGGACTATGGCAGAGGCCTGTTTTCTTTCCCTGGTGAATGGTGCTCTGATGCTACCCTGGTGTAGTGGTGTTACTTCTAGCCCTTTTAATGGACAGAGTTATTAAATACATGTGTTTCAACAATTGAATTCGTGTTGATATTTCCAATTACAATTTAATATTATGTTTTTTTCTTATATCTAATTTATATTTTTGTGTTAGTTTATAAATCTTGGGACTTAATAACATTGAGGTTTCTTATATCCTAATAACACGTGTAACATAGTTTCAAACTTTCAGTACCAGTATTTCTCCTGAGCACACTTTAAGACTTTTCTGCAGTGTTTTTCTTATATCCCACAGTTGTTCAAAAGCCACTTGCAATAAAATGACCTGTATGATTAGATTACCAATTTAATATATACAGTTCAAGTTTGTTTTCAACTATAAGATGTGCATTTTTTTCATTTTTGGTTTAATTTTCAAAAGTCAAAAATGTGTATGTGTGTGTTTTTAAAGATTTACACACTTAGAAAAGTCTCGGTTCTGTGCTTCACCACTTCCTCCCACATGTAACCCCTATGGGTATCTGTTTTTATTAGTTTCTAATGTATTCTTTTAGTGGTGTGTGTGTGTGTTTGTGTGTGTGTGTTCTTGTTTTTTCTCATAAAAAAGACAGTGTAATATTGCTTTCTTCAATTTACTATATCTTGGAGATCACAGTAATTGCTCTTTTTAAAAAAAAATTTATACAAACTCTTGGGGCTCCTGTGTGGCTCAGTCAGTTAAGCATCCAACTTTGGCTCAGGTCATGATCTCACTGTTCCTAGGTTCGAGTCCTGCGTCAGGTTCTGTGATGACAGTGTAGAGCCTGCAGTCTGCTTCGGAATCTGTCTGTCTGTCTCTCTCTCTTTCTCTCTCTGCCCCTCCCCTGTTCATACTCTGTCTCTCTAAAAAAATAAAAACATTAAAAAATTTTTCAAAAGAGCAAAAATTTCTGTTCACAAGATTTTCATAAAATCTCTGCATACCAGAAGCTTTTCTGCTTTTCCAAAGAAGAAATGAAAGTTTAAAGCTGTAAATTACCAATAAATCTTTGACTACAAAAACATAAAAGTTTTTTAAAGTTTATTTTTTGAGAGAGAGCGAGCAAGCACACACGTGTGCAAGTGAGCGAGTGTGAGAGTAGGGGAGAGGCTCCGCACGGTCAGCGCAGGGCTTGATGCAGGGCTCGAACTCATGGACGCTTGAACCACCCAGGCACTCCAACACGTTAAATGTTTGAAGTATCTATACTACTTTGGAGTTGGAAGATAGTTAGAAGGGTCTCAATTATTCAGTTATCCTCTAAATTGCTATATAAACTTTTGGGAATTTGTGAGGGGCTGTAGAATAGTTGTTTAACAGTGCTCCCTTTGGATTAGAGCTAAAGTCTGTTTAATGGACAGGTGGATGCTATTTTAAGGTGTTTTTTTTATTCCCCCTTGCTTATTCATAAAAACCAAGGCAACAAGTGAAAGAACTTCTCTGGAAACTAGTACATTCAATCTCACTGCATTTTATTATCTTAAAACTTTCCCTAGGAGGGACTAGTACTTTGACCCTTACCAGTAGCCACCAATAACCTTTTTTATTTTTAACTTTTCTTTTGAATGTTTATTTTTCAGAGAGAGAGAGCGAGTGAGCAGGGGAGGGGCAGAGAGAGAGGGAGACACAATCTGAAGCAGGCTCCAGGCTCTGGGCTGTCAGCACAGAGCCTGACGTGGGGATTGAACTCATGAAAGGTGAGATCATGACCTGAGCCGATATCGGCCACCTAACTGTCTGAACCACCCAGGTGCGCCCTCCCGCCCCTCCCTCCCCTTACTTACCAGAACTGTCAGACACTTGAACTTTTCCTGGCATCTGACACTTTGCTTTCTTAAATCCTCACCTCCGTGGCTTCATAATACTAGCAGATCTCAGGCTTTCCTTTGGAATCTGCAAATTCTCAGCTGCCTTTCTCTACAGCATAGGATGTTGTAGAGTTAGACCTTGGAATCCGAAGGGGATGTGAGTCTGGCTTTACTACTTGGGAGCTATATGAATCTGGGTTAGTGAACTTTCTGGATTCAATATTTATAAAAGAGGACAAATGATACCTCCCCTATCTGCCTTATCATTGAGAGGCTCAAATGAGATAATATACAGTTATAAAGCACTAACACTAGTCCTTTTTCTTCATAATAAAAAGTATCTTGGGGCACCCGAGTGGCTCAGTCAGTTAAGCATCTGACTCTTGATTTCAGCTCGGGTCATGATCTCACAGTTCATGAGTTCGAGCCTCGCATTGTGCTCCGCACTGACAGCCTGGAGATTGCTTGGGATTTGCTCTTTCCCTCTCTTTCTGCCCCTCCCCAGATCACATGTGCCCACATGCTTGCTCTTCCTCTTTTTCTCTTTCTCTTCAAAATACATAAACTTAAAAAAATCTCCTAGTTAATAATTTTGAATATGGATAATGTACAATTACCTTTAATATGAGAATAATTTTACCTTGAATATTCTAAATAATCAATTCCATTCTCCTCTTCCACCAATGGGAATGAGCTTCCCGTGTATTGCCTTTCCTACCCCGACCTGCTCTTACTGACTCTCTTTAACTACTGACGTTTCCTAATCTGCGTCTCTGGTGTGGTAGACACATCCGCCACACTGCCGCCTCCGTCCTGCAGCTGGTGATCCCACAGAGCCCTGGGGGGACTCTCCTCCATTTCCTTCCAGGAGCACCCCCTGCCCCAGTCAAGCCTCTTGGACTTTTGACTCAGTACGAACAATGTGGAAACTTGGGGTTTGGAGCTGACGGCTAAGAAAGAATTCTTGAGACATCTTCAGTGCAAAAAAGTGGTTTTTTTAAAGCCCTGGGACAGGACCCATGGGCAGAAAGAGTGGCACAGGGATTGTGAAGAGGGACTGATTGATTATAGACCTTCAGGTTGGTAAAGGGTTAAGGTATTTTGGGAACAAGATTTCTAGAACCTTGAGGGGCTAACTGCTGTTAGGAAAAGGTCATTTGTTACTGTTTAGTAAAAACTCAGTCATGAGATCCTTCAGAAGTATATCAGGAGGCTGTAAGCTTGGAGTATGGTTGCCAGCCTGTATCTTGGGGATAGAGAGAGAAGTTTCCAAAGGAATTTTTATATGTTAAAGTAGATTTCCTGGATCCTGGAGGCTGGGACAAGGTTAAGCTAAGGTTGCCTTTTGCCCCTAGCAAAGCCTCATTGAGGCAGCTGAGCTCCCAGAGGAAGGTCACTCTGCCTGTTTCAAGGACACGTCAGTGGGCTGCAGGCAAAAAGGAAATTTAATTGTTTTCTTTTCCCTTTGTTTCCCACATCATGAAAGCGCACCAGTGGCCTGGGGATATCACATACTGTTATTCAGCTCACCGGCAGGAGGCTGAGGGTGCCTCACCCCCTCACTGAGGGGAATTGTGATCCCGGACTGTCTCCTCGAGGCCAGAGCTACCTCATGTCATCGGTAAACCGAAAGCATCGCTGTCACTTGGGAGCTTTTCTCCGGTTCTACCTTCAGTCTACTAAGTCAGAATCTCTGGGAGTGGGACTTAGAAATCCATGTTTTAAGATGTTCCCCAGGTAACTTGTATGCACACTAAAGCATGAGAACCAGTCCTAACAGAGGCTGGAATTCTGGATGTAGTTTTCCATAGAAAAAGTGTCATAAATGACATTTATATAGTCACTCAGTATTGTGTTATATTAGGTTGTGATTCAGTAAAATTTCCAGGTAAACCTGTAAATGGATCTAATGTTTTGGTCAGAATGTTTATTAAGTTGATCAGTCATCTTATTCGCAAACTTTTGGGTTACAAATAACCCTTTAGGAATGCATTAGGAAGTTAGAAAGTATTTTGAGTCGGTTGGTTAAGCATCTGACTCCAGCTCAGGTCAAAGTTGGTGGGTTTAAGCCCTGCATCAGGCTCTGTGCTGACAGCTCAGAGCTGGGAGCCTGCTTCAGATTCTGTGTCTCCCTCTCTTTGCCTCTCCCCTGCTTGTGTGTGCACGCGCTCTCCCTCTCCCTCTCCCTCTCCCTATCTCTCTCACACACATGAAATAAATAAATAAACAAACATTAGAAAGTATTTTGAAAGTGTAAGATGTAAGAATTTTGTTTTACTACTTGTATTATTTACTGGTTAATTCATGCTTCATGTCAACACAGGTTGCAACCAGCTTATAAACATGTGCAATTTAGAAATGTCATGAAATGAAAGTCACCCTCGTGGATTTTTTTTTTTATGAAGAAAAATTATTCCTCCTGATTTTCTTTCTCATGCTCCTGGTTCTGCTGTTAAAATTCCTTCTGGCCCTTTAGAGCCTGTTTCTTACTACAGCCAGGATTCTGGAACAATGAGACCTATTTTAGTCTCTAGACTGAAATGCAGTAGGGAAGGTCATCAGTTAACCTCATTTCAAATCAGTGGAATTTCCAACAATTTGAGACTTTAAATAAGTCCTTCTGTCTCCCAAGGTTATGGATGAGAGTGATTAGCTCTTAGTTGCTATATTTCTAATAACGAATATTCCACTGTCTTCTGTTAGTAAGCTTCAGAAATAGTTCTCTACATTAGCATTTATTCATTGAATACAGTTTTAAGGGGCACCTGGGTGGCTCAGTCGGTTGAGTGTCCAATTCTTGGATTCTGCTTCAGGTCATGATCTCATGGTTCATGTGTTTGTGCCCTGTGTTGGCTCTGCACTGATAGCGTGGAGCCTGCTTGGGATTCTGCCTCCCTCTCTCTTTGCCCCCCCTCCCCATGCGCATACTCTCTCTCTCTCTGTGTCTCTTTCAAAAATAAATACTAAATGCAGTTTAAAAAAAAATCTTTCCAAGGGCACCTGGGTGGCTCAGTTGGTTGAGCGTCTGGCTTCAGCTCAGGTCATGATCATGGGTTTGTGCCCTGTGTCAGGCTCTGTGCCAACAGCCAGCTCAGAGCCTGGAGCCTGCTTCAGATTCTGTATCTCCCTCTCTCTCTGACCCTCCCCTGCTCACGCTCTCTCTCTCTGTCTCTCAAAACTCAATAAAAAAACATTAAAAAAAATATTTCCAATAAACTTGGATTGGCTCAACTGATAACAGGTTTATAATATTCAGGGAGTAAATATGCTTGACCAGTGACTCTCAGAAGTGTATCTCGGTGCCTCTTTTGAGTTGTAATTGTCAAAATTTTGCTACTTAAAAAAAATGCCTGGCTGGCTCAGTTGGTGGAACATGTGACTGTCGATGTTGGTATTGTGAGTTTGAGCCCCACGTTGGTTGTAGAGATTACTTACAATTCTTTTTTAAATAAGTTTCTCTTTTACTACTTAGTACAGGTACCTAGATAGTCTTGAGCTTGTGATAGGACTTTTAATCTCAAATTACTATTTCTCTTCTAAAGTCAACAGACCTTTCACTCAGTAGGTATTTGTCTGCTTTGTGCCAGGCACTGGCTCGTCTCTGAGAATACAAAGTCAGATTAGGTCCTGCCTCTGCGTTCATGGTGCTTACTACTATCATAATAGTATGAAAGAGTTTGTGTCAGACGTGGGTTTTATTAGACTTCTTCACTTCTAATTGATAGCCACCTAATGTGAATTTATTGTAGGATTTTGGGGTTACCCAAATATTCTCAGGATAAACGGGTCTTCAGAGTAGCTGGAACTAGGGACTAAAACTCCATTGAGATTTTTAAAAAAATTTTTTAATGTCTTTAATTCATTTTTGAGAGACAGAGAGAGAGAGAGACAGCACAAGCAAGGGAGAGTCAGAAAGAGAGGAAGCTACAGAATCTGAAGCAGGTTCCAGGCTCCAAGCTAGCTGTCAGCACAGAGCCTGACACGGGGCCCAAACCCACGAACTGTGACATCATGACCTGAGCCAAAGCCGGAGGCTTAACCGACTGAGCCACACAGGCACCCCTCCATTGAGATTTGCTGGAGTCCAGATCCAGCAGGTCCAGGGGTCCCTGAAGCATGGATGGTGTCAGCGAAAGAAAGCAAGAGAGCCTCAAGTTTCTTTCTGATCACCAGGCAGGCATCTCTGCTCTGTCTGATTCTCTAGCTTTATTTAGAGTGAAAGGTACAAGGAGCAGAAAGAGTAGCATGTGTTTAGTAAATGATTTCTCATAGATAATTTTTTCAGCACATTTTTCCAGAACATGGGTTCTGCAGAAGTTACAATTCTAATCTTAGTATTAATGACTGTCATAAAAAACTTAGCCACAGGTGTTGTGCCCAAGTTTGTAAAATCGCCCCAAAATGCCCCAACACAAGCACCAGAGACTGCTAGGGAGACCAAGTCACACCTGCAAAAGCAAAGGGCCTTTATTACAAGCTTAAGCTCGGGCTCACAGTCTCCAGCCGACCTGCTGGCCACGTGGAGAGAGCCCCGAACAAAGGCAGGGCAGGGCCTTTTATGCCTTTGGGAGGGTGAGTTACAGGAAATGATGACAGGTGTACAGTGATCCAATCCCTGC
>NC_043709.1:51327916-51543348 GCF_006229205.1 Suricata suricatta
CCCCCCCCCCCCCCCCCCCCCCCCCCCCCCCCCCCCCCCCCCCCCCCCCCCCCCCCCCCCCCCCCCCCCCCCCCCCCCCCCCCCCCCCCCCCCCGCCAGTGCCTGCCTAGCTGCTGCCCAGCACATTTCCACCAAGACGCTGCGACTGGCTCTGGGAAGGCCGGGAAGGCCCGGTGGTGAGGGCCAGATCAGACCTGCATCCTTACACAGGCACTCATGCTTATTATATGGGAAGGGCAGGTATTTTTTAAGCATACATTTTTTCCATAAGATGCATAAGACCAAGATATGCAAACCTCAGGTATAGCCCTAAGAAAGCGACCTTTAACCATGAGACTAAAAGCATTGTTTAGTAAAGGTCAGTTTTTTTATGAGTAAGGGTCATTAGGCTGTTTATAGCTCTAAGAGAACGTTCCCAGAAAAACAGGATCTCCAGGAGACACAATAACTACCCTCACAGCTACAAGGACAGATGATGTATGCTTTGCATAAGTTGCAGGGCTGACTTTTGCAACATTTACCCTCACCCAGGAGGTATTAAGTTTACTAGTTAATTATAAGGTTTTTTAGGGCAGAATGGAAGATAGGGGTAGACGTAGTGATAACTTTATACACTAGTCTTCTTGAATTACTGGGTTGTCGCTGACCAGGTGCAATCACCGCCCCAAAGCCAGAACGACAGGACAGCTTGCTCTTGATTTGAATCGGCCAGGCACTCCAAGGTCTGGTGCTCAAGCAGAAATGATAGTTACAAAAAGGTAGATATTGGTCGCTGCCTGGAGGCAAGAGACCTTGCAAACTTGCTATACCCTCACCAGGAATTTTCACTCAACCAGTAAGTTCAGGATGGCTCCCAACAGAGATTCTCTATTTCTAATCTATTCTTACATGATCTATTTCATTTCTCTTTTGTCTCTCTTCTTGCTCTCTTCCCTACCTTTTTTCTCTTTCATTTTCCATGGAAGGCCCCTTCCTAGCCCAACTCCCAACTAGTGGCTAGCCCTAGCTCAATCAGATGTGGCCAAGGATCAACTGTGTGAATGGATTGGCATTGGGTAGGAGGAAAAGAAATATCCAGAAGAAAGAGGATGTGTCTCTGCCTAGTCTTTGTGAAACACTTTACATTTGTTTGTATTCCTAATTCACACAGTGGACCAATTGAATAGTTAAAGAAACTGAGTTTTGGAAAGGTCAATTAATTTACCCAAGTCACACAGCTAGTAAATGGCAGAGTTAGGAAACCAGTCCAAATTTCTGGTAATTTCCATCGCCATAACAATTGTAGTACTAAGTGCTTACTTTGCAGTGTTTGAGAACTACAACAAAGAAGCGCATGTCAAGCAGCCTTAGCCTGATGTGGTGGTGAAACTGAGTGTTGAAGGACAAGGGGGCATTTGTCAAACGAGGAGATAAGGTTAGATCATTGTAGGCAGCGGGACAGGCATGTGCCAAGGAATTGTGGTATATAGCAACACTGCTCTTCTGTAAACTGATGGCTGTTTCTATGGCTGGAAATAAGGAGGTGTGAGGAGAGCAGATGGGATGAAGACATGGATAAGGGCCAAATCATGAAGATCCTCGTGTGGCAAGCTAAAGAGATTACATTTACCCTACGATCTTTTGAGTCCATTTGAGAGAATTGGAATACAGGAGCGATCGTCCAGTATTCATGGTTGAGAAAGGTTGGTCTCGCCGTGCTGTATAGGATCTATCGGTGCAGGGGACAGCCAGTTAGGAGGTTATTGGGATGGTGCCTGGCTGATGTGATGTGGGTCTGAACAAGGCATGGGACTGTGCCTAACCCCAGTCCTGGTTGTGAGTTCCTCTAGGTTAAGGAACTAGATATTGGGCAAGAGTAAGAAGCCAGGAGGACAGGGATAGTCCTTGGAATTTTTGGTCCACGAAGGCAGAAACAACAGGAGGAGGATTGCATTTGAGACAGAGGTAGGCAGAAAAAAGAGAATGAGTACAGGTTCTGGCAGCTTGAATGTGTGCAATATGCAAATGCAGATTTCCTGCAGGCATTCAGAAATGCAGTCAGACACCCCAGAGATCTGTGCTGTAGACACGAATATGGCAGTGCTTAGTGTTTAGTTCTCAAATGAAGCCTTGGGAATAGAGAAGCTCTCCCAGGGAAAGTTGGGTAGGAAGAAAAGCAAGCCAAATGGTGGCCCCAGGGAATGGCAACATTTGAGGCTCATTTGCACACTCCCACATTAAAGGGCTAGTGGGGGATAGGAAGCTTGAGTTAATCACATTTCTGCTTGCCATATGGCTAGAGACTTTGCCATATGTCAAAATATGGTTTCCCAGGTACCATAGGATTGTCTTAGACAAGTACCACTGCAAAGCTCTGTTCCCTAATAATTCTAGCTCTGAAAGCAGGGTAGGTTTTACATTAACTGGAGTTGGGTGTGGTGACTGATAGAGACTCAGCAGTCGGAAAAGAAGCCTTAGAACCTTCCCATTCAGTGCAGAGATCCTCGGAGTGCCCCTCTGAGGCGATGAATCTGCTTTTGGATATCTCTGGGAAGGGTATCTCTGCTCTCTGACATAGTCATTGCGTTGCCAGGCAGCTTTAAACTGATGGTTTCAGAATTGCCTTTCTACTACCTCTGTGTCCCCCTTGGGTCCCTGGAGTTTCCTTCCTGCATGGCAGTCTTAGTGTTGAGAGAGCACTGGCCTCCCAAGGCCACCTGGGTCAGGCTGCAGTGTTACTGAGTGAGCACTGGTATTAAGTGAGCATTTGGTTATAACTGCAGAGACCGGGAGAGGAGTTAAGATTCCACCTCGCGATGCACTAGGTTCAGTTTTATCAGCCCCTCTTTTGCAGATGTTTGGGTACTTGTGTACTCAAGTTCCATTAGCATTTATAATTAAATAATTTTTGCCTTTGGAACATACAGTTATTTTCCTTGAAGCCAATTGATGGGAAACCCCAATAAAAACATTTTAAGAATTAAGAAACAAATAGGCAGGCCACCTGAGTGGCTCAGTCAGTTACGCCTTCCGACTCTTTTTTGGCTTAGGTCAGGATCTCATGGTTTGTGAGATCAAGCCCCTCGTCAGGCTCTGTGCTGATGGTTCAGAGCCTGCTTGGGATTCTCTGTCTCTCCTTCCCTCTGTCCCTCCCCTGCTCATGTGCACACTCGCTCTCTCACTCTCTCTCAAAATAAATAAATAAACTTGGGGGGGGGGGAAGAAACAAATAGGCAGGCCTAGAATTTGCTTGTTATTCTAGTGTTTCTCATGGGATGTTATGGAGAAAAACAGGTTCATTTGTTCATTCATTCATTCAACTAATGTTTATTGAATGTCTACGCCCTGCCATGTGACTTGAGATAGAGGAAAACCACTAAAACCAACACACAACATTATGGAACATCTCTCTCTTTGACTTACTGAAATTTATTGGTAGCCCCCTTGTCCTTTCATTTAAGGATGATTCTGGGCATCCAATTAAAAATAGTTTACATCCTTCCTAGTGCATTTGTCTCCTTTAAGGCCATAGCAAAGTTTCACATTATTTTCTAGAAAGCTTTCTGAGAGTGTAAAGATAACTTTGCCTAAAATGGAACCCCTCTATTGGCCCTTCTGGGGCCACAAGGTTTAAACATTCTTTCCTTTGTAAACCAGGGAGAGTTGAATTGTTAATAGAATTGCCTTGGGTCTAGGCACAAAGATAATAATGTTTGATCAGACAGCAACCAGCTGTAGTCAAGGGGCTACTTTTTGTATTCAGGCTTTATTTTTTTTTATTTGATTTATTTATTTTGAGAGAGAGAGAAAAGAGAGTGAGAGAGATGGAGAGAGAATCCCAAGCAGGCTCCGCACTGTCAGCACAGAGCCGATGTGGGGGCTCAACCTCATGAACCTTGAGATTATGACTGGAGCTGAAACCAGGGGTCGAGTTTAACCAACCGAGCCACCCAGGTGCCCTTATTATTCAGGCATTAATCTGGAAACAAAACAGACCTTCTCTACAAATTAGTTCACACAGGGATGAAGATTTTCCAAAGCAGATTATTTTCAATTAAAATGAAGTGTTTGGTGTGTTGTTTTTTTAAACAATGGCTTAAGTAATGAGTGGGAAATTAATTGTTGGTGTTATTGTACATTTGCAGCGATGCTGTGTTTGCCTCGGAAAAAGTATGTTGGCACGCTGACGCCATGTGACATGTCACAATTCCTTCTTGCAATACCTGTGTTCTATTTATAGGCCGTTGTGCAACTAATTACAAGAGCTTCGTTTATGTGAAGACAATACATCATTTAAAACCTCAGTTGCTGGGGAAAAAAATGCCAGAACAGCTTGTCTAGGATATTTAACTGAGTTGTTTTTTGTAGCATATTGATTGAGCCAATAAAATGAGGCTAATGACACCACCTTTCTTGTGTTCAGGACTACAAGCATTAGCCGCTTTGTTAGATGCAAAGCTGTTTTCCGACAGTCGGGCACCTTTCCCAAGAGGAAAGTACTTTTCATTGTCCCCATCTTGCTGATGAGAAGCTGAGGCCTGGGGAGATACAGTGACGGTCATGCAGGTAGTTGCGGGTTGATCCAGCATTCAAACCTGGGGAATCTGGTTCCACAGTCTCTCTGCTCTTAACTGCCTCCCAGATTTCTCGCAGAGAGACACCTGTCAGGCTGCCTGCCTCTCCTGTCACTTCCTGCCCTGTAGTGTGTGAAGGCCACCCAGCATGTGCATTTGAAACCAGGTGGATGCGTGGCCTTCGTCTCTCATAGAAGAGCACATTTTTTTTAATGCTTTATTTATTTTTGATAAAGAAGACAGAGCATGAGAGGGGGAGGGTCAGAGAGGGGGAGACACAGCATCTGAAACAGGCTCCAGGCTCTGAGCTAGCTGTCAGCACAGAGCCTGACGTGGGGCTCGAACCCACGAACGTCAGATCTGACCTGAGCCGAAGTCGGAGGCTTAACCGACTGAGCCACCCAGGCACCCCAGAAGAGCACATTTTTAAAGACCTTTTCTAAAACCAGGACTCAGACCTCTCAAGTTAGAGTTTCATTGCTCTTACCACCTTCTATATAAAATTACTGCTCTTATGTTGCCTTAAGGTTAAAAAGGAACAAAGGGGAGCTCTAGATGGTCTGGAACTTTCTTTATCCCAGCCCAAGGGAAGATTCAAGATTGTATCGGTTTTTGAGGAAACTGATGATTAAAAAGTTACGTATTTTATTTGACGTCTGTTGAGAGTAGCATATTTTTATCTTCCGGTTTCATTTTTATCAGTTGCAGCCTGTTTGAAATTCACATTTTTAAATTGCACACTTGAGATTGACTTTCATTTTGTTTAAAAAAAAATGACTGTTTCTGACATTGCTGATAGCACGGATATATCTTGTAAATAAATAGAACCTTATCTTTAGACAGAGTTGCTTGAAGCCCCCCCCCCCCCCGCCTTAATTGCCAACAGAAGCTGATGCAAGTAATATTGTTCTAAACTGGCTTCACTAGTGCAAAACCTCCAGACTTGAAGTCCTGTTTGGGCAGGCTTTGTTTTCACTTCACTTGGCCTCAATACAGCAGCCCTGTGTCCTCGAATGGCGATTGCCCAGGCATCTGACAGGGCACAGACTTCCTTATTTAAATGCGGAAGTTGGACTTTGGTGATATTAATGGTTTTGCCAAGAGGGCCTGGACACTAATGGAAAGGAAGTACCCAATAACAGCTTTCTGGTTTTTATCTTTGTTGAAAGTTCATTTCTTAAACAGCCAGTCTGAAGAAGAAAACATTATTATGTATGTGGGGAGATCTACGTGACACCGTAGCTTCTTTTGATCTTGAGTTTTGTTAATCTTCAGTTCTTTAATTATATTGGTGAGAAAGATAGAAGCTAATGATGGCTCCCAAATGCCAGCAGCAAAGTATATCCAGAGTTAATGTGACTAATGACACCAAGATGCACAGTAAATTCTTTAAAAAAATTTTTTTAACATTTATTTATTTATTTTAATTTAATTTATTTATTTGGGGGGATTGTGCTGTTTTTTTTATTGTGTTTTCAATGGAGAAATACATCATCTGTTTACAAAATAGCTCTTGAAAAATACAAGGAGTACAGATACTATGAAACAAAGCAAACTCCAGTCATGGACACTACATACATCATGCGAAAGCAAACAGTCTGATCTCCAGGTTATGAAACTAGAATTAAAAAGTCACTACACAGAAAAGGTCCAAGTTTCCAGCTTGGCAAAACTTGGGTGCAGTTACGTTTATTTATTTTTGAGAGATGGAGATGGAGCATGAGTGGGGAAGGGGCAGAGAGAGGGGGAGATTCAGAATCTGAAGCAGGCTCCAGGCTCTGAGCTGTCAGCACCGAGTCTGATGTGGGGCTCGAACTCATCGACCATGAGAATATGACCTGAGCCGCAGTCAGATGCTTAACCGACTGAGCCACCCAGGCTCCCCAGTAAATTCTATTCAAATTGATTTCTCTCTTCTATACTCACTTCTTTATTACATGTAATAATACAAAATGATCAGTATATGTTTTTGATCTACAACAACAATTTTAGAGCATTCAATCTAATAGTTAAGTTTGGGAGTCAGCACACATTTATATATAAAATACACACACACACACTCTGTAGGCAGTCTGCAGAAACTGTGAACTGCCATTGGACCTGGAAGGCCACGATATATATAAATGAATGAACATAAGTGTATTCCAATAAAACTTTATTTACACTGAAATTTGAATTTCCTCTACTTTTCATGTCTCAAAATATTAGTTTGATTTTTTTCTGCCCTCACATACATAAAAAGGTAAAAACCATTCGTAGCCTAGGAGCCAGGTTTGGCCCATGAGACATAGTCTGTTGACCCCTGCTTCACTCCAAATGGGCTGCCACTGCCTTTGGCATTTCTGGTTCCAAGAATGCTCTGTTCACTGACCTAAAGCCAATTTCATTATCTCCTCCTTCAGCACTCCCCATCCCCAAGGCTTGTTTCACTTCACTTCATCATCAGTTTACCTCATCTGCTCATTCTGGGTGGAAACCTGAGAGTCCTCCTCTTTGCTCCCTTTCCAGTAAGCCTTCCTGAGAATTCTCCATCGTTTCCCCTTCTCTGAAACTCTCACCTTTTTTCCTTCCACCCAGAGCCAGTGCTTGATTCATGACCCCTTTGTCTCCTGGACTGTTAGAGGAGACCCTGGCTGATCACTTTGCCTTTGTCATTTATCCTCTATAAACTGTCCTCCATTAAGTCACTATTGCTGTTTTCCTAAATAGATCATAAGAATCCTTTGTTTAAACAATCTTAGATTCTTCCCATGGGTCATAAACTCTATAGGATAAAGTATGATAGAATTTCATGGTCTAGTCCTTTTTTAAAAAATACTTTCTTGTTTATATTAGAGAGAGAGAGAGACAGACAGACAGACAGATGGTGTACAAGAAGGGGAGGGGCAGAGAGAGACTGAGACAGAATCTGAAGCAGGCTCCATCCAGGCTCTGAGCTGTCAGCACAGAGCCAGACAAGGGGCTTGAACTCATTAGCCATGAGATCATAACCTGAGCGGAAGTAGGTTGTTTAACTGACTGCTTAACCACTCAGGTGCCCCTTTCATAGTCCAATCCTGATGTAGCTCCCTCATCAAGCCTATTCTTAGGTCACACTCAGCCTCTCTTTATAAAGTTTACATCACTCTCTTTCCCAGGCTGTTCCTTTGCCTGGAGAGCCTTTCCTTGTCTGTTCTCTGATTTCTTCCTTTATTCCATGAGGCCGAGCTCAGATGCCCCCTCATCTGTGATACTTTCCCCACTCTTTTGTTGCAAACTTGTCTCCTCTTCTGTATGCTCAGGTCTCTTGTGACACACACCTTGAGTGTGGCATCAGTCTGAGCAAATTGTAGTTATTTGGAAGGAGGTCTCCCAACTACAGATGACTGGGGACTCCTTGAAAGTGGAAACCACATCCTCGTCTTCTTGGTTTATCCCTATGTGGTTCCACAGTAAATATTTTTAAAGTAATTGTTTCAATCAGTATACTGTGTATCTAATAATTTTCTCGGGTTACTTATGAAATCTCAGAAATTGGGATGCAGGGTTGTAGAATCAAAGGCCCATGGGGCCAGGCTGGTTAAATAAATGTCACAGTAGATGGAGTGAGGTCTCGGTGAGCTCGGGAACATACAACTTGTCTCTGTTGTCAGGAGACACTGGGACAGGTATGTAACCTGATGTACTGTTTTTCAAGAGCAAGAGGAAAATAAGATTTTAATGTAAATATCCCAATTTCCCAATATTGGCAACTAATTCGCCTTTTATAGAATACCTTGTGGGATGGGGCACCTGGGTGGCTCAGTTGGTTAAGCATCCAGCCTCAGCTCCGGTCATCATCTCACGGTTGTTAGATCGAGCCCCACATTGGACTCTGCACTGATAGTACAAGCTTACTTTGGACTCTTTCTCCCTCTCTCTCTGCCCCTTCCCACTTGAATCTTATATCTCTCTCTCTCTCTCTCCCTCTCTCCCTCCCTCACTCCCTTCCCCCCCCTTCTCTCTCTCTAAAATATAAACATTAAAGAAGAATTTTGTGGGCAAAAACCTAAAAAGAGTAACCCCTCTGGGGGCTGAATGTGGCTCTTGAGACCCCGTTTAGCAATGCTTGATTGGTCTCATCCCTTCAATACCTGCCCACAGACAGAGCCTGGGAACCAGAGGTACAAGGAAGCCTGATGGAGAAGCTGTGCGTGTAGTGTGCTCTTTTCCCACCTGTGTTTAAAAGGTGACCTTCACGCTGGTTCCTCTGTGTGCTCGTACTTAGCCACCTTCCAAAGGTGAGAGCCAAACACCCCAGAGCATCCTACTTCCTGTCGTCCTTTCCTTCCTGGCAACACCTGACTGTTGACTGAAGGGGCTGCGGTGACCTCCTGTTCTCCCTCCTACCCGGAGGTGTCTGGAACTCTCTGGGAGAAGCTGTTATTTTTGATGGGTGTTTTGGCTCTTTTTGCAGATGGCTGTTATCAAAGGCTTAGCTTCCTGGTCAGAGCCATAGTTTCCCACTATACCAACAACGAGAGATTATTAACTACCTTGTGCTAAGAATTAAGTTGCCCTTACATTCCAACCTGCCTGCCTATCTGGGAGGTCCATAACCACTGAAGACCCGAAACATTGCCTAGGAGGTTACCTAGAAGAGAAACTTTTAATAATCAATAGTTGTATTTGGGCTTCCATAAATGATTCATTTCCCATTCTTCCCCCTACAGCCTTTTGCTGTCTGCTTCTCAATTATATATGAATCAGCAATATCTCACTTCACCTGATGTCCTTTATAAATTACTTCTGCATTCTTAGCCAGTGTACTTACTGCCTGCTTAGCAGTATTAACACTTGTGTAAACTTTTTACCCTCAACTGTTCAGGCCTTTATTTCCTTTAAAAGCAAAGCATTAGGGGGGTGCCTGGGTGGCTCAGTCAGTTGAGTGTCTGATTTTTCACTTAGATCATAATCTCATGGTTCATGAGTTTGAGCCCTGCATCAGGCTCTCTGCTATCAGCACGGAGCTCACTTCAGATTTCAAATAAAGATTTACCTTCCCTGCTTGGGTGATCTTTCTCTCTCTCTCTCTCAAAAATAAAAATGAACATTAAAACAAAACAAAACAAAAAAACCCAGAAAGCAATAGAGGCACCTAGGTAGCTGGGTCGACTCTTAATTTTGGCTCAGATCATGATCTGAGGGTTGTGGGATTGAGCCCTGCATCAGGCTCTGCACTGAGCGTGGAGATCTCTCTCTCCCTCTCTCCCACCCTCCCTCTGCCCTGAACCTCTGCTTATGTGTGCTCTCTCTAAACAGAACAAAACAAACCACGAAGCAATATAATAATAACCAAAAAACCAAGTCAAATTTGGTTTTCAGTCTTTTTCTGTGGGTGTGCCACCTGAGCTCCTGAACGCAGGGGCCTGGGGGCCCAGAAATGGCATCCGTGGGCGGGTCTGGATGGGAACCTAGAAGCGGGGCAGGCATGACCATGCGAGCACTGCCCTGTGCACAGAACACTGTCACGTGCAGCTTCGATGTTGCAATAACATTGAGAAGAGGGCTCAGAGGAGCAGACGGCCCTGCTCAAGGTCTCTGTTATGGAAAGGGCCATGCGATGCCACCGGAAACTCTGGATGTCCGGAGGTGGCCGTGTGTCCTTGAGGAAGGCTGAGGGACACAAAAAGGAAGGGGAGGGAGGAGGAGAGTCTCCTCAAACTAGCATGACTGGGTAAAGCCCCCTGGGCCCAACAGGAGCAGCAACTGGCTTTGTATTTGATCTAATATTAATAAGTAATATCTACTGCATGCTCGCTGTGTGCCAGACACTGCTAAGTACTCCCCATGCTGGGCATTTACTTCTCGTGCTCTTCTGTGACGAGAGGACTCTCCCCGTTTTAGAGAGTGACAGTCACTGGCCTAGAACACAGCGAGGGGGAGGGAGTAGCAGAGGCCAGGTGTTGCCATGTCTCTCTAACTACTGTCCCTCTTGCACTTTCTCACGTGCGTCCAGTCAGGGCGGAGGTGGGTAATGAATCAGTTGACACGTCAGGTGCTAGCATGGGATGTGATGCGTGGAATCCTTCAGAGAAAATGTCAGCTGTGACTCTCCTCTGCTGATTGTCTTCGTCCATCCTTTTGAAAATGGTTTCTTTGCTCTTTCTCTGAGCCTGTGTCCTTTGTGACAGGGCTCACTAGTTAAGTATACTCAAGAGTACTTATTTTCTGGATTTAATAATAGGAGTCTGTTCTTTATGTCCTATTATCAGATAAGTATCCTTGTGGTCAAGATTTTGAGCAGATGATAAGGCAGATAACTTGATAATGAAATGGCTGCGATTGAAACCAGGAGTTTGCTGCTGAAATGCCATTGTTTTTAAAAATTTGTGACTAGAGCATTTCTATTTTTTTTTAACAAAATTTCAAATGGTTATTTTTGAGAGCATGCAAGCAGGGGAGGGGCAAAGAGAAGGGGACAGAAGATCTAAAGTAGGCTTTGTGCTGACAGGCTGACATAGCAGCAAGCCCCATGTGGGGCTCAAACTCACAAACGGAGAGATTATCACCTGAGCTCAAATCGGACACTCAACCGACTGCACCACCCAGGTGCCCCATGGTTAGAGTACTTCAGAAGTAGAAAGAAGGAAAACAGGTTTCTTCTTTGTTTTTTAATTTTTAAAAAGTTTATTTTTGAGAGCAAGAGAGGAGAAAGAGAGCGTGCGCATGCATGAGTGGGAGAGGGGCAGAGAGAGAGGGAGACACAGAATTCAGAGTCTGGAGCCTCTGCGCTGTCAGCACAGAGCCAAATGCAGGGCTTGAACCCACGAACCACGAGATCATGACCTGAACCAAAGTTGGATGCTAAATCGACTAAGCCACCCTGTCACCCTGGAAAATAGATTTCTTAAGTGTGTGACGGTAGCACAGAAAATCATTTTCTCTTTTTAAACAGGTTCTATTTCTGTGGTCTCATGGTCTTATTCATGTCTGGGACTCAGGTCATGGCTTCAAGCTGTATCTGGTACACATGTAGGATTTTTGACCTCCAAGTCCTTAAAATTCCATGTTTAACTGTTTTTACAAGGGGAAGAAATCTCGGTGTTTGGGTTCAATCAAAGGTGGACAAAGTCATAAAATGAATAACTTAGCAACTCTCAGAATTTAATTCATAATGGACTGCTCAGGAGCTAAGGTTTATAGAAGTTAAGTAGGTTGGCTTAACACGTTGCTACCCACTGACTGTGCATTACCTTTAAAAAGAAGGGGCGCCTGGGTGGCTCAGTCGGTTAAATGTCTGACTTTGACTCAGGTCATGATCTCACAGTTCGTGGGTTTGAGCCCTGCGTTGGGCTCTGTGCTAACAGCTCAAAGCCTGGAGCCTGTCTCCAAATTCTGTGTCTCCCTCTCTCTCTGACCCTCCCCTGCTCACACTGTCTCTCTCTCTCTCTCTCTCTCTCTCTCTCTCTCTCTCTCTCAAAACTAAATAAAACATTTTAAAAATTAAATAAATAAAAAATTAATAAAAGAACAGTGGTGGCCAACTCACAGAGCTGACAAGAGGCTCAAATGGGTTAATTACTACATGTAAAATGCTAACATCAGCCCCTGGCACATAGTTCATTCTCAACACATACAAGATACTATTATTACTCTGTGTTTCAGAAGTAGCAGAGTTGATTTCTGTTTCATTCACTCATTCTGCAAACTTTTCTTGAGAACCTGCTCTCTGTGCCGTGTTCCTGGGGAGAGCGCCCATGTTCTTAATTGCTGTGGTTTATTGCCTCCAGTCCAATTCCAAGGAAGATGTTTTCCCTTCTCATAGGAAATTGGAAAATAACATCACTAAAGATAGGACAGTTCATGGTCCACCAGCATTTTGAGGTCTTCAAGATAAGCATTGTGTTTAGATAAAGAATGCGCATCCTCCAGTCCTTCCTTTTGGGCTCAGGGTAGTGCTGACTTCCTGCTGGAGCGTGTAAGACAAGAAGTGAGTGTAGCTACTGATCTGGCTGCTTCGATTATATAAAATTATTGAATCTGTTAACAGCTTGGGGCTCCTCAGCTCGGGAAACAGTTTTTCCTAATTTACTTTTAGAGGAATTTAAGGTTTCACTTAACATTTAGTAAATGATATTTAAGTTGATAGAGGCCAAGCATTTTAAAGCCAAGGTAAATTAAGAAAAATCAAGTCTTTCTACTAAAGCTGTGTGGAATAAGGAGTTTGAAATAATATAAAATATGGGACAAGTATTGTGCTTTTAAAAAAAAATTTTTTTTTAATCTTTATTTTTGTGAGAGGGAGAAACAGCATACAAGCGTACAAGCGGGCGAGGGGCAGAGAGACAGGGAGACAAAGAATCCAAAGCAGGCTCCAGGCCCCGAGCTGTCAGCACAGATGCCCTACGTGGGGGCTTGAACCCATGAACTGCAGATCATGACATGAGCCAAAGTTGGATGCCCAAGGGACTGAGCCACCCAGGCTCCCCAAGAGTTGTGTTTTTTGAAAAAGGCAGCGGCTTTAAATTAATTTGACTTTAACATCCAAATAACAATCCAGATACCCGACCAAACAGGCTTCCTGTTGGTCAGATGATAGGCCAGATAGGGCTGAGGTTGCTGTCTTCCCGCCAGGTTGACATTTCTGACTTTTTGGTATCTCATTAGTGTCTTCCAGAAGCTGTATTCAACATGAAATGGCAAAGTAAGGCTACTGGTGACTGTTCTGTCACAGTTCTCTGGCTTTGATGAGTCATTGCAGTGCAGCCCTCTGAACCAAGTGCCGATAAGAATAGACACACAATAGGAAAATAAAATAGCCGAGAGCTGAAGCAGAAATTGCCGGGAGCTCAGAAGTGTGTGCAGCTCTGCTGTGTTCAGCTGCGTGACCTTGCGCATGTCAGAGTCTTCCAGGGCCCAGGCTTCTCATGCATAAAATAAGGTTTCTAGGGTTCCTTGCTGAAGTTAGGTCAAAGACTTTGGAGTTTAATATCCACCAAGAGAGGGAGGAGAGAAGGCCCTTTCAAGATGACCGTGAGTGGGGATTTATGTAATGATAGTGGCTTCGTTGACTGTTGGAAAACAGCAGTGGCAGATGAGTCAGCCTGGCATGTAGCTATTGGAGACCAGGGATGCTTTTTTTGTTACAAAAAGACTTGACTACAGCATAAGTTGAGGTGCCAACGGTCAAGGTGATGCCAAGTTCTGGAAATAGCAGCTCGGATTTTGTACAGAGGACAGGATGGAGGGGATGTTTGTCACGAGTTGATTTTCCCAGCCAGGCCTGCCCTCCACTTTCCCCAGGGAAGATGCTCATGGGAGAGACACGGGGGTGTAACATCCCCATCCAGCAAATAGTCCCACACGTGCTTGGGAAGTCCCTACTGGTGACTGAGCAGAGGCAGGTGTGGTATTTCCAACCTCCTTCCTCTGCCTGCTGTGGTTCTCCAAGGGTAGATGTGAGAGGGAGACTCGAGACAAAGCATGCTTTTTTTTTTTAGGTTTATTTATTTATTTTGAGAGGAGGGAGAGAGAGAATCCCAAGCAGGCTCTGCACTGTCAGCGTGGAGCCTGATGTGGGACTTAAACTCACAAACTGAGATCATGACCTGAGCCAAAACCAAGAGTCAGACGCTCAACCGACCAAGCCACCCAGGCACCTCCAGACAAAGCGTGTTTTGTATTAGGCATGCGAGCTGCAAACCTCTGGACTAAATGTGGACTCCCCTCAAGATGGGCAGATCTGAACCATCCATCCCTCATCCGCCCTCTGAGTCCTTTCTCCAATAGTTAGAGAAGAGGAACCGTATTGGCCTGGCACTGAGCTCACCCAGTATGCTGACTCCATGTCTCCCACCACAGGCTGGTGCAAGTCCCCAGGGGTACTAGGAAGAGGCTGGGTTGCAAGGGAATGGAGTCATGCTAGACCTCATTCTGCCTTCCAGGAGCACCACCTCCTGCCTGTGAAACCTGGAGTAAGTTACTTAGCTCACCATGGTGTGGCAATGTTAACAGTCTTCGTGCAGGTAGCCACTTTGTAACTTAAACCATATGAAATTACATTTTAACTTAAACCGTGTGACAGTATCTCCATGAAGGAAAGAGAGTGAATGAAGCTAGGCGGAAAACTAGGCCTTGATCTTTCTCCCACCCCATTCCTCCATCAGCAAGAGTCACAGATTTGATGTCACAGATCCCCACATCCTTACAGGTCCCCTGGACAGCGAATTTCAAACTCCGTAAGCAGCAGTATACTTTTTAAAAAAGTTTTTTTGATGTTTGTTTATTTTTGAGAGAGAGAGAGAGAGACACACAGAGTGTTAGCGGGGGAGAGGTAGAGAGAGAGAGAGGGAGACACAGAATCCGAAGCAGGCTCCAGACTCTGAGCTGTCAGCACAGAGCCCGACGTGAGGCTCAAACTCACGGAGTGCAAGATCATGACCTGAGCCCAAGTTGGACACTCAACTGACTGAGCCACCGAGGCGCCCCAGCAGCAATCTACTTTTTAAAACCCCTCAAAGAAGTGTAATATGTAAAATGAGTAAAAGTAGGCTTTTGTTTATAAAAACATGCTTAAGTTGAAATTTATAATAAACCCAATAAGAATTCTGGAACAATTTTGATTAATACAGGAAGTTGAAGTGGGGGAAACAATACATGGCTGGTATGGCCTTTTTCCTGTAACATAGATAAGTAATTGCAAGTAATGTGTCTTTACAAACAATTATTCTCCTTCCAATCAAGAGATACCAGTCAATTAGAAAAGAAAAGCCTTATTTAAAAAATTTTTTTAATTAAAAAAATTTTTTTATGTTTTATTTACTGTTGAAACAGAAACAGAGCATGAATGGGGGAGGGTCAGAGAGAGAGGGAGACAGGGAATCTGAAGCAGACCTCAGGCTCTGATCTGTCAGCACAGAGCCTAATGCAGGGCTTAAACCCACAAACCATAAGATCGTGACCTGAGCTGAAGTTGGACGCTTAGTGAACTGAGCTACCCAGGTGCCCCAAGAAAAGCCTTATTATGCCAAATATATAGACCAGGAAAATTTCTGTGTTCACATGGAACAGATGTGAATGAACTTCTGAATTATTGCATTTTTTTCAAAATGCTATATTTTTTATTAAAACAATTTTTAACATTTATTCTTGAGAGACTGAGAGAGACAGAGCATAAGTGGGGGAGGGGCAGAGAAAGAGACGCACAGAATCCGGAACAGGTTCCAGGCTCTGAGCTGTCAGCACAGAGCCTGACACGAGGCTCGAACTCATGAACCATGAGATCATCACCTGAGCTGAAGTTGGACGCTAAACTGAATCACCCAGGTGCCCCAAAGAATGAATTTAAAGTAAATGTTAAAATACCTGAAACGTGTCTCAGAGTTTGGCAGAAGGGTGCTCGATGCACACTCCCTCAGATCTTGAGGCGCTCAGGCCCCACTTTTGTGCCCTGTTTCCTGTTCGGTTGTGGTATGTGTGCATTATTGGAGATCCATGCAGTTTTCAGTACTGAGGGCCATTTGGTAAAAAAATGGTTAAATTTGATTAAGGCCTGCAGCCTGGTTGACAATGTTTCATCAGTGTCAGTTGCTTGTTTTGATATTACACTGTGTGTATGTGAATAATACTTTGGGGAAGGATGCATGAAACTCTCCACACTGTTTTTACAGTTGACTCTGAGTCTGTGACTCAGGATTTAAAAGGAAAAGAAAAAGTATTGGGAAAGGATCATCTTCCACTTCAGACGAAGCTGACAGCGCAGGTCCTCCTCACACTGACAGAGCCATCTCCAGCCGTCTCACCTTAAATAAAAAGGCATCTTTTCTTTCCTTGTCTCTGAGTTCTATGTCCTCCGGCACACCCGCCCTGTCACCCACTGTGACACGGTGGAAATTTTGAAAAGAAAACACAGCCAATGGCAAATTAAACAGAGCTCTCTTTTGGGAAATCTATTTTAGCTGCTAATTAATTACTTAACAAGAAAATGATGCTGAAATGCAAGAGTTCGGTTTGCAGTCACCTCATATGGAAAAGGTATATGAATGATGTGACATGTTCTTTTTTAAAATATAATTAATTATATTAAATTAATTATATATAATTATTTTTATATATAAAATATATTTATCATATAAATATATATTTACATATAATATATACATATTTTTATATATATATTTCCCTGGTTCATTGCTTACGTACAACACTCAGTGCTCACCCCCACAAGTGCCCTTCTTAATGCCCATCACCCATTTTCCCCTCTCCCCTGCCCCCCTCATCCACCCTCAGTTTGTTCTCTGTGTGTAAGAGTCTCTCATGGTTTGCCTCCCTTCCTGTCTGTCTGTAATGATTTTGTCCCCCTTCCCTTCCCCCGTGTACTTCTGTTAAGTTTCTCAAGGTCCACATATGTGGATCCACAGATGTGAAAATACGATCTCTGTCCTTCTCAGATTTCACTCAGCATAATACCTTCCAGTTCCATCCATGTTGCTGCAAATGGCAAGAGATAATTCTTTCTCATTGCCAAGTAGCCTTCCATTATACATATAAATGTGGCATGTTCTTCTAGTGCATTCCTCTGCTTAAAACATTTAGTAATTAGGCCAAAGCATTGTCAACATGCCTATAATATCATATGGTCACATGTCCAAATCAGAATGCCTGAGGGCCTAGTGCAATGGCACCTTGTGACAAGTATTATTCTACAGGAGAAAGAATGAAGGACCAAAGATAATTTTAAAAGAATAAACCTTTGAGGGGAGCCTCGGTGGCTCAGTCAGCTAAGCATCCGGTTTGGCTCAGGTCATGATCTCATGGTTTGTGAATTCGAGCCGAACATTGGGCTCTGTGTGGCTGCTCAGAGCGTGGAGCCTGCTTCCAATTCTATGTGTCCCTCTCTCTCTGCCCCTCCCCTGCTCATGATCTGTCTTTTGAAAATAAATAAATTTTTTTAAGTTAAAAAAAAAAAGAATAACCCTTTGATCCATTCAGTTCTGTGTGTGTAAAGTAAAAGTGGGCATGGCGGTGGAGAAATGTGGTTCTCTGTTCCTTTGGATTTTACGGTGTGCTATAAATTCCTGCACTGCCTTGTTCTCTGTAAGATTGATGGTGGGTTTTGCCCTTTACCACTTGGAGAAAGGCAACAGAACTCTCCGAGCCTGCCTATCTGTCTTCATTGTAATTGCCAGCAGAGTGTCTGTCTCCTGTGTTTTGACTAAAATGGATTGGTGGAGTTGCTTACATCCCTCAGACACCTGGGAAGGTGAGCTGGGCTCAAAACAACGCTTTAGTAAACGTTTCAGTGTGTGCTAATGTAATTGCATTCGTAGAAAAATTAGTTTCCTCAGACACAGAACATATAGGGTCCTGTGCACTAGGTAGGACTTTAGGTTTGTGTCCATTGTGAAGACCCCCCCCTCCCCCAGCTGAAACTTGAGACTAAACTCTGAGCTTTCCAGAAATCACTGTCTGACCACACTCTGGCTTCTTCTCCAGGGTTATCAATGCCGGGAAGAGCACACACAATGAAGACCAAGCCAGCTGTGAGGTGCTCACTGTGAAGAAGAAAGCAGGGGCCATTACCTCAACCCCGAACAGAAACTCCACCAAGAGACGGTCCTCCCTTCCCAATGGGGAGGGGCTGCAACTGAAGGAGAACGCGGTAAGACCCTCCTTCACCCCCAGTTATCAGGTGAGGGGAACCTGAGCATTTGGCCCTGCTGTGAGGCGCTTGAGCTGAATCCTGGTCTGTAACGGCAGAGAGAAAGGCAGTGTCCCCCAGCGTCCCCAGAGCTAGTGGGCTAGCAGGTCTGTATTCCAGGTATCACATAGTCAAAGCTGAAGGTGACACATGTGTGAAGAGCTGGTGTTCATTAGGTTTCTTACGCTGAGAGTAAATAAAACACGCACATCATATATAGGCTGTGTTGCAGGAAACAGTGTATATGATGTTTGGTGATGGTAAAGGAGCCATTCCAAGGTTTCTGGGAGGGAGATGAGATGGAGGGATGGAAGGAACCCTAGGCATTGGCGTACAGCCCTGCCATGGCTTTGCCCCCTTCCTACCCTTGCCTCTCTGTTAGCATTGTCCAGTGGGAGCCTCTGCCTGGCACTCTTCCAAATTAGTACTTGGCTTTAATTGGCCCAAAGCCCTTGCATCCCATGGGCAGCCCTGCAGACTGAATGCCCTGTTGACAAACCACAAAGTGTTTCTCCTTTCTTTAGTTTCTAGAGAATAAAGCAGATATCCTCAGAACATTCTTTCCTTTCTTTTTTTTTTTATTTTTATTTTTTTTCCTTTCTCTTTTTTTTTAAGTAGGCTCCATGCAGGGCTTGAACTCACGACCCTGAGATCAAGACCTGCACTGAGACCAAGAGTCGGATGCCTACACAACTGAGCCACCCAGGCACCCCCTCAGAAAGTTCTGAAGAAACCCTCAGAAAAGTGTAGGGAGTAACCTGGACCCTGTCCACTAGTAGGTTATTTAGTTTACAGAAAAGAAACATTGAAATGAGATGATCCAAATGTGACTTTTTCTTCTAATAGTCTTGAGGATATTTTTGTATATATATTTTTATAGGATTGTAAAGGATCTAGGAATCTTTCCTCAGAGTCACAAACAGCGTCCTGTTGCATTTACACTTACAGACTAAGACTACAGATTTATTTTGTCCATACTAGTTCAACTTAGTTAGAAACACAGTGACCTGCAGAGACTCATGGGTTGCACTTGTGTTCAAGGTTGGAGCAAGCACTTACTGGGCTTTTCCCAAAGAGCCAGAGCCCAGGACTCATGTGGGCAGTAAAGACGAATAGTGGGTAAGGGCATGGGCTCTGGAACGGTGTGGTTCCGAGCGGTCCATCCCAGTCTATCACTCATTAAACCGTTTACTTTTAGGATATCTATGCTCTGAGGCTTAGTTTTCTATAAAAAGGAGTAGTAATACTAAGTACCACCAAGTATGGTCGGAAGAGACATATTAGAAGTATGAAATCCAATTGTCCATGGAAATGTTGAACCAGAGTCTTAATTAATAAATCTTTGATAAATGCAAACAATTACCCTACAGTCAGTCCCACTTTCGTGATTCTCTGTGGATAACGTCCACTGAATTTGTACCTTTACCCATTTGTACATGGAGATCACACAATTGTCCTTCATACCTATGTGATAGGATTGTTTGGAGGATTGAGGTAGTATGGAAAAGTGCTCAGAGAATGTGAAATATTAATGAGAGTTAGGTATGGTTGCCAGTGATTTAATGTTGCTCTTTGTCCCCTGATAGTCTCCCCTGCCACTGAGTTGTGAAGTGATTCTGTAAAATTAGCGTGGGGGAGGTGCCTGGGTGGCTCAGGCGGTGAAGGGTCTGACTTCAGCTCAGGTCACGATCTCACAGTTCGTGAGTTCAAGCCTTGCTTCGGGCCCTCTGCTGACAGCTCAGAGCCTGGACCCTGCTTTGGATTCTATGTCTGTCTGTCTCCCTCTCTCTCTCTCTATCCCTCCCCCACTTGCACTCTGTCTCTCTCTTTCAAAAATGAATAAACATTAAAAAAAAAATTTTTAATGAGTCAGCATTGACATTTGGTTCAAGACCAGTTGATGATGTCATTTTTCCTTGATGCTAAGTTCCCCTAGAAATGGAGCCAGGAGTACCTTTTTAACTTCTTTTCCTTGAGAACATGAAGCCGGTGCATAAGCACTTGAGGATGCAGCCATGAACCAGCCCCCGAGAGAGCCCTGAATCTCTGGGGTCCGTGTTCCAGGAGGCAGCGCGGAGGTGCCAAGCAGACTGGACACATCCCATCCCTCTATTTCTTGCTTTAGGTGCAGCAGCTTTACTTCTAGTTGCCATGTGAATTAGGCTTTAATATTTATTAGAGTTTCAGGCAAGAGATGTGCTGCCTTTTTTTTTAATTGTGGGAAAATATACATAACATAAAATTTACCATTTTACCATTTTTTTTAGCTGTCCAGTTTAGTGGTACTAAATACATTCTTAGTATTACTACCATCCATCTCCAGAGCTTTTTTCTGAAATTGAAGCTCTGTACCCATTAAGGCCTAACCCCCCTTTCACTCCACGGCCCCCCCCCCCCCGTAACTACCATTCTACTTTTTGTCTCTATACATTTGACTGCTCTAGGTATCTTATATAAGTGGAATCATAAAATATTTGTCATTTTTTGTGTCTGCTTTATTTCTCTTATGTCTTCAAGGTTCATCCATGTTGTAGCAGAATTATATTCTCTTTTTTTTAAGTTTATTTATTTTGAGAGAGAAAGAGAGAGAGCGAGCCTGTAAGTGGGGTAAGGGCAGAGACAGAATCCCAAGCAGGCTACATACTGTCAGATGGAGCCTAATTCGGGACTTGAACTCAGGAGTCATGAGATGATGACCTTAGCTGAAATCGAGAATGGAACTCTAAACCAGCTGAGCCACCCAGGTGCCCTCTTATTCAGTCTTAATAAAGAATAAAATTCTGAGGGGCACCTGGGTGGCTCATCCGGCTAACTGTTCCACTCTTGATTTTGGCTCAGGTCATGATCTCATAGTTTGGGAGATTAAGCTCATGTCTGGCTCTGTGCTGATGGTGTGGAGCCTGCTTCAGATTCCCCCTGCCTCTCTCTCTCTCTGTCTCAAAATAAACTTAATTTAAAAAAAAAAGACTGAATAATATTCCATTGTTTGTATAACAATAACACCATTTTGTTTATTAATTTGGCCATCAGTGGACTCTTGCTTCTGTGTTTTGACTATTATGAATAGTATTGCTATAAACATGGGTCTACCGATCGCTGTCAGTCGTGCTTTCAGTGCTTCCACCTGTCTGCACAGAGCAGAATGGCCGGATGACAGGGTAATTCTGTTTAATTTTTTGAGGAGCCGCCATACTATTTCCCACAACACTGCACCGTTTTACATTCCCACCAGCAAAGCACAAGGGTTCCAACTGGAACCCACATCCCTCCACATCCTCACCAACGTTTGTTGATTTCTGGTGTGTGTTTTTGAGCAGCCATCCTAATGGGTGTGAAGTGGTACCTCATTGTGGTTTTGTATTGCCCCGATGATTATTGATGTTGAACATCTTTGTATGTGCTTATTGGCCAGATAGATCTTCTTAAAAGAAACGTCAAGGATTCTTTACTCAATATTTACTTATTCTATATGTGAGTCCTTTGCTCATTTTTAAATTAGGCTGTCGGTTATGTTGTTGCTGATGGCACTGCTTTTAAAATCTTGAAAACCATGGCTTGCTGGGCCACATAAACTACTGAGCACTTGCTACTTACCGAGAACTAGATGCCGAGTACTTATCAGGGAATAAAATTGACTAAAATCCTTGCCAGCAGGGAACTTACATCCATTGAGGGAGACAAACAATTACAATGTATCCCATGGCAGATAATAAATGCTATGGGGAAAGGCAAAGCAGAGATTCAGGAATACAGGAAGTGTGAGGTGCAAGGGTGGTTAAATAGGTGCCACTGATGAGGTGACATTTGGGCACAGACTGGCAAATGCAGTTATTTGGAGGAAGAGCTTCCTGACATTCTAGACAACTGCAAGGCCCAGAGGCAAGGAACCTGCCTAGTGTTCTTAAGAATCACCAAGGAGGCGCATGTGGCTAGAGGAGGGAGAACAAAATGTCTGGATTGCAGGAGATGTTGTCAGAAAGGCCATGAGAGTGGGGTGAGGGGATCCGGTAGGATCAGGACTTCAGTTTCTATTCTGAATGAACAGTTCACTAACAGGGCACACCAGGCACGCAGGAGACAAGGCCCTTACTCCCTGTGAGTCTGTTCCTTTACCCACCAAACATGTATTGAGCACTGAGTCTGCCTTAAGGATTAGGAGGTGAAGTCAGTGCAGTTCCAGTCCCCCTAGAGCTGACTTGAGGAGGGAGAAAGAGTCAGTAACCAGCAGCAACACGGTGGAGTGCACTTTAGAAGAAAGGTTTTTAAAATCCGAGTTGTAGGGAAGCCGGATTCAAACGAGTCACCAGTGGTTTGGGGAACAACAGAGGAGAACGAGTGGGTCAGATGAAGGAATGCTTCCTGGAGAAAGTGACATTTGAGCTGTCATTTAAAAAAGTAAATAGGAATTAACCAAGCAAACAAGATAAAGGGGAGATTTCGACAGAGGGAACATGCATATGCAAAGACAGGTTGGTCTGAGAGCACATGACACATGTCTTCCGGTGTCTTGAGGCCCCTGTGGTCACTTGGAGGAGGATAAGACAACAAGCAGGTTCATGCACAAGAGCTCTTTAATGTCCTAATAGCTGGAGTTATAACCAAATGACATTAGACAAGGGTATAATGGAATCAGGACCATGAGGGCAGTGGGAAGGCTGACTTGGGAAGGTTCAGGGAGCGAATCTGGAGGCCGGACACCTAGGAGACTGGCTTATGCAGAAACGTGAGAGAGAAACGCTGAAAGCGTGAAATACAGCTGTGATGAGAGCAGGGGCAGGCTGCAAAGAGGTGAGGGGAAGACGCGCAGTAGAAGTGGCCCGATGACCTACTGCATGTGGCAGGGAGGAGGCGAAACACCAGGTTTCGGCCACTGGGTGCTGGTCATGGAAGGTGGGCCACTGGCTCAGGCACAGGCTGGAAGGTGAGGGGATGGGCAGATAGGGAGTTCTGAGTCCAGGTGGAAGTGTTTTGCAGGAAGGTAGAAATAAGGGTTTGGAGCTCAGCACATCCTGGGGAGGCTTAGATTTTTAGGAATTTCCAGCTGAAAGAACTTTCAAGAAGAGGGGAGCCCCAGAGAGGGGAAGTAGCTCTGCCATGGATGCACAGTGGTGAGATAGGGCCAAGAAAGATAAGGATGAAAAAATGGGCAAATACCATTAGAAGCAAGAAATTGGACAACAGGACAGATGATGGCATCGTTATTTCACGTGCAGGCAGAGTTGACAGGCAGTGAAGGCTGACAAGAGGAAGACACACAGGCTTTCTGTAGCACATGACGCATGGGATTCATTTCTCCTTCCTTTCTTGACCTCTCACCTCCAGTCAGCTTCGTAAAGTCAAAATAACCATTTTCAGAAGACTGCTTTCATGTCTTATATCACCTTCATCTTACTTGGAGATTGAAGAAAATCTAAAATGTCCTGAAGTTTATATATGATGACATTTCTTACACTGAGTGCCAACTGGGTAGCTGGGTAGCAAGCAATACAATTTTTTCTTCCTACAGATACTACTGATTGGTATGACATTGATTGATTGAGAGAGTGTGCAAGCAAGCCAAGGAGAGGCAGAGGGAGAGAGAGAATCTTAAAGTAGGCTCCACCTCATGACCATGAGTTCATAACCTGAGCCGAAATCAAGACTTGGATGCTTAACCAGCTGAGCCACCCACGCACTCCTAATTGGTATAAAAATTTTAAAGCAACTTTAATCTATCCCTCATGCCAATGCATAGAAAATTATTTTATCCTGTTTGTACAAGTGGCCTTTTAGCCAAAGAAGTCAAATGAATCCTCCTGTTTTAAAACAAACTTTAAAAACAATTGGTGGATAAAATAATATACACTATGTTTTGCCTCTCCTGGCTTCCACGAGACATTTACTGAAGGAGTGTTGTTCCTGCATTGCCTGCTGAGTTCTTGACGACAGCACCTTACAGAAAACCACAAATTAATTTCAGATTCCATCTACATAGAAAGGAATATGTCGGGAGCCAAAGAAGCAATGTTCGAAAGAAGCTGCAAAACTTAAAAGAGATACAGATAAAAGAATTTCAAAGTGTTCTGCACTGCAGTATTTTAGCCTGAAGAAAGTGAAGGGATATGGTTGAATTATTGTGTTCTTCTATGTAAAACAGTAATCCATTGTTTTTTTTTTTTTAATTTAGAATCTAGTGATACAGTGAAGAAAACATTTCTTTAAGGAATCAGGAGGAGAAATTTTGAGGTCTCTGATGAAGTGGGTATGAAGTAGAGAAGGATATTTTCTATGATGAGTTCAGGGTGGAATTTTCCTGTGCCTGGATCACACTGAGTTTACATGTGAGGAGCCATAATCCCGTGCACAGGCAGGAAGTAGGTAACTGTCAGTGTGCAAGCCCCCTAGCATATCTGTGCCTCTGATTGTCTGGGGACATGAGGTGGGTGGCAAGGACAGAAGAGAACCTAAGTGCTAGCATTTCCAAAAGACGCTTTCAAAAGATGGTCTCTCAGGAAAGACGCCATAAGCTTGCTGTTGAGGGCAACACCTTATTCGGCAGCCTCCTACCTGCCTCCCACTGAAGGCATTGTAATTCAGCAGATCCGGATTTTTAGGAACTAATCACCATTACTCGGCTTTCTTTGCTTTGAGAGGTTTTAGGCGGTCTTTATTTACCACGCTGTGTCCTCTGCAAGGGAAAGCGTAACCTTTCCAAACGCCTTCACTTTTCAGTTCCCAAGTACCTGGGCATTCTAGGAATGAGGTAAAAAAGAAAATACTAAGGGAATTCTCTGGAGAGGGAGAAAAAGTTCCTGAGGTCATCTTAGAGCCTTAGTATCAAGAGGCTCGTGTTCTTCCCTGAGTTCTGACCGTGGTCCAGAGGGCATTGTGGCAGCACCCAGGACGCTCCCCCTCTACCTCTGACTGCTTGTTTGGAACAGATTGTTTCTGGCTAAAGTCTAGACTGTGGATACATGCATTCCAAGTCTGTTTCCTTAGGAGCACCCCCTTCTGGTGTTTAATTTAGTCAAAACACATCAGCGTATGTAGTTTCAGTATCTGTTAGTTCAGTGTCCAGTTACAAGAACAGGAGATGGCTGCGTCCACGCGGTGGCCAAGCTCATCAGCAGGGGAGAGGAAAGCTGATGATCTTTCTCTGTGGAGGATAGGACTGTGGGAATTCAAGGCAAATAGGAGCGGTTTGGGGCAGGGAGAGGTAAAAGGGAAATGAGAAGGGGGCACTTCAACTCTCTGCACTGAAGAGTTGCCAATTCTTTTCATTTGTTTTCTGTAAAAAGGATTCCGTCACGCCACAAAGCATTAAATGAAGGTAGCTTGTGGTTCCACAGTGGCAGTCTTTCTGGAATATTTGGCCATCATTTGGCAGTCTGCCTTCTGCAGTGATGTCAGCTATAAAAAACAGGAGGAGGAGCCTTGTATTTTTCTCATTGTATTTATGATGGTAAACTTTCCCTCCTTAGTTAAGATCCTCATCTTGTGCAAGTCAAGAAAACATAACCTTTCTCTTTATCCCCTTAGATTTTCTGAAGCAGGAGCACAGTGATTTCTCTCAAAACTCTTATCTTTTGGTTTCAGGGACAAGAACTCTTGCCAGTGACTAAGACAGGTGACTTTACAACCAGGCTGTTGTCAGTTAGAGTGACTTTGCAGTTCTCTCCTTGGTGGGGTTGCCTTCGTGAAGACCAGGTCTGTCCAAGATGTCCGTAGTGGCCGGGAGTGCAAGTCCAGCTTGGTTCCGCAACAGATTCCCCCCGCCGCTGTGGCACGTCGTAAAGCCAAAGGAAAGCAAGTGGTGCTGAGATGGAAAGTTCTCATTGTTTGACTTGTAATTTGATTTCCCCACAGCTTTAGATGGGAAGAACACTGGCAAGAGTGGTAACCCCTTGAGAATCTTTCTTCTTTCTTTTTTTAACAAGTACAGTACTCAGCAGTCCTGTGCCAGACGTGATACTGATCTTGGTCCTTTGCCCAGTATTGATTCATTTAACCTGATCATATGAATCCATGTGCTGTCGTCACCTTTATTTTACTGACGAGGAAGTTGAGGCCCAGCGATGGAAAGTATAAAGCTTGGAGTCAACCCAGGCAGCCTGAGCTCCAGTGACAGCTGTTTGACAAGTGGCAGGAAACCTCCTTGGAAAAGGCTAGAAGAAAGGAGGAATAACTCCTAACGATGTGTTCAATTTCAATATAGTTTGGCACTACATGTCTTCTCATTTCTATTATGATTTCTCTTGCGATTTAGAAGTGATTTTAGCACTCTCTCCCATCAGCTCAGAAACCGGATAACGGCTGTTAATCTGGTGAAGGACAGAACAGAAACAAAATGGTTTATCATCTTAATGTCCTGAGCATCCACTTTTTTTGCTAACTTCTAGAAAAACCATTGTTTGCATGAGACCATGGCAAGAAGAAAAAGCCTTCTGAATAATGATCTGTGTCTAAGTTTGAATCCTAGTGCACCACTTACTAGATGTTAGTCACCTCATGCAAATGAGCTGACCTCTCCATGCCTCTGTTCTATCATCTGTAGATGGGGATACTAGCTCCTACCTTACAGAGTTTGAACTAAATGACTAAAAATATGAAAAGTGTTATTGTGCCTCACATGTAGTAAGTGCTCAGTTAATATTACCTGTTGTTCTAATAGTGGACTTTGTAGCCACATTTCAATATTATTTCACATTACTTATGCTTTTACTGTAACCTAATTTAGGGGGAGGTTTTTGATGTATTAAATAATAATTTGAGAACATTCCTGAGCTAGTTTTTGAGTCTAGAATAAACGAAACACAACTTAACCCAAACTGTCACAAAGTGTATATGTCTTAGCTCTCAGAAATTAATATTTATTTAGTAGTGTTTATAAAATGGGACAGAATGCAAAAAATAAAATGGGACAGAACCATAGCAAGTGTTGGTGAGGATGTGAACTAAAAAGAACTCCGTGTGCAGCTGGTGGGAATGCAAACTGGTGCAGCCACTGTGGAAAACAGTATAGAGGCTCCTCAAAAAAATAAAAATAGAATTCCCATATGATCCAGTAATTCTACTATTGGGTATTTACCCGAAGAAAATGAAATCATGAATTCGAAAAAATACATGCTCTCCTGTGTTTATTGCAGTGTCTTTACAATAGCCAGGAAAGGAAGGCAGCCCACGCCTCCATGGATAGGTGAGTGGATAAAGAAGAGCTGGTCTATGTATACAAGCGAATACTACTGAGCCATGAGAAAGAATGAGAGCTTGACACTTGCAACAGCATGGACGGACCTTGATGGTATAACGTTAAGTGAAATAAGTCAGAGCAAGACAAATACCATATGATTTCACTCATGTGTGGAATTTAAGAAACAAAACAAATGAACAAACAACAAAGAGACTGGAAAAAAAAAGACTCAAGTACAGAGAATAAACTTGGAGTTCTACCAGAGAGGAGGTGGATGGGGAGAATGGGTGAAATAAAGAGGATTAAAAGTACACTTATCTTGATGAGCACTGCGTATTGTGTAGAATTGTTTAATCATTATATTCTACATCAGCAACAAGTATAACACTGTTAATTATACTTGAATAAAGAATTTTTAATGAAATATTCTTAAAATAAAACTTTCATAGAAGGACTAACTTGCCATCCAGAAACAAAAGCCAAACTTCCTAAATGTATCTTACATCTTACTGTCTCATAAAATGGAGGAATTGAAACCAAGAAATCTGCATTTCCTATAGTCAGATCCTGAAGAGGAAGCAGCCCTCATTTCAGTATATGAAATTAAGCATTCTTTCCTTCTGGGGAACAAACATCTTAATAATTTAGTCAGAACGAGGTATGGTAAGAAACCCAGCATGCTGCAGGGGCATGATGCCAAGCTCACAGCAGTGGAGGCTGGGCCCTAGCAATGACTTTCATGAAGTTTGTCACGTTTCCTGCACGTGCTTGGTCATTCTCTTTCTCTTTGCTGTGTTACCCTGAGGATCAGAACTAGAGACTTCTGTCAAGCACTGTGGATGAAATGCCTCAAACACATCCTTTAGACTCTGAATTATCATCTTCATTGTGATACCTTGAAAACTGGTCAGAAACTATGGATGTCAAGCTGCATATTAGCTTAGAGTGGGGAAGGAGAAGAACTCTGCCCAACAGGAGAGAGTCACCCTCCTTTGGCAGGGAGAATGGAGGGAGGCAGGAACATCTTGTGCTCATATTAAGCCTTTTGTAAAATCAGCCATGGGATTTAACTCAAAGTGGGATTTCCACCTTTGTGGTACTCACTTCCTGTTGTTCATATGTTCATATGTTTGGTGTAGGGAAGGGAAGACTCGTGTCAAATGAGCAGAGTTACTTTTATCTTCAGGGAAGACAGCTAAAAGGGGACACCACTTGTTTCCGTTGAAAACTATTTCTAGAGTAGCAATCTCCAAACCATCAGTTAAAGACAGTTTTTTGAGGGGCGCCTGGGTGGCTCAGTCTGTTAAGCATCTGACTTCAGCTCGGTTCATAATCTCACAGTTTGTGAGTTCAAACCCTAGGTGAGGATCTGTGCTGACAGCTCCAAACCTGCTTCAGATTCTCTCTCCCTCTCTGCCTTTCCCCTGCTTATGTGTGCATACACGCACATGCTCTCTCTCGAAAATAAAAAAAAAAACATTTTATAAAATTATTTTAGGGATGCCTGGGTGGCTCAGTCAGTTAACTGTCCGACTTCGGCTGAGGTCATGATCTCACTGTTCGTAGGTTTGAGCCCCGCGTCAGGCTCTGTGCTGATAGCACTGAGCTTGGAGCCTGCTTCGGATTCTCTCTCTCTGCCCCTCTCTCACTCACAGTCTGTCTCTCTCTCAAAAATAAATAAAACATTTAAAAGTTAAAAAAATTATTTTAAAAAATGCCAATTTCTTGAGTATGTATCCCCAACATATTTGTTCATTTAATGTAGGTAACTATACTGCTATATATCCATACATTTATTTAGTAATTATAGAAATATATTAAATTAAAAATAATTTAAAGACAATAAAGATGAAAAGGCAGTATTTTAAAATAACAACAGCTGCCAGGCGTGGGGTTTTTATTAAATGCCAGGCGTTGCTGTATTTTTCCCGTGGCAACTCGTTTATTGTCCTGCTAAGAGCAAAGACTTCATGTCCCCATCAGCTAATATCTCAAGGCAGAATTCATCATTAACAATAACAAGTAGAATTCCGTATTTCATCTGTCTCTTTGAGCATGTCAGATACTTTTGATTAGAATGACTATTACTGTTGTCAAATATGACGAGATTATCATGACTTGGAGTAAGATGTTCTTATTTGTCACCTTTTCTATCAATTTCTATGCAGAAATTTTTTTTTTAAAAACCTGTTGTCCACTTGGCGAGGGATGATTTAGTTAAAAACCTAGTCATATAATTCAGGACACCACTTGGTTGGGGGCACACGTATCAAGCAGTGAGTCACAGTATGCCAAAGCCGGTGTATGGGTGAGGGCACCAGTGCTCCACGCTGGGCGCGGAGCCGTCTGACGTCCACACCACGTGAGGGCGCCGGTGGCAGGCTCTTGGAGAAACACTAGCAAAGCTTCCTTTCTTCTCCAGCTTTGGGAGAAAACGCAGGAAAGGATTTGTCATTTCCCTCGTACGTGCCTACGTGCCGGCTGAGCGTCTCTCAACTCCCGCTAGGCTTTGCGTGCTCTGCCGTGGAGGGGGCGAGAAAGCTTTGCACCTGGTGGAGCCCCGTGCAGGGAGCAAGAGCGGAGGGGCCTGGCCTCCTCACACGGGCCCAGATGCGCAAGCCTCATTCCTTGGGTTTCTTTGGGTTTCCGCCTCCTCTCTCACCGCTTCTTTCAGGCTCCACAGGAAATGTCCGAGGTTTTGTCTAGAATCTCACCAGAAGAGGGGCTTCCCCACGGCCCCCCAGATGACTCATGAAGGCTCTTTTGCCAACGGACTCCCCAGAGTTGAGGTGCATGTGACGTGGCTCCTTATTCGATGGGGCTAACGTGTAGGCTCCTTGTTTTTGACACCTTGATTAGCTGTGCTGTCGCTACCCCTGCTGCTGAATGGTCGCAAGCTGCTTGTGTCAGAAATGAGGTCTGTGGCTGGCTCGTAGCCAAATTTCTGTTTGGAGCCATCTTCTATTTGTTGAAAGGCCCAGGGGGCCCTTCCCTGTTAGAACTCGTTAATTTATGTTCTGGCCTTCCAGATCATCAAGAAAATGGGGAAAAGGAAATAGGCCAATATTATTAAAAATCAGTTTCTACAACTTTTAAAAAAGGAGGATGTAACACTGGGCCTACTTGAGAGCAATCAGAAACTGTGAACTGTAAATTCCCGATTGGTCACCTTCTGAAATCTTCCTTTTATCTGGCTGCAGATGTATTCCTGAAAAGGGGTGGGAGAGAGAGAGAGAGAGAGAGAGAGAGAGAGTGTGTGTGTGTGTGTGTTGTAGATTATATACAAGACTTTTTCTTAAAAGTTTTTAAAGTTTATTAAAAATTTTTTTTAAATCTTTAATTTTGAGAGAGAGAGAGAGAGAGAGAGACAGAGCATGAACCAGGGAGGGGCAGAGAGAGAAAGAGAGAGAGACACACACACAGAATGTGAAGCAGGCTCCAGGCTCTGAGCTGTCAGCACAGAACCTGACATGGGGCTCGAACTCACAGACCACAAAATTATGACCTGAGCTGAAATCAGATGCTTAACTGACTGAGCCACCCAGATGCCTCTAAAGTTTATTTATTTTTTGAAAGAGAGAGCGAGCATGAGTGGGGCAGGGGCAGAGAGAGAGGGAGACAGAGGGTCCAAAGCAGGCTCTGTGCTATGAGTACCCATGCGGGGCTTGAATTCACAAACTGTGAGATCATGACCTGAGCTGAAATCCAGAGTTGACTGCCGAAGTGACTGAGTTTCCCAGGTGCCCCAAGACTTGTTTATTCTTTTTTTTTCTTTATGGGGGGGGGGTGCAGTAAATCAGAATGCTGCTGGAAACTGCTGCAGAGTTCCTCTTTTGTAAGGCATAAATAATTGCTGCCAAATTTGTCTGTGTTAAGTCAGGAAAGGACTTGATACAGCTTTTCTTAAAAAGTACATGTTTAAACTGTTCCTCTGGTACAAAAGCAAGGTAGACATTTGTCATAATATTAGTAATTTTGAAAGGTACTACGTCAAGAGCATGTTACCCTAAATTTGCAAGGGTTGATTTTTTTTTAGGTGTAGAATCTTGATCCTGGGCTGCTGCCCAGTGCCCATTTTCTGATAGTAGCAGAGATTAATGGAGGGCCACTTGTCAGAAGCTTTGGTAATTGGCTGATGGCCCAGGATGTGTATGCAATTACTAATAAGCAACAAAATAAAATAGTGCTGAAGTGCTAAATGCTACGGAGTAACAGAAGCCAGGAGATAATAACACAAAGTTGTATGTACTAGGAAATTGGAAAGATCCCTTAATTTGGACTTTAAAGGCATTACCACATAGCAGAAGAGTTACTTAAGTGTGTCCTGGTTAACTCATTGGTAAAATGGGATAACAAGCCCATTTTATGGGGGTATGGTAGAGAGTAACCATGGGAGGGAATCATTAGGGGTCCGTAGAACTTGGGCTTCTCTTAGGGGGAGTGATGTAAGAAGAATAGAAGGAACAGAAGCTGATGAGCACTCCATCTGGCAGAGTTGAGAGTAAGGAGCTAAGTTGTACGGCTGGTCCCCCTGGTTACGGGGACCCTGCCTGCTCCCTGCCTGCTCCCTGTCCCTCCCCGCTCTCCCCGGCCATTTGACAGTGCCAAGTAGTCACTATTCTGGTTTTGTTTGTTTGCTCTTTTATATGCTGGACACTGATATACATTTTAATATTTTAAAAATTATATGAGGGCACCTGGGTAACTCAGTTAAGTGTCCAACTCTAGCTCAGGGCATAATCTCACAGTCTGTGAGTTCGAGCCCTATGTCAGCTCTGTGCTGATGACTCAGAGCCTGGAACCTGCTTGAGATTCTTTGTCTCTCTCTCTAGCTGCCCCTTCCCTGCACACACTCTGACTTTCTCTCTCTCTCTCTCTCTCTCTCCCTCTCTCTCTCTCTCTCTCTCTCTCTCTCTCTCAAAAATAAATGTTAAAAAGATTATATGTACAATTAACCTTTGGTGTGTAGTTGATGAATTTCAACATATGCAGAGATTTCAGATAAGCATCACCACAATCCGGGTACAAAATTCCCATCACTACAGATTACTTTCTCATGTTATTTCTTTATAGTCCTACTCTTTCCCCCCTTGTATACCCTGTGACTGTCTGCACATTTAATACATATTACCCACTCTTGTGGCACCATGCCCTTCCCCTTTCTAGCACACTTGTGATTACCTGGTCACCTTCTAGACTGTTAGCTTCAAAAGTTAGGGGACCGTGGGTTTTCTTCTGTTCTACTTCCTCAGTGCCCAGTGTAAGCCTGGCACCTAGGAGAGGAGACTCTGAGACATGTATTAAATGAATGAATCCTTACTGTGTTCTAGTTTCTTCTTGTTTTTGAAATAAAGAAACTGACGAGAGGAATTAAGAAATGTGCCCAAGATCACAGAGTAGTAAATTCCCAAACCCAGGTTTGTCTTGATTTAAAGGCCGCACTCTTTCTGTGCTAAAACATATCACAAGAGATAGGATTTGTTTGTATTAACTTGTTTGAAAGTACATGTAAATCATTCAGCTTTTGAAATAATCCTGGTGGGGTGCCTGGGTGGCTCAATCAGTTAAGCGTCTGACTTTGGCTCAGGTCATTATCTCACAGTTTGTGAGTTCGAGCCCTGCATCAGGTCTGTGCTGACAGCTCAGAGCCTGGAGCCTGCTTTGGATTCTGTGTCTCCCTCTGTCTGTGCCTCTCCCCTGCTCGTGCTCTCAAAAATAAACATTAAAAAAATTAAAAAAATAACCCAGTAACTTTAAAAAAAAAAAAACCCAAAACAGTCATGGTTCATTGGTATAGTGAGTCACCTTTGGACTCTTAGATAATATAAAACCCGAAACCCAGTGTATGTACCATACAAATTCAAAATGTTCTTTTCTGAGTTGATACCACACTGGAGAGGTATTCCTTCCTTCTAAAGTGACTCACCGTGTGGGGTCGGTGGTGCATTTGGCCGTGGGAGGGTGAGTGTGTGTGGTGGTAGTGGTGGGGTGGGTGCAGAGGGTGTTGGGAGGAACTGTGGCCTTGCCTTCCCTTCGTCTTCTGGCACCTCTGCTTGAGCACACAACTGTCCGTGCTCCCACCAGCATGCCAACTAGCAGGAGTGGATCGTACCTCCCAGCAAGGCGCAGGAGAAGGTGTGTGGTTGGTGACAATTCAGCCCTCTGGGGAGAGGAATACAGTGTGTTTGTTTCTTTGTTTTTAATCTTCCTTTGGGGGTAAAAAGCCTCCATAGCTTAGAAGAGGATAAGGTGCATGTGTGTTTCAACCTGGTCCTATAGGGCCACGAGGCTCAGCAAGTCAGGTACTGCCAGAGAGAGCAGTGTCGTTTCCCTTTGGTTTCCTTGGCTCACCTGTGAGATGCTCAGGGCCCAAGGTCTAGGCTATCTAGATCAGGACCACTGACCAGGAGCAAGGGAGGGCACTGGAGAGGGAGTAGCAACTAGATCGTGGGAGGCCCATAAGCCATGTGAGCCTCTAGGAGACCCAGGGCAGCGGGAAGTCACTGAAGGTTCCATTCTGCCCAGCAATGAAACAGAGATGTATTTGCAATTAAATTGAAGATTTTGAGACACTTTACAAGCATGGTGTTCACACTGGTGTGATCTTGCAGACCTCTCCTGTAGGTTCACCCCTGACATTCATGTAGGCCCTTGATGCTGGTGTGACGTTTAGGAATGGTTCTCTCCTCCAGCTTCTCAGATCTGGTTTTATGCATCAAACCGTACCTTCCTACCTGATGGCATTGTTTTGAATCAGGGAGAAGGGGGTCCTTGTATCCTTTTCACAATAAATGCATGGCACCTCCCGTTTGATCCTGCCGCTTTCAAAAGTAGATCTGCATTCTCTGTTATGATCTTGATTCCATTTCAAACACCACACAGCCCATTCCAGCCTCATACTGATCTTTGAAATGTCTTGTGAATCATTAATCTCCTCTCCAGGCCCATCCATTCCCTCTTCGCCTCAGGACAGTTTTCTGTGAGCCCGTTTAATTCTAGCACTTTGGTCCTGCAGTGCATTGTAGAATGCCATGGGGTTGGCACTCCTTAAGCCCACTGTCACCTTGCTCTTAGTACAGAGGCATTGCAGATTGAAGCTCCTTGGTGCACCTTGACCCCAGAGTCTCCCCCCAACTTGACCTAGCCCTCACGGTCAGTCTTAATCAGGCCACTTGTCCACATGGGCCACATAGAGTCCCCTTTTCACCTGCATTCCTAACCATTGCTCCCTTTTTCCAGAATCTTCTTTCAGCTTATCACTGCCCAAGCAGGTGACCAGACAGACGTGCACAGTTTGATGATTGCTGCGGTAGAGGTGGGCTCAGGGTGCAGTGGGAGCTTCCGGCAGGAGGAAATACTTAAGATGAGGACTAAGAGGTGGGGGGTCAGGCAAAGGATGGGGTGGGGGTACTCCCTTTCCAGTGCCCTCTCTTGCTCCTTGTTGGTGGTCCTGAGGTCGGCAGCCTAGATCCAAGGCCCTGGGAATCTCACAGGTGCGCCAAGGAAACCACTGTGGTTTGTGATCAGATGCTGTGGCTTGGTGGGTGGGATCTGGAGCGACAGAACAGGAAGGGAGAGATCGCATCAGAGATGAACTCCCGGGCATTCTTAGAACTCTGGAGCTAGCCCCTGGAGGAGGTTAGGCCTAAGAAATAAGGTCAGATGTTGTGTTTTAGGAAAAAAAATCACTCTGGTTACAGCTCAGGTTGCAGAGGGTAGAAGAAGATCTGAGTGGTGGGTGTTGGTTAGGGCCAGGGTGGGGGGCAGCGTGTGCATGGGGCGTTCAGCTTAGCTCGGGGTTGATGGCGCAGAGCCTGGGTCTGTTCCCAGCCGCTTCCCTTCACAGGTGGGAACTTCAAACAGTTACACTCTCTGTCCCTCCCTTTCCCCTCTCTGTAAGATGAGAACACTAAGCACACCTCCTAGAGTGGCTCCTCCTAGGATGGACTGTGGTAGGATGAGGTGAGCTGGAGCATTTAGAATACCGCCTGCTGCGTCAGGTTTGTTAGGAGATGGGAAGGGTGCTCTCGTCCTTAACTCGATGTTTCCGGGACTCTGTGATCTCTGAGGCTTTCAGAGCTGTGGGGAGGGCCCGCTTCGTAGTTGTAGTTTCCCAAATAAAATATTGCTTGCTCTAAGTTTCCTGCCATAGAAGGATGCTGAAGATCTTGAAATCTCTTGATGAACTTGGTTTTACCTAGTTTGAAGGCTTTCAAAAATGGTTTTTAAAAAATGTTTATTTGTGAGAGAGAGAGCGAACATGAGCAGAGAAGGGGAAGAGAAGGAGAGAGAGGGACAGAGGATCTGAAGCAGGCTCTACACTGACAGCAGCCAGCCTGATGCGGGGCTCGAACTCATGAGCCAGAGTTGTCTGCTTAACCAGCTGAGCCACCCACACACCTCTCAAAGACGATTTTAAACAGTTGAAGCCTTTTGTCTTTTGTAAAAACCTTGATGTTTATAACATAAATCTGTGCTCCTCTGGTTAAATTATAATAGAGGACTAATCATTTAAGCACCGACTGAACTTCCTCTTCCCTAAGATCCCACTTCAGAGCCAAGAAACACAGTTTAGATGGTGCAGGTCTGGTCAGTTCAGGGAGATGTAACTCATCCAAGGTCACACGGAGACCTGATGACAGGTGTGACACTAGGATGAGGGTTTCCTCACTGTTAGTGGCCCCGGCTCTGTTAGACCAGAGGTCCTCAGTTCCGGGCACTCTTCAGAATCCCCTGGAGAGCTTTTTAAAAGCTCAGAGGTAGGGCCCGCCTTCAGAGATGCTGGGGCGGCAGGGGCTGGGATGGGGAGAGGGGAGGTAGTCCATGCATCAGGGGCTGGATTTATTCAGTCTTTAGTAAGAACAAACTTCCTTTGTGGAAAAATTATATCTTATAAGTTTTAGCTGTGAAAGTTACTAATTGCATTTGGAAAATTAGCTGTATCAGAGTTTCTAGAACTCCTGCGCAAAGGTGTTCTCAGAAGCAGGGTGTCGAGCCTGGTAGGCCCTGCTGAAGAGGTCCCCGAATCAGGGTTCCTCCTGACTGCTCCAAAGTTGCCCGGTTGTTGCTGCAATGCCTTCAAAATGCTTTGCCTTGGTGAAGGAAATGGCTGGATTACTTGTCAGAAAAATTTCACAGTTGCTTTTCTTAAAAAAATGTAGTAGTGTTGGGGCACCTGTGTGGCTCAGTCGGTTAAGTGTCCGACTTCGGCTCAGGTCATGATCTCGCGGTTCATGGGATCAAGACCTGCATCAGGCTCTTTGCTGACAGCTTGGAGCCTGGAGCCTGCTTCAGATTGTGTCTCCTCCTCTCTCTGCCCCTTCCCTGCTTATGCTGGCTCTCAATCTCTGAAAAACAAATATTAAAAAAGAGAGTAGTGGCCTTGTTATTTCATGAGGTTTGATCTTCTTTGATTCAAATCATGACGCTAGAAACCTGATATGTTGGGTGTAACAGAAGCTGTACCCGGACATTGACAGGATTGTTCCTATTCCGTCCCTCCTTGGCTCCAGCCGCAGCTTCCTCAGAAGTGTGCGCTGAGTTTCCATTTGAACCGGGTGCAGAAGGACTGTGTGTGCGTGGATTTCCCAGGCAGCCTTGGACCTTTGGTGACTTAGATGGGATAAGCAAGAAATCCTTTTCTTTTGCCACTTTTCCCTAGTAGTGAGGATGTAATATGGCAATATGTACTTTGCAAATGACGAGAGCTTGTGGGGAGATTAATAACTGCTATCATTGCACAAAGTAACAACAGGCATAAACAACAATCCGGGAGGTGTGGAACAACCGTGCATTATTTCTCTTGGTGACCGATCAGAGGAACCGCCCCCCTCACTGTGCCTGTTGCCTTGCATTCATACCAAGAGGAAATGCTACATTTCCGAGGCTTGTGAAAATAGAGATTCATAGTCTGACTCCATTCTAGACTCAGATGCCCTAAATGAAGAACACTTTCCAAGGGGGTCAGTTTTATTTATGGTAGAGAGCCACCTCTACCTACTTCTAGTTCTGAGAGAGAGAGAGAGAGAGAGAGAGAGAGAGAGAGAGAATGTGTGTCTATGTATACACGTTTTCCTTATCTCACACTCCTCCTTCCTGCCACCCATGCCCCAGGATACTAGATAAACACACACATCCTCTCATCTCCATGTCTCCAGCTCTTGTTACAGAAACTAGAAACAGTGGCTTATCAAAATGTCACGAGGTCCACATGACCAGAGCCCAGGTGCAGGCTGCTGAGGGCTTGTGCACCATTCCAAGCGAAACCCCAAGGGCTTGGGCTCCTTCAGACTTCTGGTCCCACCACACTGAGCTACAGCTTTCAGCCATTTTTGCTAGAGGCTTACTCTACCTCCCGGCGTTGCTTCCGTGACCCAGGCAGGAGGAAAGGGGGAAGGATGAGGCAAAAGGTCAGGCCACGTGAGCCTCCCTTTTATCAGGAGAATAACAGCTTTCCCGGAAGCCCCACCCAGGAGGCTTGTACTTGCAGTTCCCTGAAGAGCACAGGGTCATGTGAGCACATCGAGCTGCAAGGGAGTCAGGGCTGCTGGGGAGCCGTGGCAGATAGGCCGCCGCCCCAGCCAGAACCCGCAGTGGGGAAGAAGGGAGAGTAGACGCTGGTGAGCATGTACCAGAGGCGGCCGCGTGACCTCAGCCTCGGTGTTGTCATCAGCTGGCCGCATGTCACCTCTCACTCCATCCACGTGCTTCTTGGCCTGTCCTTAGGCCCAGCTGCTTCCCCTGCTCCCCCAGTTCACATGGATCTGCACTTCTTGACTGTTGTACTTCTTCAGTTAGCAGAGGCGCTGGACTCTTCTAGGGAAGCTTCTCAAGTCAGTGTAGAACAGAAGCTGTGAAAATGGCTTCCCCATTACCTACCATACTGTTCAGGTAGCAATAGCAGTGACACGTGAGTGAGATGTGTACAGAGCTGCTCACTTGGCGTAAGTCACCGTGTAACCTTGTGAAATCCCCATCCCTGTAGATAGCTATCCCCTGCCCTTTACTTACTAGTCACCCGTGGCCCAAGGATGGTGCATCAGGGATGGAGTGACACAGCCAGTGACCCTGCTCCACCTCCCACTCCCACTGACTGGCATTGAAGATGCCATGAGGACTCCGATCCTTGAACCTGACATCCTTGTTCTTTCTACTGCCCTCTAGGTGGGAGTGCTTGTTCCTCTGTTGTGTGGTGCTTTTAGTCATTCATGAGTTGTTACTGCCTGAATGTGAATGCCTTTTGAGGGTGTTCTTCACCTTCTAGCTGACCTCCTCACTTTCACTCTCCTAATGCTCACAGCATAGCTTGAGTGATCTATTAGAAACATAAATCAGATATGACATCTCCAGCTCAGTCAATGGCTTTTTGTTACTCTTAGGCTAAAGCCAAGTTCCTTTGTATGTTCTGGAAGGACTGCGTGGTCTGGCTGCCACATCCCTCTCTGGCCTCATCTTCCCCTGCACCCCGCCCCTTCCTCTTCACTCTGTTCAGCCACGTGGCCATAATTCAGTCTCCTCTCACTCATCATGCACCTTCCTACCACAGGGACTTGGCACCTGCTGTTTCTACTGCCTGGTGGTCTCTCCTCTCCCCTCGTTATCTTGTGAACTTCCAAACAGCTCTTAGCCCAGCCCTCATGTCCCCAGGAAGCCTGCTCCAAAGTGCCCCTCTCTAAGCTGGCCTCATGGCACCAGGAACCTCTCCCTGTAGCCCTGACCAGAATTGTGATCTTAATGTTTGTGTGATTATTTGATCAGTATCTGTCTTCTCCACTGGATTATGAAGTTCAGACCATGTCTGATATCTCTTTCAGCCAATCTTTTTATCCCCAATATCCACTTTGTGCCTGTCACATAGGGAGCACTCAGTGTTTGTTGACTAAAAAGCAACTATTTTATCTCAGCACATGACACAGAATTGAATGAAAGCAAAATTTAAAGGGCACACATGGAGTAATGGCATATGTCACCATAACTCTGCAGTGTCTTCTAGCGTCGTTCGAGGATAGACCAGAAGAACTTTACTGAATGGATTCAACTAGAAAAATATTCAGTATTTATTGCTGTGGTACAGATAAGCTTAGTAGTCAGAAGCGGAAATTATATGCACCCTACCTGTTTTATTACCTATGTATCTTAGCTATTTAATGAATTAATGTAAGCTCTTATTTTTCTATAAGATTTTTTTAAAGTTTATTTTGAGAGAGACAGAATGAGTAGGGGAGGAACGGGGGGGGGGGGGGGGGGGGGGGGGGGGGGGGAGAGAGAGAGAATCCCAAGCAGACTCCATGTTGTCAGTGCAGAGCCCAATATGGGACTTGAACTCAGGAGCTATGAGATCACGACCTGAGCCGAAACCAAGAGGCCACTGCTTAATTGACTGATCTTACAGTTGAGATCTTAGGTACATGTAATTCAAACATGCTTCTTAAAAACGTTTATCTGAAATAGTCTAGAAATAACTCAAACAAAATCCATGGTAGATGAGGGATCATGGGAACGCATAGCTTCAGGGTATGAAGAGGAAACAAAGATGCTGTGTACCAGCTGGGAAACTGAGGGAGGCAGGAAATAAGGAGATTTGAATTGGCTGCATCTTAGACTCAGTGTCTAAGGAAAAACATGTTCTAAAAATATAGAATGTAGACCAAAGAAGATGGGGCAAAATTAGCTGAGAGTGAAAAGGCTCTAAAGGGGAAAAGCAGGTCTACTTATTTCCCCTGGAAGAACCTACAAAAGGATATTTAACTTTCTCTAGAGACTCCAGGCCATCCATGCCAGGGTTGCGCTGAGGTTGCAGAAGGGAGGTGAGGCCTACGTGTTAGAGCTGGACTCCTAAAGACTTACCTCTTGGCCTGGAGTTCTAGCTCAGACACCTGCGCATCAGATCAGGTGGCTCTAGCCCCAGAGTGCTGACAGCTTGCATGGGAGTCTGGGCTTCTCCCTGAGGCAGAGAGGCAGGGACCCCTTTACCCCTCGGGTGGGTAACAGCAGCGACAAGTCTGGGAACACTTCCCTGAGCCTTGTTGCCACGTTTGGCCTCCCCACCATTGGCCAACCAAAAACAGACGGGATGCGCTGAAGGCTGGGCCTTGCTGTGCCAGTGTGACCCTCGGACGGTGGCCACTGCGGGTTCTCACTCCCTGTCACCTCCCTCTCCCAGGAATCAGAAGGCGTCTCCTGTCACTACTGGTCGCTGTTTGACGGTCACGCGGGGTCCGGGGCTGCCGTGGTGGCCTCCCGCCTGCTGCAGCACCACATCACGGAGCAGCTGCAGGACATCGTGGAGATCCTGAAGAACTCGGCCGTCCTGCCGCCCACCTGCCTGGGGGAGGAGCCCGAGACCACGCCCGCCAACAGCCGGACTCTGACCCGCGCAGCCTCGCTCCGCAGCGGCGTGGGGGCCCCAGGCTCCCCCAGCACCCCCCCGACGCGCTTCTTCACCGAGAAGAAGATTCCGCACGAGTGCCTGGTCATCGGGGCGCTGGAAAGTGCGTTCAAGGAAATGGTAGGTATCGCGGAGGGGTCGGGGGCGGTTGGGGTCTGGGGTGGAGGCCCTCACTTAAACCAAAGCCCGTTTCTTAGAAGGTTCCCTAGGACAGGTCTCTGACCTGTCCTCTTGTGGGACTCCACTTGGGTCTTCTCCGTTTGATACTCCATTGTCAGCAGAGGTTTGGCAGCAGGACAGAGTGCCTGGCATTGAGTGCTGGCAAAAATGAAAACAATGAAAGGGAGGGATAGCATATGAGCTACCGGGCTTTTTAAATGTACCTAGGATTGGGTCTCTTTCTGCAGACTCTGTGATGCCAGCTCGTGGTACAGTTCCACGTAATGGAAGTGGGAGCGTGGCTGCCTCAGTTTTACACCTGTGTAGGACTTACTGGTGTTTGGGGAGACAGCTTTTAGTGAAGTGCTCAGAAGTACGTTTCCTGTACAAATCTGATCTGAGAACTGCTGTTTAGCCATGATCGGTTCTTAATGCTTAAAAAAGATCGTACCCGCTGGAGGGGAGTCTGGGGGCCACTGTCTGAGAATTTCTTGTTTTACTGGGGAGCATGGACTGTTTGTACATTTAAATTGGAATGTCTCTGATCAAAGAATTCGGTCTCCTCCCCTCTCAGCCTCAGTCCTGAGAGCACACGCAGGGAAAGCACACAGCTGCTCTCACAGTGTCCCCTGTTGTCCCTCCGCCTGGTGGGGGACCACCCCTCTGTGGCACCCCCTTCTCTCTCTGAGCTCACTTTCTACTGAGGCGGTTATTGTAGTTTTAGAGATTTTTCTTCCCTGAGCAACAGCCTGCATGCAAGTAAAGAGCCAGGAATGTGCAAAGATGTAAGAAAGACAGGAGTAGAGCGAGTGTGCCGTGTTATCTTAAAACCCTGGAGATTAAAAAGTGACGGCCAGCTGTTCAGTGAGGCAGGGAGAGGTTAGGAGCACCCCCGCCGAATGGAGTGCGACCCAGCACAGGGTCCGGGATCGGGCTGTGTGCTGAGGAGAGGAGATGTGTAAATGATGGTGAACAGCGCCGCCATGCAGAATGCTTCTTACCTGCACACCTCACTTTGCACCCTGCCCTCACTTTAACCCATCCCTTCCTTGGTCAGCGTGCGGCTCTCCTTGTCACGTGGATGTTTACCCTCGATGAGCACGTGGCTTAAAGTGCATCTCTCAGGAGTGTCAGGTAGCCCTCAATCCCAAGAAAATCATCAGGGAACTGGGAAAGATTATTTAGGGAAAAAAGAATCAAGGTAGTAAAATTGACTTCTGCACAGGCTCTGTGGCATATCTCCCTCGCCAGCTGTCACAGAAGCTCTGATGGGAATGTGTTTCTAGACACCGATGTTCAGAACGCTAAATATCTCATTGAGGTAAAAAAATGTGACAGGCTATTCTCTTCATGGAGAAAAAAATCAGCTTACATGACAGAAGTGAAAAACTACAGAAACTTAGGGTTTTTCATTTCCTTCTGTAATTGCTTATGCCATGGGGCATCTCTTACTTGGAACTGCTGTATTCTCAGTTCTATCCACTAGAGGCCAATGTCACCTTGAGGCGGCCTCCTCAGTGGTCTCCCGCTGTTCCCGCCTATTCCGGCCCCAGAGGGACTAGCAACCACAATGCTTGAAATGAGGAGCTCACTCAGAATACTTAGTCCAGGGCCTCACTTTTGTCTTTTAAATTTTTCCTGCTTTCAACTAGCCAGTATATTACCTGCAGTTTTTACCTTGGAAACTTAGTTGCCAGCAAAAAGATCATTTCACTTTCCCATGTGTAACTCATTCAGTCAATAAATGTTTGATCAGGACTAACTCGATGCGAAGCCTAGCTGGGAAAAGAGAACTGAACGAACTAGGCAAAGACAAGCGTTAGATGAGTAAAATATGAGTGGGGGGAGGGCCTTGAGTGGAGAAACGCAGGCTGAGGTAGGAGCCTGGTCAAGAGATGAAGCGAAGGGGTTTCTTGGGGTTCCTTCGGGAAGTAATGCTGGGGATGGGGATGAGAAGGAGTGATGCAGGTAAGACAGCAGGAGGCTGGTTCCGTGGAAGCGACATCAGAGAACCCTCCTGGGCCTGAGGCAGCGAGCTGATGTCGAGGGTAGGCATGGTGGACGGAAGGTGAGTTGGGGAGGCGGTCTGGAACCTACCTGTGGATGACCTGGTGGGCCGGGTTATGAATTTCTGGATGTAAGCATATCTGCTTTTCGGTTCCTCCCAGCGTGCCACCTCCTCTTCACCCCTCAGCGTTTGCCAGATTGTCTCTCTAGTCACGAGTGTACCGCAGGCCTACCCGGACTTTGCCCTGCATGCTTGGCCTATTACATAAGGAGACTCATCGTTCCTTGGTTCGCAGGGTGCTTGGTAGGCTCGCCCTACCTTCTGTTCTGCTAGCGACTGAGCCAGACGGTGCCCGTTGGCCCAGAATAATTAATATACTGTCCCCTTTTGGTCTCAGAGTGTCCCTGCTTGGATGATGTCTTATGTTACCCTAATTACACAGAGATGCTCTTCTTTTTTCTTTGCTTCCTCAGGGACTCTAGGAAAAATCAACTCAAGTGTCATAGAAATGTGCCTGGCTTAAACATTAAGTTACTTGAGGTGAACTTCACAACTCACAACACAGAAATTAGACAGTGTACCTTCAACTGAACGGCCTGGAAGGCCTTCGCCAACTCATATCAACTGTTCGTTCCTTCGTCCTTTTTTCAGTATCACATTGTTAATGTTTTATTTATTTGTTCACTTATTTTTTGTTTGTGAGAGAGAGGCAGAGAGAGAGGGAGACTGAGAGTCCCAAGCAGGCTCTGGGCTGTCAGTGCAGAGCCCGACACGGGGCCACCTCACAATCCGTGAGATCGTGACCTGAGCTGAACTCACGAGTCAGACACTTAACTGACTGAGCCACCAGGCGCCCCTCGATAGGATATTTTTGAGAGTCAGTGTTTGAAGGCAAACTGTGGTTTTTTGAAGTGCCTAACATGTGGCTGATTTCCTTCTCTTATTGGCCTGGCCTTGGCAGATTCTCTGCTGGCCTTGTGGAGTGGGGCACCTTGGGAGTTTCCCCACCATTCCTAAACTTTCTCCTCACAGTAGCCAGCCACTTTCTAGCTTTCCTGTTTCTCCATATTCTTTAGATATTGCAGGTTCTGTGCTGCTCTGATCCTCTGTAATAGAAAAAGCCCGTATTAAATAAGATTCAATTCTTTCAGCTTTGCGGCTCTCTGACTTTCCTCACACTTTTCATCTCTAAAAATTCCCGAAGCCCAGCATCTCAGCCTCACATTTGCTTACTATGATATCTTTGCAGCTACCCTTCCTGAGACTCAGAAGTAACTTGCAATATCTTTATAGGCAAAGCTTGCCTTTCACGTGGAGTTTTACTTTATTTACAGCAGCTTGGCAACATAAAATCAAAGACCTTTGGTCTTTTTCTCTCTCTCTGCAATGTCCTTCTCAATCACTAGTATTTATTGAGCTTCTATTTTAGAGCTAGCATACTTCTAGACACCATGGGAGGCTAGAAATAAAAGCTTAGGTTATATGTCTGGGAGCATTTGTAGTCCCATGTTATACGCATCTAGAGATATATAATATCTCATTTATTGTGATGCTCTAAGTAACATTAAATGGGGTGGTGGCATGTTGATACCTATCTGAAAGAGAGGGTCATGTAGACGATTTACAAGCCCCAAGAAAGAATAAATAGCACTTTTCTCCAGGAAAACGCAGGCCCTCATTGCAAAATACAGACTCGTAGGAGTGAAGAGAACGCTCTGAACAAGGGGAGACGATAACAGTTTCATCAAATACCAGAAGCCTCTTTGAGGGCACTGCCTTTCCTTTCCTCTTTGATCCTCTGGTTGCCCAGCGCAGCGTGTGGCTTGTGGTGAGGGTGACCTCTGACCCCTGGCCTCTGATACTTACTGCGCTTGCCTGCTGTGGCACGTTTGCCCTTTGGCCCCCTTACTGTATCTGATCTTGGATTTTCCTTCCCGCTGAGCAGGCTGTGTAGTCCATTCTTCCTGTGTCCACTGTGGAAAATGAACCATAAAGGACCAGAATCTCAGGAACTTTCTGACTTCAGTTCTGCCACCCCACAGCACTTTATAACAATGCCTACTTGAAGAGCTGAGAGGTGCCACCGATTATGTTTAGGCTCTGACTGGGCCCAGGATGAAGGCTGTGGGTAAGATAAGGTCTTCTAGACCCTGGGGTCAGTCTTCTAGCTTCTGCGGCCTCCCCACACAGGGCTGTGTAGCCAACGTTTCAGACGCACGAGGGAAAGCACTTCCATTGTTGGGGGAGCTGCGGGAGACCATGCTCTCTGAAGAGTCACAACCACGTCAGGGTGATGAGCCTTAGCGTGCCAGCTACCGAATTTGAGTTCTGGACAAAGGCAGGAGGAATTAAAAAAACTGTCCTATTTCCTCTCCAGTGCCAGTATAGATTCCTTACCATAGTGAAGAATACTTTGGAAGTTTGGTTGTTAGGAAGGAAGAAAATGGCAATCTTTTCAGTTATAGAACTACCATACTTCCTCCTGTCACTGAGCTCATGATTGGAAACAGCACTCAGCTTGGATATACTGGTAAAAACCATATTTCACTATGGTGAAAAAGAGGATAAATGCAAAGCTTATTTATAGTTTGTAAATCCTAGTGTTTTCAAATATTAGCATGGTCATGGTAAGTTATGGACCTGCATGTCGTTCTGTGTTTATTAAGCTAGAGTTTTGTTTTGTCTTTGTGTTGGTAGAACAGGAAGTTCCTCCTAGAAAGAATGAGTATGTGATTCCACCAACAGCCAGCAGGTGGCAATATGAGGCAGTACTGTTTTTCCCTTTCCTCATTGCCTGGCTGACAGATTGGCTTGTTCCCAGAATAAACCAAAATCAGACCCAGATACTAAAACCATGCAGAATCTTATTATTTGTGACTGACACTATTAGCAGTGTGCTCAGAGCCATATTTTAACCCATCTATGGGGAGCTGCCAAGTCCTTTTGAACCTACCCAACACTCGCTCCCTTCTGTTGTCTCATATCGCTGTCCGTTTGCAACGTGAAATGGGGAGGAAACAAAGAGTGAGCCTGGAGTTGCGTCGTCCCTGGGACTTTCAAACCAGATTACAACCGTCCTAAGCAATGTAGTTTCTTTCTTGCGGTTCTTTGCTGCTGAATTCGCCTCATTTCACACATCTCTCTTATTTCCCTTCATTGCCCATACCCTTTCTTTAAAAAAAGAAAACGGGGGGCAAAATAAAATCCCAAGTGTTTAAAAATCGGATCCCTTCTTATGATTTGGGGATAACCTTAGTTTAAATATAGTATCTAGACAGACACAACACAGGATAGATCAGTCCTCCTAAACAGAAGGTGGTCTTGGGTGGTTTTGCAGGAAAGCGACTGAGCAGGTAAAACAGTTTCCTTGTTAACTGAATATTCTGAGTGTGTAAATTGGTCCTTTGAGCTCAGACTTGAAAAGGAAGGATAGTATATGCCTGCATCTTGCTGGCAAGTTATTCTGGAGGTATGTCTTGGGTGTTGCTGACAGCTAATATGGGGAAATACTCCAGAGTGGTCCTTGTTGAGGACAAAGCCGTGGGCAGCAGTTCCCATGATTTCATTGATCTTTTTTGCGGGGGGGGGGGGGACCACCCCAACGTGAGGGTTTACAAAATAATAATAACTCTACATTTTTAGTGTGTTTTTAATTTAGAGTTTGGGAAGCTTAAGCTAATTGGAAAAGTTGAGGATTTGAAGAAAATGGGGAGTTAATTCAGCAGTAAACATCGTTATTGACTTCATTTATCGTGTTTGATCTGGTAGTAAAATAACGACGCAGATGGTCGTTTAATGTTCCTTTCAGTACTGAGATTTTGTGAAACATCTTTTAAAGAGGAGTAGGTGGTGGAGGAAAAAAATAAATGTGCTATTTTGGCTTCTAGGGAGGGGAGGGGAAGCAATTATTTTTAGAATATGTTCTAGTTACACCCAGTTTTAGAAGAAATAGAAGAGTATTTTAATGTCAGCGAATCCTTCAGGGGGATGAAGTGTGTGGAACCACATTCTCATATCCTAGTCACTGTGACCCCAGAGAGCACACACATAATTAATGTGTGTGTGCACGCCAGGGCGTCTGCACGCACACACACACGCACGCACGTGGATATTACCACACAAATGGCAGAGGTGATGGAAGGGTGAGCATATTAACAGTTTCCTGGAAAAATGTAGCGAGACTTTAGTCCACTGCTTATGTGACAGTTTTGCCAAATTTAGCGTTCCTTACGCTGGGGGAACTACAGAGGGCATGTAGCTGAGATACAGAAAGAGATGAAAGGAAAGGTGAAGTCAATTAAAACAAAATACTGAATTACTCTATTAATGTAATAGCAAGGGGTTAATTGGGCAGGCTGACTGGAACGTCTTCCTCCGGATGAAAGGCAAATAGTAAGTCTGTTGTAGCAGAAAATCATGGTGTTGTACATACACTCTTGTGTTGATTATTTTTAAGAAATAATCTCCTGATCAGAATTTCTTGGACTGTTAACTGTGATACAGAACGCCCCTGTGATGCAGAATGAACTTGTTTGTCTGAGTCCCAGTGGAAATTTTTGCCGTGGATGCTGCTTTCACTTGGACTCTGGGTATCACAGCATTTTCCTTTGGCTTGCACGAGTGCTTTAAGTCTTCTAGCCGTTTATTCACACTTCACTCTGTGTCCAGCATGCAAGCAGTTGGGTGCTCAAGGGATTTTTTTTTTAATAAAAATTGTCTTTCATTCAGACATTACATAGTCAAACAAATGTTGATTCTGGATATGAAAACATACTTTCTGTTCGCCCCCACAGTTCCTTCTAGTATATTAAAAACAGTACTATAGTCATATTGAGTGTGGACTTGATATACCAGTTGATATATTTGATGAAATATGTATCTATCATATCATCAACTTTATTTCACTTATTTAAATGCAAAAGAAAGGGAATACATGCATCCACAAACCGCTATGTGAATAGGGTTGTTGGGTCTGTTTTTATGCATTATTTGGAGGTTATTAAACAGACAAAACTTTGGACACTGGATGTTTTCTTTCCCTTTCACTTCCTTGTGATAGTCTTTTGGCTGATACTCCCTCACCTTCTCCTCACCCTCTGGGCTCCCGCCACCCCTGGGTGGCTTCTGATAACCATTCCTTCCTTCGTGTCAATCAACTGCATCTGAAGTGAAGCTTGGGTTCCTGCTTACCTGTCATCTCAGTGGGCATTTATTTGCATTGTAAGTTTTTCCTTTGTCAATTACAGGGAACATATTTCTCACGTCAAGGCAGGGGTAAGGTGGTGAAGAGATCATTTAGACACCCAGACATTTTTAAGGTATTTCTTCATTTGCCTACTCAACAGATACTTATTGGAGTATCTTTTTGCCTGGCATAGGGGTTCCGGGTCTAGCAGCGAGCAAGAGAGGTCTCTGCTGTCAGCCGTGGAGCTTCTCAGTCTGGGAAGGATCCAGACGTCCAGTTAAGTCCCACACACAGAGCATCTGATTTAATCCTCACAGTAGTTCTTTCAGAAACTAATCTATACAGAATTAGAGTAAATGTTTAAAATCCAGTCTTGGAAGGTGGTCCTCATGCTGGGCTCTACAGCTTTCGACGTTGTTGTCTGCTCATTCCTGTACTGGAGTTTCTCTGCACTTTTAAACGACCATGTCCCACATGCACACATTCTTGCCCCTCCCCATGGTTCCTCAGCCTTCCTCCTCCCTTCCCCCTTACCCAGTTGATTCCCAGTATGTTAGTTCCTCCCAGATTCTGATTTTGTACTTTTTAGCTACTTACGTTTACCCAGTATGCTGATCTTCATCTGTGTCCTCGGCTCAGGCTCTTGCCCCGTTTCTAGCTTTTCACTGGGGATTTATCTGACCTCTGGCCCTTGGAGCCAAGCCTTTGCTGATAAATGCCAGATTACTGAATTATCTCCCCCTCCTGGGAGGAGGCTGGTTGAAGCAGCAGAGTTCTGACGCTGTGGGTTTCTAAGAACCACAAAAGTGTCCCAGCCCTCGGTCTGCCAAGCACACCCTGACGGTCAGCTGGGACCCCATCTCCTCTTCTACCTCCTTCTCCCTCCTTCCGCCTCAACCATAGATTACCATGGGAATGTTTGGCGTTATTTTAGCCAGCATTCAGTTTATTTTCCTAACTCCACTCAGATTTTTCTGGGGTCACCAAACCCATGCTCTGTCACTGACCCAGGATTTCACAAAGACATGTGTTTTGGATGATGCCTATCTGTCAAGAGAAGTGTTGGTCTGTTGTTAATTTTCTCGGTGGTTGTGGGGGGAGGCTCATAAGGGGCAGGTGATAATAGGCTTTGGAAGAGGAGAATCAGATTGAAATCCAAACTCCAACCAGGTAAATATGCACAAGTTACCCCCCTTCTGCCTCCCAACGTGCAGGTTAATAATATGGTTGTGAGGATTAGTAGAGACTCTGCACAGTGCTTTGCGCCCTCCTGACCTAGGGGACGTGCCCTGTGAACTTCAGCTGTTGCTGTGAATGTTTGTCTCACACACATTTGTTGCGAATCCGTGGCCGTAGGATGATGCAGTCAGATCAGAGTTTGTAAGCCTCTATTTTTGATGAGTAAGACAGGGGGTCGGCTCCTGCCTGCTTTGAAGAGAGGACACAGTTCTTCAAGTCACTTCTCCTATCTGGCTATAAAAAGAAGCTATTTATTGGAGACATGGGGGTTAAAAGCATTGCTCAGGTCCAAGTAGTTGGCATTACCAGCCTGTCCATTCATTGTATGTCTCACATGGTAGGTCAAGCAGCCCATACAAAGACTAAATTTTCCACAAGCTGGCGTATTTATTATTGAATACACTTGGTTTCCTTTTTCTCGTTTTTTGTTCTGATTAGATCTATTTGCCAACCCTTATTTCCTGTCTCTGGTCTGCAGATGGGCTAGTAGGTGACAGTTTTATGCCGGTGACCTCCATGATTAAATACTCCTCAGGTGGGAGAAAAGTACGAAAGATTTTCTTGTCTCGTCTTTGAAGCACATTCTGAGTCCCAGGGCTGTGTGAAGGGAACGAGGTTAAGAAAGTCTTTGATATGAGTGCCGACGCAGTCCAGCACTGACTGTGTTTTCTTTTCCAGGACCTACAAATAGAACGAGAGAGGAGTTCGTATAATATATCTGGTGGCTGCACAGCCCTCATTGTGGTTTGCCTCTTGGGGAAGCTGTATGTGGCGAATGCTGGCGATAGCAGGTGAGCAGCTTCTCTGTCCGGCTCTTCCTGATCTCTAATGCCTTCGATATTTTTATCTGTTTTAAAATAGTGATCGGAAATACCCTAACTCTGCTTGAGAGTAGATACTGAGAAAGAGGATCCTTCTCCATCTGAATAAAATGCATTTAAGATGAATCATCAGGCTGGCATTAAGAGGTACAGGCTATCTCGTGTTGACCCAAAGTAGCAGGTCACATACAGACCTGTGATTGACCTGTAAATCTGGGATTAATACCTGTGGCTAATCGAAGCTGGTAGTGTACAAATATATTTTGACTTCAGAACCTGATTTGCAATAAAAGCCTAGCAGAGGCATAAAGCAGGAGAGCGGAAGGAGGAGAGGGCTTTAAAGGAAAGGAGTATTTGCAAGGGACCAGGGAGGACTCCAACTGCTTCCACTTCTGCTCAGTGACTTTGTTCGGTTCCCTCCCAGAATCCCATGGGTTACTCCCTTTGTGCACAGGCCCTTAGCGGCTATAGGCTCGTCTTTTCTGGGCTCGGCTGAAAGGAATTTTGGTCAAGAGATTATGGTTAACCCCTAATCTATCCAGCATTATCAGGAATAAGATACTTTTAGGTTTTATTTTAAATAACTAATGCGCCCTCACTTTCAGGGCAGGGAATTTTAAACTTACAGACTCTGAGAAAAGAGTTCTAACATGTATTACATACATGTCCATACCTCTTCGGTAACCATGTATGTTGGCCTTTTGCCAAAGACTGACTCTTTGTTTTGAAAGCAATCAAAGTACTAGACTGGGCACAAGATGTCCCTAGAGGGTGAGTGATTGCCCTGTGCAGTCATGGTCCTAGGAGGCCCTCGTCCCTCATCCCCTCTCTCTGGGTCATGTGCCTCTTCGAGCAACCCTTCTTGCCCTTGGCCCTGCTCCAGGTCTGTCCCCACTCTCTCCCGTTCCCTGTTAACCTCAGGTGGTGGTCAAAGACTGACTCAGGCAGGCAGCAGGGGAGGACTTTACCTTACTTTGACTTCCGTTTACAAAGCAGGACTACCTGAGGGAGTCTTCATTCCCTCTAGTTCAGCATCCTTTCCTGGTCTTCCCACAGAAGATCCCAGAGAGGGAAGGAGAGTGAATTGCCAAGGCAGCAGTATTTGGAGTTTGACAATTGAGGTTTCAATGGTTTGGGAAGGTCTGTTTATTTTTAATATGTATGTGGATTTTCATTAAACTCTATAAGCTATCTCCATTTCAACATGACGTTTTGCTGGGTACATGGAAGTGTCTAGAAGATACCGTGTTTATCCCATGGCGTCTATTCCTCAGTGTCTTGTCAGAGTTCTGCAGGAGACAGATGCCTACTTGGGGGGTCAGCTGAATGAAGCAGTAAAAGGAACCCCGCAGTGGGGTTGGGGCTCAGGAACACTTCTACTACCCGAGGCCTGGAAGACCCAGGGAGGACTTGCTACAGCAGAGCCCAGGAGAGTGGGGTCATGGGTGAGGGCCCCTGGGCAGGAGCTGCCAGAGAAAAGGGAAGAAATACCTTGACCTCCTTCTCTTGCATCCCCCCATCTCTTGCTAGGTCTTCCCCATGGATGAGCCCCGCTGGGAGCCAGGTGACAGGTAGTCCGGGGAGTGCTGGTCATGGAGGTCAGCCAGCCGGGGCATTCACGCAGACCAAGGCAGCACATCCGGCGGGCAGGGGGGAGGGGTGGGGACAGATGGAACCAGCACCTCTGCTGCCTCCCCTCTCCTTCTCCCTGCCAGGGTCTGAGCTTCTTGGAGCCAGGAATCCTCCATCCATCTCCAGGGGCCTTTTAAGACACACTGAAGAGCCAGCCTCTGGGCCTGTTTTCTGTCCCGGGTCTTGTGTTTGTTTGGGGACAGGAGAGCAGATACGGAGGTGATGCTCTTCTGTTCCGAGTGAGACTGAATCCACTCCTACCCACCCTCAGCTTTCTGTCCACTTCCATGCCCTTTGGAATGAGTTTTGTTTTTCTAGCCCTTCCGTGACTAGGGAGGCGACAGAGCGTCTTGCTCCCTGGAGAAGGGCCCACCCCTCATCCCAGGAGGCACCTCTCACCAGATGATCCGCACACTCAGGAGAGAACCCAAACTTCTGGGCCCCGAGTGTCTTCACGGTGGATTATCCTTCTCGTAGGTGCAGCTTCTCCATGGTTGCCTGTTCCTCATTGTTGAATGTAGCTTTCTTCAAGCTCCCGGCTCTTTAACAGAGCCGCTCACCAGCCAGGCCTCTGTCCTCCTTCCCAGAAGCCCCAGTGCCCTGTCCAGGACCTGCCGCTCTCAAGTACTCACCTTGTCCCCACTCTTCTGCCACCCTCACCCCTTGTTCTTAAAGTGCCAATTTCTAGACCACATCTTGAACTCCTCATCTCTAAAAACAGTGGTGGTGGACTAAATAATCCCTGAAGTTTCTGGCATTCCATATACATTATCCCAAGAGGAGTAACACTCCTGGACGGTAAAGGGATGCTCTACATGGCGATCTTTTGTAGTTTGTGTACTTCTTAGAGTCGGTTTTTGAAATCTCCGTATAACACAGGTTCCCATGTTTCTAAATGTGTATAAATGTGTATGATATTTTACATGTTCCTAATAGTCTGAAGAGCCTAATAGATACTTTTATCCTCATTAAAATGATGAAGTGTGCGTGCACACACACACACACACACACACACACACACACAAATTGTCCTATGATAAAATAAATCTTTAAAAACCTAATAAGCTTAATTACATGTGGAGTGTTCAGGCCACAGTATCCAGGTATGAATTTGGGGTTTTATGGCTGATTGGGTTTGCTGTTCAGGTATGGGCCATATGTCCTGTAGAAACCTAGGAGCAATATGAATTGTTATTTGTATTCACCATCTAAAGGATAACTTATAGGGCATTGATTCATTAGGGTGCTATTTTTAGCTCTTGTATGAACAAGTGTTCAGTATCTTCTTCTGTGGGATCATTGCCTAGTTTATGTACCAATAATATATTACAGGTATTTGAATTTACAAAAATAGTCCCTTATTCCCAAGAAACAGCAACTAAGTGAACTTTGATCAGACTTAAATAAATGTAGGTCCATTATTACTCATGGGCAAGTAGTCATGAATCCGAGGGCTGAATTTATACAAATGATTAGCATTGACAAAAGTCTCTAGCAAGATGGCCCTGACTCATTAAGTGTGATTTCTTCTTCTTTATTGCCAGACATTGGCTGCTGTATGTTTACTTGAAACCCTGACAGTTTTGGGGGCGCCTGGGTGGCTCAGTCGGTTGAGTGTCCAACTTTGGCTCAGGTCATGATCTCACCACTCATGTGTTTGAGCCCTGCATCAGGCTCTGTGCTGACAACTCAGAGCCTGGAGCCTGCTTTGGATTCTGTATCTCCCTCTCTCTGCCCCTCCCATGCTCATGCTCTGTCTCTCTCTATCTCTCAATAATAAATAAATGTTTAAAAAAATTTAAAAAACAAATCTTGACAGTTTTGAGAGTGAAAGCAAATCTTTGTCATAGATTCACTAGCCCATAATTATTCACACTCAGGGAAGGAGAAGCATTGCACCAGTTTGATTCGGAAGCTACTGGTGGTCGGGAACTATTTTACTGGTAGTCAGGAACTATTTTCTGAGCCACCTAGTGAGCTATGAACCATTTGATTCCCCGTCAGGCACCTATGTGTCGGGGGTTGTATCGGGAGGAGCCTCCTCGTGTTGTTGGTGGCTTGGTGGTTTTTGAGTCACTGACTCCCCTCAGTGTAGTATGGTTCACAGTGATGCCGGGTGACTGGTGCAGAGTTTGGGACAGACTTGCCTTTCTTTCCTCCATGACCGGTGCACAGCCTGGAGCAGCCCTGCCCTTCTTGGCCCTACGCAAAGGCAGCCTACTAATCACCTAGGGGATCATAGGGACTAGAAAAGAAGCAGATCTTCCAGCAAAAAAGAACTGGTCGTAGGCAAATGTCATACAAAGCAGTATGCAAACTATCACCCTTTGTGTTTGAGTCATTGGCTCCTTAGGGCTCTGGTGGATTCTTCAGTTTGAGAAGATGCTTTGACACTATTTTTGAAGATGATTTCATTTTATTTCTATGGAGGCAAAGTCGTTGCCACTTATTTCAAACAATGTCTAAAGGTTTGTCACCTGAAACTAACTGAATTCCTTCAGATGAAAGAACACCGTTGAAGACTTCTTAACTTGATGATTCTACTCTTGCCAGATTTATGTAACAGGACAAGAAGACCTCTAATAAATGCGAGGCACATGTTAAATACCATAACATAATAGAGAATTATGTCCAATTCTCTCAGCAATTTTGTGACATGTAGACATTGTTAATGTCCCGATAAGTATACTGAGGCACAGCAAGGCGATTTATCTGAAGTCCCACAGCTGCTAAGAAGCAGGGTTGCCCTCTAGCTCAAGGCTGGAAGTCAGAGTGATATACATATATATATGTATATATATATATATATATATATATATATATATATATATATGTGTGTATATATATTTTTTTTAGTAGGCCCCACACACCCAGCAATGTGGGGCTTGAACTCATGACCCTGAGATCAAGATCTGAGCTGAGATCAAGGGTTTGACGCTTAACTGACTGAGCCATCCAGGCACCCCAGAGTGCCATGTTCTTAATGCCTGTACCTTGGGATTTCCAATCTGTGCTAAGACTTACAGGGTTTTTTGTTGTTGTTTTTCACATTTCCACATGTCTAAATTCAAGTGTTTCTAATTAACTTTTTTTCTTTCCTATTTTTATGTAAAATGGTGACCTACTTTATAATCAGTGGCATCCTGGATTTCACCTAAAATGATGTCTGGAGTGTAGTTGAGGGGGTGGCTGCACTTAAAATCTATTTTAAATGCATGGCAATAGTGAAGCACCGAAGCTTTGAGTAGTCATTTCATTCATTCATGATACAAGGAATGATATTTTCTCTTTTTATTTTATTTTATTTTATTTTTGAGAGAGAGACACAGCATGAGCAGGGAAGGGTCAGAGAGAGAGGGAGACACAGAATCCAAAGCAGGCTCCAGGCTCTGAACTAGCTGTCAGCACAGAGCCCGACATGGGGCTTGAAGCCACAAACCATAAGATCATGACCTGAGCTGAAGTCAGACGCTTAACCGACTGAGCCGCCCAGCCGCCCCAAGGAATGATATTTTCTCAAAACAAGGGCTGCCACCCCACTTGGAAGAGTCTCCGAGTTCTCTGAGACCATTGTAAATTTTGTGTTTTCATTTTGATGGTTGTCTATTGAAAATAACGTAAGTGTGTTCTGGATTGCCTGGCTGACTGTCTTCTAGATATAACTGCCATGAATTCAGACTCCCATTTTGTCTTGCTCATGGTCTTCCTAGAGAAAGATCAGGAAGGTCACATGTGTTCATGAGGTAGTTCTGCCTGTAGGAGTGGACAAGCATTCCGCTGATGGCCCTTAAAATGAAGCCAGGAAGGCCAGCCAGGATGGTTTTCGTTGATTTCTTTCTTCCTCATTCCTAATTGTCAGGAATTATCCTCCATCGAACTTCGAGTTTTCCTTACTCATTCAGAATATGGAAAGGTGAATTCCTCCGGCCAGTCTGAATTTTCTTGAGGCTAGGACTCACCAGGACTGAAACATTTCTAAATTCAAAACCAATTACATTTCTGTGGTGGTTTGTCTCTCAGCCTTCTCCCCTTCGCTAGTGATAAGACAACGGAACACTGTGATTTAACCCCCTGCAATTCAAGGGAATGTAAAGAACTATTCACTCCTGTTGATGTTCATGGGCATAAATGCCCTGTACAGAACCTTCCTGAAACTGCTTATTCATGAGTGGTTCATCTATCTGTACCTGCCAGGGGGCTGCTTCTTTGATAATGGCCTTCCTGTGAGTCCAAAAATATATTTGATCTCCTTCCATTGACTGCATTGAGTTCACCACATCTCTCACTGTGTTTTACAGGTATCTGAATAGTATAGAGAGAAAAGAAAATTAACTACCATTCTCTTCTGTGAAAGTTAAATTGCTATTTCTACCTTTTTGCTGCATGGCTCCCTGTCTTTTCAGTATGTATTTGCATAATCCCTTACCAATACCCATAATCTGTAGAAGGGAATAGCAGAAAGAAAATATTTACTCACAAATACATACAAAGACATAGAGACTATGATGGCTCAAAACCATCTGTACTTTTCTTATCAAGCTACTCCATGTGTGTGCACAGGGCGCATAAGAAGCCCTTCTCTCTCTGGACCTTCCTCCCTGCCTCCTCCCCTTGTCTTGAACCTGACCCTGACACCCCTTGCCCTAAATCGATGGTTCTCAAAATGTGGTGCCCAAACCAGCAGTAGTATCTGGGACCTTGTTAGAAAAGTAAATTCTGGAGTTCTACCCCAGACCAACTAAATCAGAGACCTGGGGTAGAGGGCTTCACAATCTGTGTTTCAGTAAGCCCTCCAGGTTATTCTGAAACACCTAAGAATCCCTGCTCTGAAGTCTACCCCTGGCAGCTAAGAGAGCCAGAGAGGAGCCACTGTGTCTTAGGGCTTAAAAATGATAGCTCTTCCTGGCCGGAGGCCGAAGTGCCCAACTCAGAAGGCTATCCAAGTGCCCCAGCACTCTGGCTGCAGCCACACGCCACATGCTGGGGGTCTTCTGTGGCGATGTTCCCCCGGAGGCCCCCTGATGCTGCTGTCTGAGGTGAAGGGCCTGCACCTGTCAGCTCGTTGCAGATTCCTTTTTGCCCGTTTCATATTCTGGAACACAGGTCCTTCTCCTTGAAAAATGCGAGTTAGAGGAAGGATTTGTCCTCTGGTTTGGCTCCTTATCTCAGACTCCCACTGACTGCTGGGTCGTGCTGCAGCCCCCACCCACCCTAGATCAGGCCAGGATGCCTGTCTCTGAAGTGGGACGGGCATGTCCCTGTGTGGACTTTAGGTCTCTTCTTGTTGGGCCCCCTGGGAGTATGAACTTGTGGCTGTGGTTCCCCCCATCCCACCCAGATCAGGCTTTGAACAACTTTACTCCCACACAGGGGCTGGGCCAGGAAGGCTTGTGGCATATTTGTGCTTACAAATACTGGCAGGAAATGGCTTTCTTCAAGGTAGTAACTTATTCTATCCCTAGCTACTGAGATAGGGTAAAACAGTAGATCCATGTCACAAGGGAATTTTCTAGTGTAGAATCCCAAAGTTTTATCTTTGGGCCACATTAGCCATCACCATGATTTTTAGGGTTTAGTCATCTATTTTGTTGATCATGTGAAATCAGGTAAGATGAGCTAGCAAGATACAAAAAGACCTTTAGTACTTGGGAAGGTGGGCTAAACTTCACCAGGTGAAGTTTAACAGTAGTGAAGGTGAAATGTAATACCTGTTGAAAGAGGGGAAAAAAGCTAGCAGGATACAAGACCTTAAACTGATCAGTGGCTCACATTTTTAAAGAATATATTTAAGTGGACAGTAAATTCAATCTGGTCAGTGTAATGTAGACCCCAGAACTTAATGTAATCCTAGACTGAAGCATTTGAAGTATAAGGCAAATAATACATAATGGGTTTTTTTGTCGGCTTATTTGGTCTCAAGCACTCTTTCTAGTTTCCAGGGCTTTACATGAATAACCCGATGAATCCTCACACCAGCCCTGTTGGGGAAGAACTATCATTAATCTTGTTTTACATGTGACGTGTCTCTCTCTCTCTCTCTCTCTCTCTCTCTCTCTCTCTCTCTCTCTCTTTCTCTAGGCGACATACTTCAACATGCGCATGTATGAACAGGAATATTCCAGAGGCCAGAGGGGTCAAGAGGTTTAGAACCATATTTGAAGGGATTGAAAAATAATGCAGATGAAGTAGAGTTTGTTAGTCCCATGGAAAGATAATTTGTGTTGATGTAAGAGGTCTTTGGGTGTTTGTCAGATATGGGGGAGAGTGGAGAGGGTTGTTCTCCTGGAGTCAGGGACAGAGGCGGTAGCCACAGGAGGAAAGGGCATCAGTTTGGGACATGGGCTCACCCATCCGAGTTGAATCCTGGCTCGGCACGTTTAGTTGTATGCAAACTTGGGCCAATCTCATGTGTCCGATGGCTCAGCTTTGCCACCTGTAAATGGAGGTGATGGGAGCACCCACCTTCCAGGGAGGACTGGATGAGCAGATGTGCGGAGAGCACTCAACATGGGGCCAGGTCCACAGAACTGCTCAGTTCATTGCTTTATTGTCATTGTACTCAGCACAAACTGAGAGCTAAACAGATGCAAGGCGCTGCTGTGGAAAATACTGGTTCTCTCTCTCTCTCTCTCTCTCTCTCTTTTTTTTTTTATTTAAGGTTTATTTATTTTTGAGAGACAGAGGGTGAGCAGGGGAGGGGCAGAGAGAGAGAAGGAGACACAGAATCTGAAGCAGGCTCCAGCTCTGAGCTGTCAGCACAGAACCTGACACAGGGCTCAAACTCAGGAACTGTGAAATCATGACCTGAGCTGAAGTCAGCCGCTCAACCGGCTGAGCCCCCAGGCACCTTGATACTGGGTTCTCTCTTAAGGAAGTTATTTGTGAATCAGCTGTATAACCACCTAGCAAGAGTGTTGTACTAAGTAATTTGATTTTTCAGGGTCCCCATTAGGCACTATATTTCAGTGACTTTAGAGGGATCTTTAAAATGTTGTGATGTTTAATTTTTCCTTCTTGTAAGAGATTAATGATCTCATGATTTGTGTAAGGACAGGCACAAATGTTTCCTGCTGTGCTAAGGTATATCAGGTAGGCTAATTATGGAAACAATGTACCCTCAAATTCGCTAGTCTGAAAAAGCAGTGGCTTTTTCTCTTGCAGACATGTAGGGACGTGGCACGAAGGAGGCTCTGTCCTCTTTAACACTTGGCTTGCACGGGCTCTGGGAGTGCGCCTCCATTCAGTCAGCTGGAAAGGGACAGGAGCATGGACGGGGGTGTGTGGTCAAGGGAGGTTTTATGGCCCTGGCACCTATTGTGTCTGCAAGCTTCTCACTGTCTGGAATTCAGGCAAATGCCCATCCTGAGAAAACAAGGCTACTGGGAAATGTATTCTAAGTTGCTTTCCCTGGACCAAGGGAATTGAGTATGATGAGCATTTGTCAGTTTCAGCCACTCCTGGGTATTGAGAAGGGAATTCATGTTAGGTTCAATTAGTGATCGTGTCTTTGCTCGTTTCTGATACATTTTTCCCCATTGAGCTGATGAAGCTACAACTTGGATGTCATTAGCTTTTAAGCCCAAACAGTGGTGATCTCCTTTGTTACTTTAATTTTGTCACTGTTAGTTTTTGATGAGATGCAGTAATTTCACCTTAAATTGTCAGATAGCAGAGAACTAGCTGTCTCTCCACGATCCACTTTCATCTTGCAGAACATACTCAAATAATGAAAGAGCCTGTAAGTAAACATCATACCGAATATATTTGTCTTTAGAAAGTTCATCACAGAAGGCAGTACTCATTTCATGCTACGGAAGCAGGGTGACATTAACCAGGTATAGGGTATGACTATACTGATGTTTTGGAAATTTCTGTTCTTTTGAGATTATTTTAAATTTCTCATCATTATGTTGTAGAGATTTAAAAACATTTTTTAAAGTTTACTTATTTATTTTGAGAGAAAGGAAGAAGGGAAGGGGTAGAGAGGGAGAGAGAGAATCCCAAGCAGGCTCCACACTGTCAGTGTAGAGCCTGATGGGCATCTTAAACCCCCAAACCATGAGCTCATGACCCGAGCTGAAGTTGGATGTTTAACCACCTGAGCCAACCAAGCATCCAGGTTGTAGAGACTTTTAAATGGCATACCAGTTCGGGTATAGACCCGAACCGCTAATGTTTGCTTGATTCTCTGGTGTTACTCCAGGTCAGACACCCAAGGGAAGAGGGCAAAAACTCTGGGCAGCAGACAGTCCACCTGGCGGAATTACTCTGTTTTCACCTCTTTTCCCATTTTTGGATTTTGATCTAAGTGCAGGAGAGAGGTGTGCTCCATCTAATTCTGGCACTTTTGCATTAACGGGATACAAGTAGTTTTTTTTTTTTTTAAACATCATTTTATTTCATTTCTTTATCCTTTCAAAATGTCTTGTTTTTTGAATGTTTTATAATGCACTTAATATATTGACATTGTCATAAATTTTATAATTTATAGATAAGTAAGCATACAAATATTTTCACAGGTCTACGAGGTTAAACAATGTTTGCCTAAGGGCACCTGGGTGGCTCAGTTGGTTAAGTGTCCGGCTTCAGCTCAGATCATGATCTCACGGTTCGTGGGTTTGAGCCCCGTGTTGGGCTCTGTGCTGACAGCTCAGAGCCTGGAGCCTGCTTCGGATTCTGTGTCTCCCTCTCTTTCTGACCCTATAGTTCTACAAAAGAGGGCATTTGATTTTAATATCACATAGATCAGCAAATTGCCCAACATCATACTGTACATTGTGCAGCTAGAATCCAGACTCAGGCCCATGAGTCCCAAGTGCATGCACTTAACCACCACCCAATTCTGGGTCCTGAGTCGTCCTCCCCAACCAGATAGCTACACATACCCTTTAGTTGTGGGTGGGTCTCCCTTGGCCACTCTCTAAAAACCTTATTTTAGAAATATATCTAATTTTTAATTTCACATTATCTTTTTTAAAAAAAATAATAATCCATATAAGTCTTGTTATTAAGACAAACGAATACTGAGTCAAACATCAGGGCCACCAGTCTGAGATATGAAGCCGACTTGAATCAAAACCATACCAAGTCATAACCTGGGGAGAATCTGTCCTCTTGCCTCCGGAGGAAGTGGGGCCAGCTGCTAATTTACATCTGTGATACACTGAAGCCCTTTGTGAGGTGTTCTGGAAACCCACTTCCCTTTGGGAAGGCACCAGAAGGATGAGTCAAAGGGACTGTGGAGGGGTGGAGAGGGTAGAAGGTACAAACATGAAACTGATCCCAGACCGTTCTTATGGGCTCTGCCAACTGAGGGGCAGGCTCAGCAGGAGCAGGAGGGGCGGTGATGGTGGTGGCCTGTGTGGTACTTGTGGTAGTGGAGGTTGTACCAGTAATGATAGTGGTCACGGTAGCATGAGTGGGCACTGCAGAGGGGACAGTATTTAGAACAAAGAGATAAAAGAGAGTCTAGTCCTGGGGCATCTGGGAGGCTCAGTTAAGCGCCTGACTCTTGATTTTGGCGCAGGTCATGATCTCACGGTCATGAGGTCAAGTCCCATGTGGGGCTCTGCATTGAATATGGAGCCTGCTTGGGATTCTTTCTCTCCCTCTCTCTGCCCCTCCACCCTCAAAATAAATAAACATTTTTTTAATTTTTTTTTGAAGAGAGTTTACTCCTCATATGGAGGGTAGGATGTAATACTAAGGGGAAGGTGGTACCCATTGCCCAGACCCATAGGCAGGCACTAAGCTCTGAGCTGCTAGTTCAGAATTAGAAAGGAGTTAAGCTTTGCAAAATGTTCAACCTTAATATTTAGTGGTAGATAAAGTGCTAGGGTCAGTAAACCAGGGCCTCTGAGGGCCTGAAGGTCAGCACTGGACCATTTGGAGGCTATCAAGGAGCCCAGCTCCTTCCTGGGAGGCTCACATCTGGGGAAACCCCTGTGGTCCAGCTTCCTAGGGAATTGAGCCCCATCAGAACTGGTACAAGTGGCACCTGAAAAGCTTCTTTGGGTTGAGGTTTGAGGCATCTCATCTGTCTATTGGCATCTAAGGCGAGAAGACAACAGAGGAAAATGGGTCAGGGCCTCAGGAGTGCAGGGAGCTCAGCTAGCCAGGCCAGTTTCTGATTGGATGTTCCCCAGTGGTCACCAAATTTCAGAGCTGTGGACGACATCTCTGAGATCCATTAACTAGATCTTTTTAACTCCACTTGTTTCCAGAGTAGGGAATGGAGGCTCAGAGAGTGATGTGAATTTTGGACCATTTCACAGTTGGAGTCAAGTTTGGAGTTCACCTCTGGGTCTCTGGACTCCCAGCTTAGCGCTCTTTCTGCTACCATCTCATTGAGGTGACTAAGGGTGGCGTCACACGCCTGCACTCTGGAAACCTTCATTTCTTCGTTGCTTTGGGATTCTGTATTTATGCTCTTTTATCTCAGGAATGTTAAAATGATCAGCCAAGGAGAAAATGAAATATTCCTCATAAGTAGGTGGTGGCTCAGCAAAGAGTTAATGGACAGGGATAGTAGGGCAGAAAGATAATTGGATGCGAGAAACAGCTGATCCTACTGAGTGCATGCTAAGCAAAATCTTGCCAAGGGAAGAAAAGGAAGGGAATGAGGGTTCTAGTTTCTGCTCTGCTACTAGCTATCAGTGGGAACTTGAGAAAGGCAATTTCTCTGGGTTTCAATTTCTTTATCGGTTAAAAAAAAAAAGGGGGGGGGTGGGATTTGGGTTAGACCAATGGTTCCTAGAGTGGTTACCTAAGAATCAGCTGAAACACTTCCATTAAAAAAAAAAAAAAAAGACTTCCAGCCCCATCTTCAAGGATTCTGTAAGCCTAAGAGAAGCCTGACAATTTTTTTTTAATCCCCCAGATAGGTATGAAATAAGAGAGCGCACATTAGGCATTGATCTCATGGAGCTGGCACCTAGTAGGCACTCGGTATATGTTAGCTATTGTGTGTATTAACATAGAGAGTCAGAGATGCTAAGTATTGGTTACAAGTGCAGGATTTCAAGCCAGGAGGCCTGGGTTTGAATTCCAGCTCCATCATCTGCTGTGTGACCTTGAGCGAGCCACTGAACCATTCTGTATGCTAGATCCCTCATCTGTAAAATAGGAATTGTAATAGTCCCTGTATCACAGAGGCATTGTGAGGATTAAATAATTCCATTCAAAAAATCCTTGAATGCCTGCTGTGTGTCAGGTGGTACTCTGGAAACTTGATTCTTAGTTAATAATAGAGACAAAATGCCCCCTGTCCTTCTGGAGCTTGCATTTTATTAGGGGGAGACTGACCATCAAAAAAATAAAGAAGTGAAACCCACAGCGCATGTAAAAGCATTATTACATGCTGATTGAGTGCGTTTGAAGTATTCAGACAAGCGCCTTCCTGCCATATGGAGCATCTAATAAATGTTAGTTATTAATATTGATTATCAATATATTATGATTACTGCTATTACTCTTAACACTATGAGTAGAGTTTGCCACTTTAGTAGGTCTTAGATTATCATAAAGATATGCAACGTAAAATAAATCTTATATTACAGTACCGATGCCTTGACTCTGAAAGAGCTGTGTTACCTCTGGGACTGATGTAAAAGCATGTGTTGGGAACTTTTCAGAGAGCATTCCTGTTTTGGGACTCTCGGGTGAAGTACAACCCAGCTTACCTACTAGTGCCACCAGATGTTAGGTCTGGACTCTACGCTCTAACACTCTGGATCTGGACAACATGCTAAATTCAAGTCAGCACATTCTGTAAGACCAGTGGTGGGCGGGCTCCACATTGTTAACAGTCGTCCTTGAGGTGCATTGAAGACATGCTAGGCAGCCTCTGATATTCTTTCCAGCTCTCAAGCTTTGTGATTTTTTTTTTAACCTAGTGTTTTGGCAAGCAATGGTTGTCTCTAAGTAACACAGAAAAAGTCGTCCCTCACCCCCACCCCCCAGCAGAACCCTTTAAAAAGCCTCCAGGCATTCAACAAACAAACAAGTTTGGTTTTTGTTGCTTTTTTTTTTTTCCTTGCAAGACATAGCTGTGAAGTCAAGGTCATGCTTCCCAGGGAGCTAAGCAGCACAAGCAGCCCTCAGTCATGCTGCTGGGCCCAGCGCCTGCCTGACCCTTTGCGCTGGGCCATGCTTGACCACCCAACTCCTGGACCCTTGCTTCTCTCTCCCAGCAGCATGCCAGGCAGTAAAGAGCCTTTGCCAGTTGCAGAGTGGGAACCCATGCCCTACCGTGGTCCTTCAGACCTGCCTGCAGAAATTGGATTCGTGTCATTAATTTTCTCACTGATTCATCTTTCTACTTGCCACCCACCCCCCTCCACCATTTGGTTCTTTCCCTTGTCAAAGTTTATGTGTAATTCCACTCTCCACCCCCACACCCTCAATCATGTTCTTTGTAGCTCTGAGCTGGCAAGTCAAAGCCGTAACTGCCCCCAGGATTCCAAGGACACAGGGTCGCTCTTCCAAGCAGGTGGCTCCAGTTCTCAATTGGTTGACTGTATTCACTTTTCAGACCTTTCATTTAAACGAAGTAATGTAGCAGAGTCTCAGCATGTAGAATAGATAAGAATACTTGTGATGGGGCAGGTTAGAGACCTGCAGACGGCCTAGCTGGGTTCTGGTCCTGGCTTTGCCACTTACTTAGAGTGCTGTGTGACCTTACAGTACCCAACCTCTCTGTGCCTTTGTTTGTTGATTAGTGAAATGGGGATGATAAGACACCTTATCTATAATAAGGTTGGTAGAAGGATTGTTAAGTGTATAACATGGTGTTACGTAAGTTTTGGCATAGAGTAATTGTTCAGTACATGTTTTTGTTACTATATTGGCAATAATAATTATCCTCCATCTTGGTCCCTTACGGTTTTTGATGAAGTTTTAATTTTTGTTTTATTTTTTCAGGTTTTATTTCTCTTGAGAGAGAGCGTGTGTGCACCTGCACACACATGCACACACATGGCTGGGGGAGGGGCAAAGAAAGAGAATCCCAAGCAGGCTCCACGCTGTCACTTGAGACCCAGACAAGGAGCTCGAACTCACAATCCACGAGATCATGACCTGAGCTAAAATCAAGAGTCAGTCGCTTAACCAACTCAGCACCCAGGTGCCCCTCTGTGAAGTTTTTAAAAAACCACCATATGGTACTGTGCTTTTAGCACCCATATTTTCACATAGTGCTTTTGCCTATAGAAGGCACTGAATAAATGTCAAATAAACAGACCCAACCAACCATTTTTCATGCCGTGTTCCAGAAGGGATACTTAAGTGATTCAGATTATGCACAGTCTCTCAAACAGGCTTGTTCAGGCCCTATGACTGGTGTTGGGGGTGACTCCACAGCTGTTCCTTTTGCCACTGCTTGAGGAGCGCAGGCTGTCTCCCGGGACACTGTGCTAGGGCTCGTCTGTATGCCGTGGCTGCTGTGATTCTGCTGTGTAAGAGGCTAACGTAGGAACACACGTTCACACACAGTTTAGCTTTTCCTGAACTTGGGCTCTTATAGAAAATCTTGTTCCCAAATAGCGTAGGTTTGAAGGTCAGAGCCTTTTGGGGATGATGAGGCCACACCAGGAAGAGCTAGACAGTAGCAAGTATGTAATTATGTGATGCCAAGGCATTAGTGTTTATTTTCCTGCGTTGCCAGCAGGCGGTCTTCTGGTTGACCCAACATTCCTATAAGAACTTTGAGGCCTACCACACTGGGAATGTCCAGTGGTGCTTGAAGGAGAAACAGCACTCATGGATCTCCCAGCGTCTCTGTGCATAATGCATGCGGTGTGGGCACATGAGTACGTGTGATGAGCTGTGCAAAGTAAGAACGTCCCAGCACAGGCCTCAGCGAAATCAGACAGTGGGCTTAGAGAGCCAGACGGACCCCAGCCATCTTTTCTGTTAACGTTTGGCGTTTCACAGAAGGTTACACCCTGCTGTATCTAGCTTCAGGGATATACTGATTAACCTCTACCAGTGTTCTGGGTCTCGTCTCCTCCACACAGACGCTGCGTAAGCCCTCAACCCTCACCATCCTCATTCATTCCCTCTGCCTGCACGCATGCTCACCGCTCCCGCAGCCTGCACACACTTCCCCTCTCTGCTCTGCTCTCCTCTCCTCTGGCCAGTTCCTTCTCCTTCACCCCTTCCCAGGAGATAGCTGTTGCTGGCTCTACTCCTCCCCTCCCCATGGCCTTGACTCTGGCCCCACTACTCCCTTGGAATACAGTTTTCTTCCCTCCCCTTACTCACCCTGCTTATGGTGCAGCTGGCTAGCAGAAGTTTTAGCCCAAGGGTTATGCACAGGAGTGATGCATGCCAGTTCTCAGATCTGATCCATAAAAGCCTCCTATGTGCTGTAATGGTTTACTTGTGTCCTCCAAAAAGTTATGTCCAGGTCCTAACCCTTGAATTCATGAATGTGACTTAGTTTGAAAATAGGGTCTTTGCAGATGTGACTAAGATGGACGTTAAGATGAAGTCATACTGGATTAGGGCGGCCCTAACTCCAATGACTGGTTTTCTTACAAGGCCAGGTGAAGGCAGAGAGACCCAAGGAAGATGACATGTGAAGGTAGAGGCCAAGTTTAGAGTTCAGCGACACGAGTCAAGAACGCCAAGGCTCGCCAGGACCCACCAGCAGCTGGAAAAGTAGTGAGGGATTCTCCCCAAGAGCCTTCAGCGGGAGCAGGACCCTGCTGACTCGACTCTTGGTTTCAGACTTTTAGCCTCTAGAATTGTAAGAGAGTGGATTCCTGTTGTTTAGGCCACTAAGCTTGTGGTAGTTTATTCCAGTCCTAGGAAGGTCTTGAGCACACCGTCCTCTCATTCTCCCTGTTGTGCGATGAGAGGCTGACCAGCAGGGCTGCCCTGGGAAGTACGTGCTGAAGCGGCCAGAACTCCCAGCCACCTAACTCCGAGGACTCCCTCCCCCAGCCTCCCAATTTGTTAAGTGGACTTGATGTTTCATAGGTTTCGTAAGTGAGTATCCTGCTAAGCCACTGGGATTTGTAAGGCTTATCTGTTATAGCAGCTGGTAATACCCTAACTACAACACCTCCTGACAGAAGGGACTGAAAGCAGCTGCCGTAAACACATAATCGGTCCCTTCTGGAAGCCATCTCTTTGGTGGCTTCTGGGATTTTACTGTTGTCTCCTGGACCTAATATGCAGCCCACCGTGGGGTTTCCTCTTCTGCCAACAGCTCCACATCCCACCCTCTTCATCTAGCACTGTGTCCAGATGCTGGCCAAACTGGACTGCTCCCCGCCTCCCCCACTTCATGACCACCTCCCTCCGGCCACCTCTGAGTCCCGCCTCGCTGCAGAATGCCAGGGCTCTTCCATGCAGCCGCATGGCCGGGTCAGCCTTCTGACTTTGCTCGCACATTCATGTCCTTCTTCACCCCTGTCCCCGGATCGAACCTGCTGTCCAGGGACATAGGGTAACTGCCATCCAGGTATTCATCAGACGGCATAACTAGGAACATACAGCCTTTCAGCGTTTTGCGATGTTCTGTTGTGAGAAACAGTACATAGGAAGGACTTCCAGTTCTGACATCCCTCTAGAAGTTCCCAGGTCTATCCCTGGATTAGGGCTGACCCTCACCCTTGTGACTCCTTTCCCTGGTTTTCTGACCTGCTGTCTTAATGCCATCGCACTTCCCTTCGAGACGGCTGCAAGACACAGTTCTGGGTGCAGTGGGTTGCTGCATTTGCTGTGTTTACTACAGATTTTCAGACCTGTTTGTTTCATCACAGAGACCTCTTTCCTAAGTACCATAGAGGGCTTTCCTGTGCATTTTAGGGAAAGGTAAGGGGTTAGGAGGAACGGGCTGGATTTTTCATTTGGACCCTGAGATGAGTAAACCTGATTGGGCTGGTTTGGGTGCTGCTGTTAGGAAGCATTTGGGACAACGAATGCTAAGCCCCTTCCAGCACATGTGTTTCGTATTAACTTAATTCCTAGCTTCCTCTGATCTTCCCTAGTTTGATTTTCCACATACATTTATTTTTTATTTTATCTTGTGTCTATTTGTGTAATCTCCCTTTAAATTCCTTTCTGGAACAAGGTAAGGTCTAAGTAAATAAGATGTCCTGCAAACGTGTTCATGCTTAATATGCCCCAAGTTAAAGGAATTTTCCCAAACAACGCCGTTCTCTGGGTCCCTGATTTCATTTTGGGGTGCCACCTCAGCACCCAATTACTTAAACTAGAAACCTGGGATATGGTGACCACGCTTTCTCTTTCCCTTCTCCCCTCCTATGTATTAGCAAATCCTGTCAGCGGCCCACAGCATCTCTGGTAGACTCTGCATAGAAGTCTCACGAGGGTTATGGGGATCGCCACTTCTCTGGTGCCCAGCCTGTCAGTCCCCAGACCCCTAATATGGTGGCCACACTGCTTCCCTGTTTAAAGCCCTTCAGTGACTTTTTGTCTGTGGAAACAAGTCCAGATTCTAGCCTTCTTTGTCAGCCTGCCTTTACGTTTGTCTCTGTCACTTATCCTCCTATCACAAGCCCTGGCAATGCCCACGCACTTAGCCCCCAGAGCTAGACTGTCCTCTTCTCCTTGTTTTTAAAACATGCTGCTGCCTCCCTCCTTGTCTATCCAGTGTCCCCTGGGGTGTCTTCCAGAAGACTTAAGCTAGGTATCATTGCTTCCTTGGTGTCTTTCTTGTGTCCCCTGTCCTTTCCCAGGCAGAGACCTGTTTCCTGGTGCCTTTTTGTGTGCCAGAGACCCAGGCACCCCCCTTCTCTGTACTGTTGTTTTCCTACTGCAGCATAATTGAGCATCTCTCCCTTCGTCTCCTAATAGGCCAGAGCTCATTTGTGGCGGGAATCAAGGCTCAGCTTTGTATCCCTCAAACCTCTTCCAGAAGCAGGCTCCGCTCTCCTTAGGCTCTCCAAAAAATTGCTTATAAATAGCATTGTTGCTGGAAAAGGCCATGGCAGTACCGATATCACTGTGGACTTTAAAATGTTCTTTAAAGGAGCCTTGGCAAGCAGGTGCACCTGGTCTAGGGACAACACTACATGGTGGGTGCACAGGGATCTGGAACGTGAAGGAGATGGTTAGTTGTGGGGAAACGGTCCCCGGTGCATGGAGAACCTGATAAACGTGGCCTCGGCCCCTCTGCCCCTGCTCCCCATCCAGCCTAACCTGAGCTCTGTCGACTCCCATTCCAGATTACCTCATGAATACATTGTTTCTCATGATTTCCATTACCTAGCCTCAGTCAGGGCCTGCATATCTCGCACTTACACTTGACAGGCTGGTTTCCCTCTTTCAGTTCTGCCCCACGCCGATCCACTTTCCTTGCACAACAAGCATGATCTATTTTATAGAAGATACATCCTCTGCTCCATTCCCATCTGGTCACCTTTACTGCCATGGGGTGCAGCTCCTCATGTGTGCCCAGTGCACACACACACACCCCCAGGGGCCAGCTCCTCATATGTGCCCAGTGCACCCCTCCCGGGCCCAGCTCCTCACGTGTGCCCAGTGCACAACCCCCAGGGTCCAGCTCCTCATGCGTGCCCACCGCACACCCACCCTGAAGGTCTAGTGCACACAATTGCTTCAGCTTGCACTGCTCCCCTCGCTTCCCCCCTGGCTTTCCATGTGGCTCCCTGCTGCCAGTCCTTCCAGCTTCATTGTGTACCCCCTGCTTCCCAGGCCTCTCCCTTCGGGGTGCCCCACCACCCTCCTACACAGACTTCCCAGGCTGTAAGCTCTGGGCAGCAGAGTGTTCTTTCAGATTCCCTGTTCCCTGTACTTGGCACAGGGGAGGCACTCAGAATTTGTTGAAAGCAAGAAACAAGGGAGAGGAAGAAGTCTTAGAAGTTCTAATTTGATCAGTGAAACTGTGGTGTTACTGGGGCTTCTGTTATGCTCAAGGTCACATGGGTTTAATTTCAGTCAACTTTTTATGGCTTAAAATTTCAAGCTTCTTTAGAGGCTGAGCCTTCCGTGTGGTGAGAGTGGTTTTGGTCAGTACAGCTATTACTTAAAGGTGAGGCAGATTTGCTTCACATCAGTGGTTCAGCTCTGCTGAGCATTTGCAGCTATGGTCTCTTCTCACTAATTTAGGGCATACCTAGATTTCCAGTGCATGGTTTCCCCTCTCGGCAATGTAGGACATAAGCCAGGGGACTTGGCTGTCCCCAGACGGTACCTCTCAACATACTGGCTGCAGAGTAAGTGATCTCTCTGGGTACACACTCTGTCTTGTCTTCTGGGTCACTCCCATTTGTTCTCATTTCACTATTTTTGTCCCTGGTAATGGTCTGGAGGGAAATTCACCACAGTTTGACATTTTTAATATTAACTGGATTTTACAAAGGAGAGAAGAGGGAGGGTGGTCACCACTGGCATGCAGAAGAAACCCAGTGCAGGCAAAGAAAAGGTAGAGGCTGGATTAAGGCAGGAATTCAGGACTGGAAAGAATCCTGGCATTCGTTAGAGGGTAGCAGAAGGCATCGGTGAGTGTCCCTAAATGTTCAGAAACAACCAGGAGTTTAGGTGGGAAGTGGTGGTCCACCAAGAGGAGGGGAAATCATAGCATAGAGTGGAACCCTGAGGGGAAAGGAAAGGTGGGTTTCAGTCTGGCCAAAGCTCTGATCTCCTTAGATCTTGGTCTCTTCATCCCCAAAATGAAACAATCAAACTAATGAGATTTTTCAGCTCAAAAAACATTTTTTTAAAGTTTATTTATTTCAAGAGATAGTGAGCAAGCAAGTGGCGGGGGTGGGGAGGAGGGACAGAGAGAGAAACAGAGAATCCCAGACAGGCTCCACACTAACAGGGTGGAGCCCAATGCAGGGCTCAAACCCACGAACAGTGAGATCAGACCGGATCTGAACCTGGATGCTTAACCAACTGAGCCACCCAGGCGCCCCTGAGCTCAGAAATGTCATTTACTGCATCTCTGCATTACGCACCTCTAGTAAATGTTTAATGATATGCAATAAGTGTCAGCCTCGCATTAGTGATTTCACCTTCCTGTATTTGACAAGGGTTCTGACTGTCCCCTGAGAGCGCAGCTGCGGAGGCAGTGGGGGTGGGGGGCGGCTCACAAGAGGTTGTACAGTTGGTCTCGTACTTTGACCTGCTTTGTCAAGTAGTGAACAGACCGCTTTAGCTTCTGCTGAAGGGCAGTCCACTGCTCGTGAAGCAGGTGGTCTGAAGTCGGGTCCCACACGGGAGTGCTTACCCCCGTGGGCTCAGTGCTCGGCCCTTGGTAGGTGCTCGGTGTTCATGGCCATGGTACCCCATGCAGCGATGCTTAAGGGTTTTCCATAGCAGAGTCCAACCAGCCAGTGCCTAGAGTGTAATCTTCAACCTGGAATTCTGTGCTTACCCCTCAGAATGACTCCAGGTCATTTGGCCATTTTATCACTGTTTACAGGACAAACAATCTTTTTAGTCATTCTGGGAAGTGGTCTGGCTGCCACAACCCATCATGGAAAAGAGAAACCCACTTTGCTGCCAGGTGGTTTCTGACTGTGTGAAACCTCTTGTGGGCCAGACACCCTTTTCTTTTCTCCACTATTTAAAAAAAATGTTTTTAATGTTTATTTTTGAGAGAGACAGAGGGTGGACAGAGGAGGGGCAGAGAGAGAGAGGAAGACACAGAATCTGAAGCAAGCTTCAGGCTCCAAACTGTCAGCACAGAGACCAACGACGCAGGGCTCGAACTCACAAACCACAAAATCATGACCTGAGGTGAAGCTGGACGCTTAACTGACTGAGCCACCCCACGTCCCATCCAAAGTTTAAAGGTATAAATAAAATGTATCCAGCAAGGAAGAAAGATTTCGGTTGTGAACACAGATAAGTTGGAAGCTTTGGTAAAGCCATGTCCTGCTGCTGAAGTAGAGCAAACATTGATGCAGTCAAAAGCTGTGTTTGGGGTCAGCTGTCCCAGTGAATTCTCCCACATTCATTCTCTGATGAACATGCATCATAGATCATCTTTAAATTCCTTACTCCTCGGAAACTGGTGAAAACACTTTTAACTACAAATAAACATATCAGCTGTATAGATACAGAAACGCCACACATGCAGAGACCTCCCTTTGGTGAGAACGCTGGAGGCACAGATGAAATCACGCTCGGATAGTCTTCATCTGTGAGGTTCATGTGAACTCTGATGCTGCCAGACGTCAAGGCAAAAATAGATGCTCTTCAAAGACTTTGTAGCTTTCAAGAGTTATTCATGTGGGAACCAAATGAAGATGTTGATTCTCATGAAAGAGCTCTCACGACTACAACAGGCGACTCTAAGTGATCCCAGCCAAACATGAGAAAGTGTGAACGTTTTCATCTGTAACTGAAGGAATGTGACTGTAATTAGGGTATATAACTTTAGGAGTTCAGGCCAGTGTTAAGCACTCAGCTTCACGCATGCAGTTCGCCTCTTGAATAGCAAGCTCATGTTTCGAATGATAACAAACAGCTCTATTAATGGTCTCTCTGATTGCTTCTGAACCTCACTCTTAACTTGCACCCGGCTGAGGCTGTAAAGGTTTGCTTGGGGAAAGCATCCATCTGTGTTTCTCCTTTGAGAAGTGGTTGTGAATGGGACCAGCCAATGGGACTGGGGTGTTTGTGCTCCACGAGCCTCTTGTTCTGTGGAGTGTGGGACTTGCCGACTGATGCCAGACATTCAAAATGTAAAGCTGAATAGGGCCATAGAAATTGGGACACGGAAACATGGGATTTGATGGATTGTGTTTCTCCTGAGTGTTTTTGTAGAGCGGTGTTGTCGTAGGAAGTGGCTCTCCAACAGGGTTATTCTAAGAACAAGCTTACAACTTGAACCTTGCCCCAAGAAGAACATTTGAAAATGGTGTATCTCTGATGACACATTTCTGGTGGATTTACTCAAGTGTGTTTTTCTTCCACTGAATTTACCTCTTCCTCAGCTTTTTTTTCCCCTTCATTCCTGTGAGATCTATGGAAGTGAACTGGATATTTTTCTTTTACAGTTCAAAGGAAGAAGCTAAACTCTAAGTAACTAGTTTGTATAGAACTTAAGACTTTTTTATTTGTTCAACTGTACTAGCACATAGTAGAAATATTTCCTGTACATTCTTGTGTCAAAAATGGGAATGGCATCCCCACTCTTTCATGGAAGCCAACTGGCTAAGTTTCTACTTTGGACCACTGAGCCCAGCGAAAATGGGAAATGGTTTCTCTGTTGAAAATTATGCTCCTTATTTTGTTGGTGATGTTCTCCCTCTTCCGTCACCCTACCATCCATGCTCCCATAATTCAGATTCGTAACTGAACCTTAGAGCGCAAGGGAGAGTGGGGAGAGTAGGCATTACAGCTGATGCAATTCACATGGTTGGAATGACTCAGTTGCCTAAGTACACAAGAGAACCAGCCAGCGCCCATTGGTTGCCATTGGGCCATTGGTCTCACTTCTGGGCTTTGCTGCTGGTAGTGCTCTTTTTGGTCATGCCCCCCCACCTCATTTTCCAGCTGGACCAATCACAGCATCCTTGTGAAATCACAGTGCTCCTTGTGAAATCTGGAAGAGGAGACTTTTCTTCTTTGACCCCTTGGAGATTGGCTTTGGTTTTGGTTAAACCTTGACTGACATCCCAGCCACATCTCCAGTTAGCTTAACTAGGTCCACCTGGTTCATGGTTAGGAAATCTTGTTTTCTCTCTCCCTCTCATTGCTGCTATTCCTGGAAGAGTTGATTCCACAGCTTTTTAGCTTTTCATGTGTTGTCATCTCTTCCCTAGCTCTGTCAGTCAGCTTCTCTGAAAATCAGTTTTGCAAATTTCTCTCATCTCCCCCTCTACTTTTCCTCATTTCTCTAGACATACTCTTTGGTGTCCCCAGCTCAGCAGTATTTCTACGCTCCCTGGCCTGAACTTCCTCTTTGTTATGACAACCTTCTCCTTCAGGCATCTATTTTGTATAATGCATATGTATGTTTACTGTATGAAACTATTGTAAAAACAACAAAACTTTGTTATTACATAAGCGTATGTGTTACTTGTGTACAGCTTTTAAAAATTAGTAAGGTTAAGAAAGGAAAGGCCTATTCCTACCACCCGGGGATGATCATTTACTCTTGTACTTTGCTGATCCCTCAGATCTTAAAAGGCACCTATTGTGATCCTCCACAAACCTCGTTCAGAATGAGCATCCCTGGTTTTCCGCACACATTCTTCAGCGAGCTGGTTTGATCCCCTCATCCCGCAGGTCTCTGGCCCTGGCCCTACTTACGTGATTCTTCCCTTTTCACACATGGCACTACTCAGCTGAACCGATCTGTGCAGCGTAGAGCTGCTAGTCCTTAAGCCCACTCTGACTTTCCTGATCCGCCAGTCACAGTGACTGTCTAATGGACCGAAACTCATTACATTTTGCAGCCGTTTCAACCATTTTTCACTTGCTTTTACTTAGATTAGTTCCTATTCTTCATTGTCCGTCAAAAGATGGTGAAAGATTGTGTTGGTTTCTGAAGTCCAAATCGATACTCTGCCTGGAGTATTTCTTTTACTTGGACTGAAAAAGGGATGGGGGGAGGGTTGGAAATGACATGATTTATTCTCTGTAAGGATCTGGACAGATGGCCAGGGGCCAGGGCTTTCCTTTATTACCCCTCACACGTCTTTTCTTTATTGGCCTGCTCTAGAATCTTACTCCAGACGGATACCAAGCCCCTCCTCCTCAGCTGATCATATCCATCGTCTCATTGAAGCTCGGATCTGACTTGCCTGTCTTTAATCTTCAGGCACATGTCTTCACTTCAGCTCCTCCCATACCCCTAACAGAACTGTGACACCTTCATTTTTGAGGACTTTAGGGCCCCAAGATGTAAATCTGTGGAAGCCAGAGGACTTGATCCCATTTATTATGGCAGAGCCCTCTTCTGAAATGGTTTCCTCTACCTCAGACTTCAGTTTTTTTGTGGGTTTTTTTGTTTGTTTTTCTCAAGGCTATTTTCCCCTCCTCAGTCTAACTGATAAAGTAACATAACATAGTCTTTTTGTTTTGTTGTCTGTCAGCATCCCACCTTGGCCCTCAGGCAGCCAATCAGTCTCTTCCTCAGTCACCTCCATTTTTCAAAGAAAACTGAAGCAGGCCAGTTCTGTGGTCTTCACCATGTTATGTAAGCATCAATCTATTTTGGGCTTTAGTTTTGTGGACACTTTTGATAGGTTGGTGGTACTGTCCACCCTTGGCCTTCCCTTCAGAAGTAATAGGATTTTAACTCTATACTGAAGGGCTGAGTGTTTGCAAAAGGGCAAAAACGTAAATTCCAAAATATGTTTCTTCACCTGTAAATGTCAGAGAGATTTCTTATTTGTGCAATGAGAGCCAGTAGGGAAGCTGCACAGGTGTGACACCATTCTGCAGAGGTAAGTTAAAACTCAGTCTGGTTTTTGTGGAAGGTCCAGGGAGGAAGAAGAGGCTGTGTGGCCAAGACCTCGAAACTCTTAATTCTCTGGTCCTATTCTGGACTTACCAATCCCAAAAATGATGAATAAAGAAATCTATGGACAGGAGAGCACTTTTTATAAGTAACAAACGGCCTTCGATTGCACTGCAGTTCCTTCCCAAGGCATGCTGGGACATGTCGAAGTCTTCTTTTGTTTAAGCTGGAGTCAGGTGCAGGGCTTAGGGCTAGAACAGCCTGCCTCTTTCCCCCTAACCCTGGTGATGAGGGAAAGTCATTCCCGAGAGGCAGCAAATACAGAAATAAAATGAGATCCAGACCAAGAAAGCCCTCAAGCTTCCAGTCAGAACCAGTTGAAGTCAGAGCAGCTAGACCACATCCCAAGTTCTCTCACTTGGCAAACTATTTAGAAAAGAGCCAGAATGGAGAAGGGCAAAGAGTGGAGAGAGAGAGAGAGAGAGAGAGAGAGCGAGAGCGAGAGAGCGAGCGAGCGAGCTTACCTTTCTTCAAGGTGGCCTCCATCCTAGTCTCTACCCTGTTTACTCCTGCAGGACTGTGAATGAAGCACATCTCAGGAAAGAAAATGGAGTCAGTCAGAGAGAGAGAGAGAGAGAGAGAGAGAGAGAGAGAGAGGCAGGCATGGTATGGCTTTTTCCCCAGAGGAGCAGCCCCTTACTTTTACCTGGCAAAGCTTCTGCGAGTAGGACATGAGGCCACTAGTAGTGAAGCCTACTGTGTCCCTAGGCTGCAGCTCAGTCAAGTGCATCTGTCCCTGAATCTAACCCATACCTGATAGAGAAGTGAGGAGAGGTTAAGAGCTGCCTCCCCTAGGCACATTTGGGATAATTGTACAGATATCTCCTCTTGGAAAACAACAATCCATATTAGTATACAAAAGGCTCAGAAAGGTCCTGTGGCAAAGAAAAGTGTTTCCCAGACTCTTTGGAGCATGAATGTTTTTTGTGTTTGTTTTTTGGTCCTTTTCTATGATCACTCGGAAGAATATTCTGTGGAGAACACTGTGGAGGGCAACTTCAGTTCATTGACTTACTCTGTGAAGAGTGCATCAGGAAAATGAAGGAATAGACCCATTTCTCTGTGTTCTCAGTTCATATCTATACCCACCTTTTCTGTATGCATTTCCTGAAACACTTATTCCAATTCCCTAGTTTTGACTACCATGTAAACCTAGCTATTCCCAAGTCTGGTTTTCTAACGCTGACCGCATTCTTGCGCAGCACACCCACATTTCCAGCTGTGTGCTCCCTAGTCCTTCTACGTGGGCATCAGACCCATGCCCCAAATTCCACATGCAGAATCAAAATGCAGTATCTTACTTCACCAGATTGGCTTCTCTTCTGTTTCCCTGCCATTAATAACATCATCACCGTCCAGTGACCATTTGGGCATGTCAGCAGATTCCCAGACTTTCATTTCCTTTACCTGGAAGAATATATTTAAAACTTATGTGCATATAATAAACAGATCGAATAAAAAATTGTAATGTATTTTATCTCTGAGACTTCTTTCTATTCCCATAGACATAGTCCAGGCTCTTGTTTTTCATTTGGACAATCGCAATAGCCTCTAGTAAATTATAGGTTAAGAAGAATTTTTGTAAGAAGAGGGAATTTGGCATGGGAATCTTTTATATATCTTAGTCAAGATAAAATCGTAAATGACACATATGCTTAGAAAAATAGTAAGTATATTATGTCGTTAATACTAATGAAGAGGGTGGGGTTCAAAGCCAGTGAGCAAGAGAAACAGAAATGCACCAATACTACATGGTCAATCTCTCTTCTTTTCTATGGAATTCTGGAGTTATCTGAACACATGACTGGAACTGACAATGGGAAATCATACCATTTTGTCATTAAAGCCTAAGTGAGGCCACTGAGTACAGTTTATTTTTTTCATTTATATAGAACATTATATAGAACCATACTTGTGGACAGTTATTGTACAAAATAACAAAGTTCCAAAAAACTGTTTTAGTTTGACTTTGGGATATGTGAGTTTCCTTTAATGATTCACTCAGCATCATTATTAAACTAATAATCTAAAGAAAGTAGTACTGCTCCATCTTTCACATGGGAAAATCAAGTCACGGAGTAGCTGATTTTCCTAGCATAGCTAGTTCATAGCTTGAACTAGACTTTGGACTCCCAAGCCCTGATTGCTTTCCACTCCACTTTCACCGGCTCCCCAAACCCACCTGATCCTGAGCTTCCCAAGCCTTTGCATGAGGGACTAACATGGAGTAACTACGAGCAGGTAGAACCAGAGAGGCCTCACAGGGAAGGCATCTAGCCTCTGTTCTATCCATTGGCCACAAGTAAGCCCACCTGCCCCATGAGGTGAAGTCATGAAGCTTGTTTTGAACAGGGGCCATGGCCACGAAGATGCCCTGTTCACTTAAACTGTGTAGGTTGCAAGACCTCCTTACACAGTCTAGAGTGAATTGTTCATGGATCTGCCTTTGCCCTCACAGAGCAGATGTAGTTCTTGATTTCTAGCACCGTAAAGTAGAACAGTGAAGGAAGCCTCTAGACTCTTGGTAGACAAATACAGACAAAGCCCCCTCATGCCCTTTTGAATTCCAGGGATGGAAACTCTTGAGCTACGATCAATCCGTAATGTGAAGATCTGAAAACTCTTTTCCCATTTGCAGCCATAGAATCTTACTGATTTGATTCTTAAATAGAATTTCCTCTTGTTTGTTTTAGTCTGAGCGTGAAGAACTGGTCACCCACCATTCTTTGAATAAAACCATTTCGAATTGCATGAAGGAGAGTATGATCAAATCGTTCCTCATTCCTTCCTTCAGGCTACAGTGCCACAGTTGCTTTAATTTCCTTCAAAGCGTGTATTTTCCACCCCCTTGAACTGTTTTTATTTCTCTTTTGGGATTCTGTTCCGTCGCTCCACTGCATTGCCTTTTTAAAGTGAAGAGGTCGGAACTGGACATGACTCTAAGCTGGGTGTGACTGATGCAGAGTGTTAGTAAACAAGAGTTGGCTTCCCAGACTCCTCGTGTCCTACCTGCCTTGGCACACAAACAATGAGCTATCGTAGTCATCATTTATTTTTTAAAAAGGAGGGGGGGATCCATCTTACTCCAAAAATGACTACAGTAGAGAAAACTATAAATGCCTTTGGTGGCCTCCCCCCGTCTGGCTGCTTGCTACAGGGAGAAAAAATGTACTCACATTGAAGCTCGAAAAGTGTTGTTCACATTTGCGGTGGGGGGCTGTGCATTGCTGTGGATTATAGGTATTGACCCTGCACTTGAGAAGAACAGAATATATGTTCTGTTTTGTATATAAATCCATAATCCTCTGAGGTAAATGGAAAATGAACCACTAAGTGTTGAGGCTGTGCACTGAAATCCAAGCATACAGGCCAAACTTCCAAGCAGAGTACTTTAAAACTGTGTAAAATGAGAAATGACCGTGGGATTTTCAGAAATAAATTTAGTTTGAACTCTGCAGTACTTGAAGAGAAAATTTTAAAACCCACCATTTGCAATGTAAAATGGCGCAGTCACTTTGGGAAACCAAGTGGCTGTTCCTCAAAAGATTAAACACAGAATTACCATGTGACTCAGCAGTTCCACTCCCCGGCACAGAGCCAAGAGAATTAAGAACATACGCACACAAAAACTTGTAAATGAGTGTTACAGCAGTGTTAATCACAATCCCCAAGGAGTAGAAACAGCTCAAAAGTCCCATCAGTGGATGAATGGATAAACAAAATGTGGTGTATCTCTACAGTGGGATATTCATTTAGCCGTAAGAAGGAATAACGTACTGGTTTGTGCTACAACAGAATCAACCTTGAAAACATTATGTTAAGTGAAAGAATACCAGGCACAATAGGCTGTACATTACATGATCTCATTTATATGATATCATAGGCAAATAGTATCAGAATAGGCAAATCCATAGAAACAAAGTAGCTCAGTGGTTGCCAGGGCCTGAGACTATGTGGGGGCGCAGGGTGTCACTGCTAACGAGTACAGGTAGAATGAGGGGTTTTTTTCTGATGTGATGAAAATGTCCCAGAAGGAGGTAGTAGTGAGGGTTGAACAACCTTGTGAATGTACTAAAAACCACTGAATGGCACATTTTAGAAGGATGAATTTTATGGAATATGGATCATAGGTTGTTTTTTTTTAAGTAGAACAAAAACCCCACTGTTAATTTATAGATAGACCCCTTGTCATTTTTTTTTTAGAAATAATAAGCACCTCAAAATTTTTTCTTTAATGACCGACTATGAGGCTTGTACTTTGTCTGGAAAATGTTGTACCGGTGTACCGGGTTTCATGGAAGTTGCTGGTGAAGCAAGATGTTTGTAGAAAGTGGCAGGATTATGACATTGAGAAGCTATTCTGGGTGGTGCGAATACAGACTGCGCTGATTGTGAGAAAAACAAGGAACGCCTGATTCGGTTACTGCTCTACGAACAGTCCCTTATTTTTTGCTGCTACTTAAAGATCGGAATTTTTTTTCTCCTGGCCATTTTTTATGAATATTTTTGCTGAGAAACTTAACCGCATACTTGGGGTTCTGTTAAATGAATCATCGTGTTTGCAAACTTTTTTCTTTAATATCCATTCTGAAAATGGAATGACGAGAAACACACCCAAACTAATTCCAGGCTCGTGGGATTACTTTTTCCCTGCAGCTATTTTCTGACACCTCTAATTAGCATCGGCAGCCCGGCTGTCCTCTGGCTGCGGTAACCGCAGCTCGTTCTGTCAGCTGCCCTGCTTTCTTTTCCATGGACACTTTTCTAATACTTTTGAAGGAGAAAGACTCTCCTGCTGCATCTGAACAGAACTCCCAAGGTCTGATGCTTCTTGACAAAATGGATGTCTCCGCCCTGTACTTGGGAATTGATACACACTGTCAAAAACGGTTTTCCGAATGGGTTCTCTTTGTCACCTTGTATCAGATTTTCTCCTCCATTCTGGAAATGTGCAGTTTAATGTTGCGTTTCGAATCACTTTCAGCTGAAAAAGTGTGTAATGGAATCAGGGCATCCTATGAATACTCTTAACGGTGTGGAAGATGCCTTTTGTTTGCAGCCCTGCACTCCAAAGGGACGGGGGACAGCAGTGAGAGGACACTGGGGGGCTTGCTAGATAGTGGGCTCCCTGTCCTTTATGATTTCGGAGGTGCACTTAGGATGACTTTCCCCATCCTGGCGCTTCTGTTGTTGGTTTATATTTATTCGAATCTAACTTGTGGCCACGGCCCCTCCTGAGATGAGGAGACGCAGTAACTGGGACGCTTGTCCCCTTTTCTCTCCCCCAACTACCTCAGGCTTATTTTCAGAGTTGTTTAAATTTTGACTTGAAAGGTACCTGAGAAATGAGCCGGGCCCCTCTCTTCTTTTTCGAGGCAAGGACATGGAGGCCCAGAGCTAAAGACAAGATAGAGGCGGGGCTGGCACCCACAGATGCTTGTCCACAGGCCAGGTCCGCTGCTGCCACTGATAAGGCCCGTGTCCCTGCCCCTCTCCCATGTCACGGGCTTTCTGAGCTGGGATGGCGTTCAGCAGTTAGCCATTGCCCTTTGTTGTTTGTCATTTAGTGCTTTGGTATTCACGTTATCCCCTCCTGGGTCAACTGTCAGAACTTAGAGCCACCTACAAAGGGTAGATCGTGCGGGACCTTCCTCCCGCGTACTTGTGTGTCACACATGTACACGTATTCAGTGGGTTCCATGCCGCACGGCTGGCCGACCTCTTAACAAGGAGAGACTGGAATGCAGTTCCGTGCTGTCGGCGCTCTTCCAGACATGAGCTTCTAATGGCTTGCTTTGCTGGCCCATGATTCCCCTGCCTCAGAGAGAAGAAATCAAGGGGTGGTAAAATGAAGCAACTTCGTTTCAATTCTGACTTCAGGAGTGAGCTTGATCCCTAACTTCTGTTTTACGTGGAAGACTTTTCACATCTCTTATTCCAAGGAAACCAGGCTGCTGGACGCCACTGCCTGCTTTTTTAAGTGCAGCAGCCTGGCGATTTTGTAGTTCTCTTCCATTTCTACCCGAGAGAGCGTACCAGTGTTAAACTTAGAGATGTGTGTGTCCCTGTGCGTGTGCTTGCATGTGGGCATGTGCGTGTGTACACACATACATGAAGTCTGTATTGATGAATAAAAGTATGTATCCATTTTTTCCCCTTACTCTTTGTGCCACTTGGATAAAGCTTTCTTTTGAGGGTGAAAATTCTATACCATGTCCAATATGGCACCTATTTGCAAAATCATTTTACTGTGAATTTGGAGATTTTTTTTGGTTTTAAGGCCAAAGGCTTTACCTTGAAAGGGGAGGAATACAACAGGGCTGAGAGGTAGTCTGCTCTGGCGTGTGCCTGGCCAAGCTCGGGCTTTTAGGTTTCCCAAGGGTCACAGGAAGGGAGTGCTATAAAAGTGTTCCTGCGTTTACCCTGTGATTCTCCTAAGGTCACCGCCTTCTTAAAACGATGTGTACAATAAAGACAATTCTGGGGCTTCACCCGTTCTAATTTTTGTAACAGAGCGTAGCCACTGGCTTCTCAGCAGCTCCCGACACAGCTCCAGGGTGCTTCTGCGGTCATGCCTGAGCTCTGACCGATGACCTCGGACGTGTGATTGGGCCACCGGGTGGGATTCTGTGGACCAGGGCGTGGGGCATACAGGGTTCATGAAGACTGGCAGTGGAACAAAAATGAATCTGCACTTAGTAGGACTTCAGGGCTGCTGTGAGTATGTGGCCAAATCTGGGCAAATACATTCCTCCTTAAACTTCGGAACATACATTTCCTGCAGCAAATAACAAAGGGAGAACTGAAGAAAAATGAACGCTTTTCTCCCTACCCAATCAAACGTGCTTTTACCCTGTCAAGCCGCCAGGTGCCAGGGTGGTCCAGTTAGGGCAATGAGCCAAACTGAAGGTAGCAGTCAACCTTGACTCACTTACTGTGATCCTACAGCCAAGAGGCAAAGGAAAAGACAAGTGCCAGCTCCCCAGTGTTGGTTTTCCTCACCGAAGGGCATCTGGGCAGGCGAGGGTCAGCTGACATGGGGCATGGACAGGAGGGCATGTTCTCACTGCTGAGGGGCTCTGGGCAAAAGGCCTCTGCCTTTCAAACCAGGAGTTGGTGGTGTGGGGGACGGAGAAGGGGAAGGAGTGGAAAAGTACCAGTCAGAATGGAGAAAAGTGCGGGAGCCAGGACTCCTCCCATGGGGCTGCCTGGGCGACGAATGCAGATTTGCTGGGAAATGTGGCGGAGGGGGGGAGGGGGAGCCGTCACCTGCGGCAGCTCCCGCAGACTTTGTAGTGTCCTGGCTGTGCACCTGGTCCCCTGGGAGCACAGCTTCCCTGGGGGGGGGGGGGGGGGGCGGCCTGCCACTACCTGCCTGCCACTACCTGCGTCACCGTCCACGCTGGAGCCCTTAGGAGCACTCTGGGTTTGGGCCAGGGATCAGAATCCTCATACATGCGGTGTCTACATATAGGTTTTGTTTTTACAAAAACGGGATTATTCCACAGACTACTCTGCAACTTGCTTTTCTCACCTAACAATTCATCGTGGCTATCTCCAGGTCACATAGCATACTTAACTTTTTTTTTTTAAATGACTGTGTAATATCTTACTATTATAAATGAATCCATTCAGTATTTCCCCTTTTGAAAGACACTGAGACTGTGGCTTTGCCACAACAAATAATGTCAAGTGTGAATTTTTGTCCAGGTATCCTATGGACGGAATCTTCTATTTTTGTAGAATATAGTCTCCAAAGTAGGATGACGGAACCATTGACTACATCATTATAATAGATTTAGAAAGTGTAGCAATTTATGTTCCCATTAATTATGAGAATGGCTTTTTCTTCTTGCCCTGTAGGAACTATTATACATTCCTCATTTTCTTCAACAAACATTTGCCAATCTGATCAGCAAAAGCTATATGCTATTTTTACTTTAATTTGCATTTTCCTGGACTCATGAGATTGAGCATCTTTTCATGTATTTATTGAACAGTTACATTTTCATATCTTTTGCCCTTTTTCCCCCCTTTGCTTCTTTGTCAAATGCCCCTGGAGAGTGCCAATCCTGCTTGAAGGTGGGATTTAATGGGAGTTGGTATGATCCCTGTAAGAAAAGTTGTGAAATTGAGTGGATATTGAAATGAGCATCTCATTTAACCCCTTATTTTTCTCTTGATCAGTTAATGATTTGACTAATTTGGGAGACAGAAGGTAGATATTTTTGACTCCAAACTATGATATTAGAGGACAGAAGTAGCCAGGTTTTCAAGAAAGTGCTCACTGAACTCAAAATTCTCATCAGTTAGCAATAAATTGCTTTTATTCTCTCATGTGGCTAATGTTTGCAGAGGGTGAGAGGACATTTATAAAACTATTAATATCTCTGTTTACCTCCTCTTCTCTCATTCTTGCAGTTGGCTCCAAAGAACACATTAGACCTTACCATTCACCATGTTACAGTAATGCTCTATGATACTGGACAAGAAATTAAAGCATGTAAATTTCAGTCTCAGTCTCTATGAATGAAAGGCTAACTTTAACTTTGGGGGATATGCTTAGAACCCCCTCTCCCCTGACCCTATGGCAAGGAGATACCAGGTAGGAAGTGGTTGCCGGTTGGTTAAATTACCCCAGCCCCTACTGGGGCTTAATCTCTGACCCATCTCTGAATAAGTAAATGGAATGTCATTTAAAATCTGACCACAGTCCTACCTACAGGTCCAGATCTGAGGGCCCAGAAGAAAGGCCAGGGCATACGCCTAATTCTCCTTGATTCTCACTGTTGCCACAGCTTCTTCCAGTTGGTTGTAAATAATTTTCCTTAGGAAAAACAGGTCATAAAATACTGAAGTAGAAGATACAAAGTATACAGGGATCCTCTGGTGACAGAATGTAGCTTTAAAGCATTTCTCTAGTTTATTGGTTGTTTAGTGCAAGATTTGTCAGCCTTCACACGCACTCTGTTCCCTTTGAAACCCATTCCCTCTTGGTGCCCTACTCCAGATTGGAGACCAGCACTCTGACACATTGATCCCAAGATCAGAGGGATGAAAGAGAGAAAGATCAAAAGGAAGCCGGGAAGCATAGGAAGAGGCATCATAGTTTAGGGACTGGAAAGTCTGACTGCCAAACATGCTGTCATCTTTAATCCATGGGTGTCTCATAAAGGAAGAACTTGGTAGTTCAAACAGAAATGAAGAATGCTCTGTACATAAATGGATTTGGATATAAAGATCTATTTAAGAAAGTAATTAGCGAGGGTTAGCCCAGCAGTGAACATTGGAATTGAATGATGATCCTCACTGTGTGCAAATTTGAAATTTTAAAAATAGAGTAAACATAGTGGCTGCTGCCTTTGCTGTGCTCTCTCTCCCTGCCCACGAAGACCAAGGCTCCTGCCTAGTTTGCCTTAATCTTTCAAGTCACTTTTTTTAGTGGTGACCCAGCCAGAATGACATCCTTTTATGCCCATTGTGTTTTTGTAAAAACCAACGCAAAGGCATGTGGATTCCTGAGGGTCCAGACTATAAACAATTAGACAATTACAGATAATAATGTTGTTACTAAGGAAAGTTTTATTTGAGGCCATTGCTCTTGATACATCTTTCATCCACCTAAGTGTAACTTACTCTTTTTTTTTTTAAGTTATGTATTTATTTATTTTGAGAGAGAGAGAGAGAGCATGAGTCAGGGAGGGCCAGAGAGAGAGGAAGAGATTCAGTCCCAAGCAGACCCCCCCACACTGTCCGCACGGAGCCTGATACAGGGCTCAGTTTCGCAAGCCATGAGATCGTGACCTGAGCTGAAATTAAGAATTGGACGCTTAGCCAACTGAGCCACCAGGTGCCTCCTTTTACTCATTATCTTTTACTTCCCTCCCCGTTAACCAGCTTTCCTCCTCTGAGCCTGGAAGCTGGAATTCAGGGACCATGTAGAGAAAAGGGATGAGCAAGAGTTACGATTAGCTTTAAGCAAGATGTTGAAATAGAAGGTTGCCTTTGGACTTTATTACCTATGACTTTCTCTCTCATCGTCCCAGGTCTCAGGGTCCCTCTTTGAGATGCGCCCCTAACCCAGACCTTCCTGTCAAGCCCTCCAAGTGTCTCTGTCTTCTGTCAGAACCCTTACTCCCTTACTCTGGAAGTTAATCTTAGCTGATACATTAGGACAAAGACCATCTGATTTGTGAATGGTGGATATCACCTTTCTCAGAAGGGGGGATTGCATTTTACAAGTGACTCCAGGTTTATAAGAAGGAAGTTTTAATTTGTCTTATTTTTGGCGCCATAATAAGGGAAGTGATACAAATATTACATCTTCTTCCCGGTCAGCGCCCCTCAAATTTTCCGTCTTCTCACTTCCCACCAGTTTTTCTTTTAGATCCAATAATTCTCTAAAGCCCCATGATTTTTGTTGTCATCCTCTCCCTTACCTGTTCTCCCAGTCTCTGAGACAGTAGCAGCTGGGCATGGTGGTGCGGGGTTGGAGGAGCGCTGCAGCCATTCAGAGGGATCCCTTCAGTGTTGGAGACTGACTTTTTTTTTGTTTTAATGTTTATTTTTGAGAGAGAGTGCAAGCAGGGGAGGGGCAGAGAGCAGAGGGGACAGAGCATTGGAAGTGGGCTCTGTGCTGACGGCAGAGAGCCCAATGCAGAGCTTGAACTCATGAACCGTGAGATCATGACCTGAGCCAAAGTCAGACACTTAACCAAATGAGCCACCCAGACGCCCCTGGAGACTGCCTTTAATGGCGGGAGGGAGGGGTGCCTGGGGCCTCTTGGCACAAAACATGCAGCTGACCCTAGAGTCAGTGAGGCATCTGCCCAGAGCCGAGCTCATCGAAGGCTCTTCACAGAGAGGTGTGTTCGGTCCCAAAGTGTCTGGCTCCCTGGTACTTGGAGTTGTTGGGTTCAGACAGAATGCAATTCCCAAACCACTTCAACCAACCAGTAGCTGGAAAGTGGCCGTCAGGAGATACTTTAGAAAAAGTTCCTGTCTAGGAACAGAAAGCTCCATCTGGAATAGGCCTCGGAAAGGTTGCTCCATGGGTATCTGTGCGATAGCCTCTCCCGTAGACAGCTCCTCAGGGGAGCTCTGTCCTCTCAAATTCTTGAGTCAGCAGTAGCTCTTGGGCAAATTTTTGGAAGTGTGTGAATTTCCTAAGTTTCAGGATGAGATGAGAGTGTTTTTTCCTGGACCCAGGATACTACCTAGAAAATCAGGAGTCTAAGTCAGGTGGTCTCAGAGTTTAATGTGCCTGTAAATCACAATGAAGATCCTGATACAGTAAGACTGGGGTGGAACCTGGGAGTCTGCATTTCTAATAAGCCCTGGCCCACAGACACTGGGGGTAACAGGGATCTGGAGCGGTGCTGTCTACTACATGAAACGCTTGCCACTTTGTGACCTAAACTAAAAATAATTAGAATTAGGTAAAATTAAACAATCAGTTTCTCAGCTCCACTAACCATAATTTAGATGCTCTTGGCCCCTCTGTAGCTAGTGGCAGTCCTCTTGGACTGCAGAGACTAAAACATTTCCATTAACATAGAAAGTTCTTTTGGAGAGCACTAGTGTAGAGTAAGCCTCAGTTTACATCATTCATTTCATCCACTTATTTCCTGAGCACCTATTATGTGCCAAGTAGGAAGGTTGGTGCTGGGCATTAAGGCACAGTTCCAAGTAGCAGAAGTAGACATAGCCATATATTTACTTTGGTGAGGGATCCAGAGTTGGTAACAATGAATGTTGCAGGTTGTTAGAAAAAGTGTCCCTTGGGCATTTCGTGGGTCTTCTAAACCAAGCTGTGGAGTTATCATAAAATTGAGGTACTTACAAGATTGGCTACTAACAATGCATATTTTTTTAACCATTTTAGGGCCATAATCATCAGAAATGGAGAAATCATTCCCATGTCTTCAGAATTTACCCCTGAGACTGAGCGCCAGCGACTTCAGTACCTGGTAAGAGTCATGTCAGTTTGGTGGAGCGCCGGGGCACCAGGGATGGTGTTGGCGCTGTTTTGGAGGAACACGATGCTATTGACATGGGCGCAGGCCCACAGCAGTCAAACGACATATGGTATTAACTCCCCCGCACACACCTCCTGGATCACACATCCTGGCGACGTGTGTGACGACACACTCCACTTCCGTGAATTTATTATTGTGGCTGTTTCTCTCCCATCTGTAACCAACTGAAGACACGATGTGCTCTGTTTCTTTTAATGGTTTGGTACGTACACTATGAAATGGGGTGTTGAATAACGCAAATACCTTTCTTCCTTCGCCTGCTACTCACTTTACCTCACAATGGGGGCGCGGTGCTGGGGAGGATGGCAGCCCCAGATCCTGCTGACCCCCCACCACTTCTCGCACAGACAGGAAGTCTCAGCGGCCCTTGGAGAAACATGCAGGTGTCTGAAAATCTGTTTCCATCGTGAAAAGAAGTTCCCGGTTTAAATCACCATCTTTGGAATGAAATTATGAGTGGGCTAGAGGAGGGGGCATTTGGGTTTTTAAGATCTTGAACATTTTTGCTTCACCTAGAGACCTGAGTTTTCTCAAAATCAGAGACTAGACTTAATTCCTTGTCCTCAAGTTCCAGGGCCAGGGTATTTGGCTTAGAACCTCAGTTGAGTGACAGTGACAATCATGCTGGGTTCCTTTGGATATTTTTTGGGGACTGAGCGTGAATGGTAGTTCTGCAGATGAAATATTGTCTTGCCAACTGGCTTTCTTTCTAGAAGGCATAGCTGGCGATCCTCTGCTCTTAGGAAAAAAATTGATCCAGGCTACTCAAAAAGGACTTTGCTCATGGCTCTGGATTTCGGCGTGTGTGAACAGTCAGGATTTGATTATTGGTCATTTCAGAAAGTGGCCTGCACTTTCCCCTCAATTCCCTGGTCTGTTTGGTTTGTTTTACTCAATGGCTAAGCTGTGTTGTGATAGTACAGAATGACAGCAGGAATCCAAGCCCAGTGTAAAAACATTTCTTCACTCTCTCACCGACTGTTGTTCTCTAACCTTTCTGTTGTCTTTTTCAAGTGGATAAACTTGTCGCCACTCCTAGGAGGCCCAGCCTTGAGAGCTGTCATTTTCTTTGGCAGTCTAGGCCGGGGGAAGGGACCCTACAGCACGTCCTGGCTCTGTTACTTGCTGGCTGGGTATCTTTGTACCAAGTCTCTGAACCCTTCCAGACCTCAGTTTGTCACTTTACAGTGGGGAGCCAAGCGAGGGGGTCACCAAGGACCCTCAGGCTGTGAGGGTCAGCCTTCCACATAGAGTTCATAGCAGCTGGCCTCCGTGTCACCTATCTGGCTTTCTCCAGTCCATCTGCCACTAGGCCACCCAAGTGATCTGATCATGGATTGTATCACTTTGCTGCCTAAAACCCTTTGGCTCCCCATAGTGTACAGAGTGCAGGCCACATGTGGCAGAGCCAGAATCATGGTCCCCGTCCACCTCTCCTGCATTGTTTCTCTGTTGCCTCTACCAATGCCACCATGCGTTTCGGGCTGCAAGCAGAGGCCTATGTTCCATATTTGGGACACACCTTGCTCTCCCTGACCTCCATGCCTTTGGAAGTATGCTCTGCCTAGGTGACTCTTCCCTGTCCTAAGTCAGGAAAATTGCTTCCCATCCTTTGAGACTCCACCATAAATGTGATTTCCTCTAGGAAGTGTCCCCCGACTCTCCCGGGAGGGGTCAGTGCCCAGTGCGTGCACGGCCCCATAGGAGCCTCGAGCGTGGCTCTCAGCGTATGGTATGGTACTGCTGGCTGTGCTCTCTCTGTCCCCGTCCAGACTGAGTCCTGGAGGACAGGCTTCTTAGTCGCTTCACGTGGCCAGTAGCCAGCACAGAAGAGACACTGAAGCGGCATTTGTCGGTTCAATAAAAGAACAAAACTCTGTATTGATGTCTGGATCTGTACCACACAGTACTTTCCCTCCTGCTTCCCTTCAAGCCTCTCACAGCCCTTGCCTTCCACCCTGCCTTCGTCACCTCCTTCCCCTTTAGGGAAAACTATTTCCTGTTTTCCCACCAAAGGCAATGAGAAATAGCAGGTTAACTTTTTAAAATTTTGAAACAGTTTCACATTTTCATATTTTCTTGTTACAAGAATGGCACCAAGAGCTCAAAACATTAACTTTTAAGGAGGGACAGGAATGCTGACAGTTACCAGATTCCTAAATACTGGTGGTCTATTTTCCAATGTTTGAAATGAGGCGTGTGTTGCCTCTGATCTCAGCTTTGTCATGTGATGGTGTCTGTGATTCCTGTTGTCCCCGCGTCATCACCAGGAACAGGCTTAGGAAGCCTCAGAAGGCAGGTGGAAGGATGAAATGAAAACTATACGCAGAATTCTTTAGTGCCACATAGTACTCATATGGTCATTGTTTGATGAAGCCGTCTTCTTCAAATCGTACTGGCCTGTGAACCATAGTGATTTATTTTCTTATTTTTAAGAATCACTGCTAATGTTCCAAAGATTCAGGTGTATTTTTGTACTCTTGAACAACCAGTGTGGACACTTTTAGCCCCTAGAACTGAGCCTAACAGCTGAATTCCCAAAAAGTGGAAACACCGTCCCTATGCTTTTGAATCCTTACTCCTGAATCATGTGCTTTTCTCTGGTTTATAACTGTTCTCCCCAGACAACAGAGTGTAAATGACCAGAACGTAAAATATCCCGGTTGTCCAACTTCCTATACTGCCAGGAGTCTAAAAATCAAAAATGTATGCTTTGAAATGAATAAAGCCAGTAATAATAGTCACGTAATCTGTGATGCAGATCATTGTGGTAAAGTTTTTGAGAGAATTAAGGGGTCGAGGGTATAAAATAACCTTGTGGTGAAGCCTTTGTAGTAAAGTATTTGAGAGAATTAGGAGGTGTGCAGCATAAATGCTTAAAAATAGTATCAATTATGAGAGGAAAAGAGTGGTGTGATGACCTCTCAGCCCAGCCCGGGCATGAGCTGTGTGATCCCAAGCTCCTCACAGGATGTCTCTGAAATTCTCCGAAGTGAATTGTGTAGATACCTCCCTTGAGATCTTCACTGTAGGTTCTGAAATCAGAAAGAAAAGTGATCCCACGATAATATGAAATACAGTGTATGCCTTATAATTTTATGTGCATTTAATCCTACCAGTTCAGTTTTTTTGGAGCATCAGTTCCCTAGAACTAATTGTGAAACACTTCCGTGCGGCGGGGGCTGTGGTATCTTTTACATGATCTAAACGAGTTAGAACATCACTGGAAAGTTAACAATGTAGTCCTTACTCTGAGGTCAAATTAAAATTTCTTTTTGTGATGTGTGAGGAAACATTTATGACCGAATCATTAAAACTTCTAAGTTCCTAGAGACTTGTTTGGAGCATGATTCTGCAGTCCCAGAGCTATTTGACTTGTAGAAATGGTTCATGATGTTCTTAGAGGCGGAGAAGATTCAGAGCCCGTTGCACATGAAGCATTTGAATCCACATCGAAAAGGAAGGTTCTTGGTGTGCACAGGCTAGATGTTTGGGGCTTACAGAACTAGAAGCAGATACAGTGATGGCTGTGCCAGGCATGTTAATTTTTAAACATGTTTTAAAATAAATTCCTTAACCCTGACCTCAGAGGGCCCTGCATGCAGCTCTCGGGTCACGTGAACTTTGTTCCGTAGATTCTTGGGCAGGGTGATTAATAAAGCGGGCTTGAGGGTTTGACGTGTTCACACGGAATGTGGCAGGTACGTGAGGAAGGGGTCAGGTCCTGTCCGCTTCTGTCCTGGCAGCCAGGAAATGCTGCTGGTCCTAGAGTCACCAATAAGCCTTGCTCTCCTTTCACTGTGCCTTTTTTTTCTTTTAGTATTTCCAGAGTGATTGAAACAAAAGAGTTAAGGAGGTCCACCAATAAACAGGAGGTTTGGATGGAGTCGGGGCTCAGGCGGGAGGAAAGGCAGTCTGGTTGTGGACGTGTCTCAGCAGAATCCACCTCCCTGATGCTGTGGCCTCTAAAAACCATCCCACCTCTGCTTCAGGCAACAGCCAGAAAGGAATCGCCCCCAGGGGGACCTCCATAGCCCCGAGGCGTGAGAGAGATGGCTTCCCCTCAGTTCTGCCTAGACGTATTTATAAACTCTGATTTGATTACATTAAGATGTGCTGGTATCATCAAACCTGCAAATAATGTCCCTGTGTCCTTGTGGATAATCCAAGTCTGCAGCTGTTTTTCATCAAGGGCAATGTACAGAAGAGATGAAAGTGGGTTCAGATACACATTTGATACGTACAAGTGCAACATCATCTGAGGCGATTTCTTGTGGTGTCCTTGGAACTACCCCCAGCCTTCTGTGCCGAGTCCAATTCTGTTTGTCTGCCATTTGTCTGGTGCTGGATTCGGAAAGGTTTCAGGGTGAACATTGTTGTGCCTCTGGCTTTTTGGGCTTTCTCATGCTCAAGAGTTATGTCCTGAAAAGTATATTCCTTAACCCTGAACCTGCTTTTAAGACAGGATACTTTTAACTGGGGAGGGCCAAGTGTGCTAGTGAATAAAAACGTGGACCCATCACCGCCATATCACACTTAACCTTGAGAGCAGGTTGTGAAACCCAGGAGGCCTTTCTTTAGTCATAGGGTGGCAACTCCACCACCATCCTGCTTGGCTTGATGACTGAGTCATGGATAAATGCACTCTAATCCTCCTTTTTTCCCCCTTTAGCCCTTTTTTCACAAAATTGCCTGTGAGTTTGAGAACTTTTAATCAAAAAATGGCAGGCAAAATGGTTGGCATTTTTCGTATGTGCTATAGGTTCAACTGATCATACCGGTGTCATAGAAAACCCAGTAGATTTTTATTTTATTTTATTTTATTTTTGGGAGGGAGGGCTAGAGAGAGAGAGCGAGAGAGAGAGAGAGAGGGAGGGAGGGAATCTTAACTTAAGCAGGGTCTATGCTCAGCACAGAGCCCAATGCAGAGGTTGATCCCACGACCCTGGAACCAGGACCTGAGCAGGAATCAAGAGCCCATGCTCAACAGCTGAGCCACTCAGGTGCCCCAGCCAGGACATTTTTAGAGCACAAAACTGGCACTGCCCAGAGTTGTAGAAGCAGAGCCTGTATTGGCTGCCCTGGGATCACTGCTGGGTGTCAGGGAAGACTCTAAAGATGTTAGCTCTTATCATTGAACCTCACCGCTTCCAAAGCCTTGATTTTGAAAATGAATATAAATGGATGTTTTGTGTATTCCAGATTGGGAGGAGTCAGAGGCTTGATGCTGAGGCCTTCTGTACCTGCTCTGCAGAGCTAAGTAAATGAATTCCACACAGCTAAAAAAATAACAATGAGAATGGATCCCTAACTACTTTTATTCTTAGAAATCTCAGTCTTTCTGCACAGTTGCTACACATATATCATCTTTAGACTCTTTAAAAGGCCTTTCCCCTCCAACATTCTGAATGAAAAGTTGGGCACATAGAACCCGAGCCATCTGTCCATAGGGTCCCTTAAAAATTGGTCTTAGTGTAAAGAACCAAGATAGTGTCATGCATCTGTTAAATATCTGAAAGTTAAATATGCTTTGAAAGAAGTAGATAGCATTCACTGAAGCATATCAGGGCAAAAGTTTAGCTGTTTATAAAGTTTTCTCTGCTCCACTTGCTTGATCGTGAAATCGAGGGGCGCCTGGGTGGCTCAGTCGGTTAAGCTTGATCATGAAATCAGGTAATTATAGGACCCTTCTAAGACTGGTACAAGGACTAAGGAGTTAATATTCATACCGTGCTTACAACAGTGCCTAGATCAGAGACAAAATAAAATCTCTTAGTTTCCAATCTAACTATATATGAAGAACTTTTTTTATGGCTGCCCTGCCATTGGGACTACTTCTGTGGCCTTTTATAAAATGTATAAATTCCGTTTGCATATGCAAAGGGATTGAAGATATGCAGGCACGTCCTTTTTGCTGACATGAGTTGTTGTCTCTTCAAATGAATTCGTTTCCCAGACTTTACTTGGGAGGAAAAAGCATTAAGCATATGAATATGAAAACTTTATATGTTTTATGTAAATGAATACTTTTTAGCCCTTATTCTATACATTAAACTGTTGTAGAGTTGACAAATCTAGGCAATTTTGTTTAATATATCCATTTGCATACCAGTATCCATGTGGTTCCTTTATCATAAGCTATAAATTTTACAATTTTAAAGTTATTTTAGGAGCATGCTTTTCTCTGGTTGATCAGTACAGTGCCATGTAGAAATTTAGATGTGAATCTTTCTTGACATCCACATAAGCCAGACAGAATCTTATCAATATTCAGTTTTATAATAGCATATATACATAAGCTTGGTTCTTGTTACTCTGAGATTTTTAAGGATAATTTAAGATAGAGAGAATTCTTTATGAAAGACTCCGACATATACATATTTAGATCTCAGCCATTTAACATTTTCTCTTCATTTTTGTTTAACCCAAACCAGAATACTCTTTTCCTGCACTGCAAATCCAGCAGTCAGCATTGGCTCTGGAAGAGTCATCTCGTTTGACCATTAGTGTGACCATCAGTGGGTTTGGTTGATGTTACTCATTTCATTTCACTTGTGACTGTAGACTGTCTATCATAGTAAATCATCTTGAAATGTAAAGCTTCCAGTCCTCTCTTCCTATAATCTGATGAGGTTTTTTTTCCCCTCCTAAGGGCAACAAAGAGGAAAGATTACTCAATTTTATATTAAGATTTGTGTTAAACACTGAAAAACCTCATTCTGATAACTTTCTTTGAAATACTGAGAGGTCTGAACTTTTTTTTCTGGAATAAAAAAAAATGAGCTCAAGAAACAAAAGTGGGGCCAAGGTGCCTGGGTCTTTCAGTCTGTTGAGTGTACAACTCTTGAATTCAGCTCAGGTCATGATTTCATGGTTAACGAGATTGAACCCTGAGTTGGGGTCTGTGCTAGCTACATGGACCCTCCTTGGGATTCTCTCTCTCCTCTCTCTGCCCCTCCCCAGCTCATGTGTATGCTCACTTGTGCGCGCACGTGTGCTCTCTCTCTCTCTTTCAGGTAAATAAACAAACTTGTAAAAAATGAGCTCATATAAAAGTTTCCTAGTAAGAGGACTTCACAAACAATTTCCTGTTGTGGAATCTGCCCTCACATTTAACACTTTCCATATTCTGCTTATGGGAGTGGAAGTTGGAAGAATTACCTTGAAAAAGGGTTTGGCCCAGGGAAAAAGGGTTTGGCACAGCCTTTCCTCTCTTAGGTGTGCACCTAAACAGAGTGCGCACAGTAGCTCAGCATGTACTAACCCAAACTGGAAACTGTCCAAATGTCCATGGAGAGTAGAATGAATAAGATGATTGTCAGTCATAGTCACAGGTTAGAATGCCATGCAGCACTTGCTTAACCACAAGCAACATGACTGAATCACACCAACTTAACACCCAGCCCTGGGGACAGCGTATACAATCCCATAGTAAGTATAGAAACAGGTGAAACCAATGCACAGGTTGGGATAGTGCTTCCATTGGGGAGAGCAGTGATTGGATGGGGTCCTGAGCCCAGGTGCCGATCATGTATTGTTATTTGAGCTAGATGCTAGTTACACATGTGTGTTGAGTTTGTGAAAATATGTAGACCCATACACTTATGATACAGTAACTTTACTGTGTATATATGGTACTTGGTTGAAAAGGTTTTTTTTGTTGTTGTTTGTTTGTTTTTTAACAAAAAGTTACATTCACTTTATTGAACTGGTCTGGGGGAGGGACCTTCTTTGGGGCTTTCCAGGAGGCCAGGGTGAGGGGCTGGGCAAGTTCCCCAGAAAGGCACCCTTCTGCCACCTATCTGTTCTCTCCTGAGAGCAGCTTCCAAGGCCCTGCTATCCATGCTGCTTTGCAGTTCCTTGCATCTGTTCTTGCTGCTCTGGGCCCAGAGGCCTTGCCTGATAAGCTCTTTAGCTACTTTTCAGATTCTGTGTGACCCACCCAGTGAGTGCCACACTCTTTGTTCCTTAACCCCTGGGAATATTTCTGTTTCCACCCTAAGCCTTCCTCAGTCTCTCCCACTAGTGTGTGAGCTCTGAACAGGGGGCCTTCCTTTTTTGTTCTTTGATATTGACGCATGCAGGAGTTCATGTGTTAGTTGCATGCATTCCTCTGGCTGGATACCCCCAAACGTGGGACAGTCTTCTTGGTAGCTGTCACAGGTCACTCGCAGTGTGACCACAGGGTACCAGAAGGAAATTTTATTATTAAAGGAAGTAAGCATTTTGTGTTTCCCAGCAGGCAGTTTTCACCCACCATCTCAGTGTCCACAGGAAGCTTGGTGCTCGGTCTCCTGCCATAACCACTATAAAAATACCACTCTCTAGATTTGGGTTCCTACTTCCACTCCCTATTTTTGCTCTCCCTGCCAAGGTGCTCAAAGCTCTTGCCAGCCCAAGAGGGTAGAGCTCAGATCCATGTACTCTGGAGTGAGACTGACCTGGGTTCAAGTTACCCACTCTGCTCTAATGAGAGGCTTCTTAGAAAGTTCTAGACAACATCTCTTTTTCAGGCTTGTCTCTTCCTGTTATGGCAGAACTCAGAAATTCTCACTAGAATGGGGAGGTTGTGTTTCATCACAGTAAGTCCTTACTTCTGTCCCCTTGCAGCTGGTTTCTGCCCAGGACCAGAGAGGAATGTAGCCAGAAGAGGACATCCGATCCTCCTTCCCGTCTCTGGTGTCCTGCCACTTCTTGGCACGCCAGGTTACTCCAGCATCGTTTCCCTAGATGAGCTGTCTCTTCTTTCCCTGGCCAAATGCAACAATATCTGGAAGTTTATTCTCATTAGCTGTCCAGATACTAAGTGGCAAGGCTATGGCCTACCCACTCTTTAACAAACCTGCGTTCTCCACACTCCTCGAAAGATGACTGGCAACCTGTCTTTGGTTGTGTCAGGGCAGGGGTTACCAAGCTTTCTTTCCAGGGGCCATTTGCGGCACACATGTGAACTCTGGTACCTCCACGCCCTTTCCTCGGTTAGGGGCATCTGTTATGCTTCCTGGTAAGAAAGCCTCAAATTTTAGGATAAAAATGGAGTCACAAAAAGTGGTCCTTGTTTTTACATGGAGCCGGCCAGCACACTTTAAATTGGATTTTAATGTAGAATACATTTCTGGGTTTCTAGTCAGCATGCTTATTAAGTAGAGAAGAGACATGACATTATTTAGACATTCTTAGGAACGTGAAATGTCATGAGGTTTTAAAGAGTATAATTGCACCCACACACATGTGGTTTTACAGGAAGGTATCTGTTGAATTACACAAAGTTAACTGAATCCAAAATATAGTAATATGTGTCCACGATTGTTTTTATGTGTCATGGGCCTTAGTTTTAACTTTTCCAAAAGATTGAAAGCTGTATTGTATTATTTTGTGAGGTTTACTCACCAGGTGTAACTGCGTAAAGGAGGTCAGAATGTTCTGTACTCATTCTTCCACCACATACTTACCTGGAGTCTTTATGGTGTTGGGTGCTTTGCTTGGCCCTGACGTATAGCTAAGGTTTAAAACTAATCAACATGTTTAAGTGTGGCTGGTATTACTTGCATCACCGTGCAGATGTTCTGACATACATATGTCCAAATAGCAGCATCAGGAGAAAAAGCTAAAATATATTCAGCATGTCAGAAAAATAAGGAATGTAAGGAGAGGGTCTAGAATTTTTATTTTGTAGGGATCTTAATGTATGCTTGCTCTCCTGTCTTGGGTTTTGATCCCATTAAGTTCCACATGTTTAACAGGTCAGCATCCCTGTGAAATGTGCCTTGGGAAGGGCCAGTGGACATGTACACCTATTGATGAGTGGTAGATCAATATGAGTGGTAGAGTAAAACATGCCACAATTGTTCATGAATCTTAAAAGTCTGGACTCAAGAAATCAGGGGGTTATATTGCTGAGAGCAACCTAACAAATTCTTATACTCGCATTTTACAGTCTTTAAACTTTGGGTGTGTTGCTTACGTTAAATTCAGCATAAAATCACTTTGTGATGCTCAAGGTTCTAGAACTCTGATGTGTGAGCAGTGTTTCTGGCAGGGCACGCCAGTTCTAACCAAGTAACCCTCACTAGTCATGCTACCTGAATGCTGCACAGCCTCTGAGAAATTCTTTCTGAGTTACCAAGTTGTGGCCCACTCTCTTTCTGAGAATAAAATGTCTGTGCTGGCCAACAGACACATGAAAAGATGCTCAGTGGCCCTGATCGTCAGGAAATGCAGATCAAAACCACAGTGAGATACCACCTCCCACCCATCAGAATGGCCAAAATCAACAACCGAAGGAACAAGTGTTGGCGAGGATGTGGAGAAAGAACACTCTTGCACTCCTGGTGGGAATGCAGACTGGTTCAGCCACTCTGGAAAACAGCATGGAGGTTCCTCAGAAAGTTAAAAATAGAACTACCCTATGATCCAGTAATCATACTACTGGGTATTTACACAAACAATACGTGGACACTAATCCAGAGGAATATATGCACTTCAGCATTTATAGCAACATTATTTATAGTAGCCAGATTATGGAAGCAGCCCAAGTGTCCATCGATAGATGAATGGTTAAAGAAAATGTGATACACACACACACACACAGACAGACAAATATTATTCAGCCATGCAAAATAATGAAATCTTGCCATTTCCAATGACATGGGTGGAGCTAGAGAGTACTATGCTAAGCAAAATAAGTCAGAGAAAGGTAAATACCATATGATTTCACTCATATATAGAATTTAAGAAACAGTTGAGGCGCGCCTGGGTGGCTCAGTCGGTTAAGCGTCCAACTTTGGCTCAGATCATGATCTCATGGTTGGTGGGTTCGAGCCCCGCGTCAGGCTCTGTGCTGACAGCTAGCTCAGAGCCTGGAGTCTGCTTCAGATTCTGTGTCTCCCTCTCTCTCTGACCCTCCCCTACTCGCACTGTCCCTCTCTGTCTCTCAAAAATAAATTAAAAAAAAAAAAGAAACAGTTGAGTGTAGGAAAAAGAGGGGTGCTTGGGTGGCTCATTTGGTTAAGTGTTCAACTCTTGATTTTGGCTCAGTTCATGATCTTAGTGTCTTGAGATCGAGCCCCACATTGGTGCTCCGTGCTGAGTGTGAACCTGCTTAATATTCTCCCTCCCTCCCTCCCTCCCTCTCTCTCTCTCTCTCCCTCCCTCCCTCTCTCCCTCCCTCTCTCTCTCTCTCTCCCCCTCTCTCTCCCTCCCTCTCTCTCTCTCTCTCTCTCTCTCTGTCTCTGTCTCTCCCACCCTCTGCCCTTCCCCCTTGCTCATTCACACTCTGTCTCACTAAAATAAAATAAAAAGTGTGGGTGCCTGGGTGACTCAGTCAATTAAGCATCCAACTCTTGATTTTGGTTCAGGTCATGATCTCACAGTTCATGAGTTCCAGCCTCCACCGTCAGCATGGAGGCTACTAGGGATTCTCCCTCTCTGCCCCTCCCCTGCTCATGCTCTCTCTCTTGAAAAACAAACAAACAAGCAAACAACAAAAAAGAGAAACCAAGAAACATTCTTAACTATAGAGAACAGTGGGTCACCAGAGAGGGTTGGTAGGGGGACAGGTAAAGTAGGTGAAGGGGATGAAAAGCACACTTAACATAATGAGCACTGAGTAATGTATGAAACTGTTGAATCACTATATTGTACACCTGAAACGAATATAACACTGCATTTTAACAATACAGTATATTGGAATTAAAATAAAAACTTAATTAAAAATAAAAACCATTCTCAAAAAATTTTAGTTTTTCCAAACAAAAGGAATCCATGTTCTCAGTAAAAAATAATCATAAATACAGATAAATCAAAAGAAACCATCAGATAACATTTTACAGTATTTAGATGACTTAGCATCTGTACTTCTGTAAACACGTATCCCTAGAAGACCATGTTGTGGACTGAGTGCTTGCACTGCCAGCCCCGCTTCCCCCCGCCAAAAAAAATACCCTCTTCTGTTGAAGACTGTGCCAGATTTGGAAATAGGACCTTTTTAGAAATGATTAAGGTTAAATGAGGCCATAAGAGTAGGGCCTTCGTCAGATAGGATTAATGTCCTAATAAGAGACCCCAGAGAGCTCGATTTCTCACCCCGTGAGAGATGGAGGAAAGCCCGTATGAGATGCAGTCAGAGGGGGCAGTCTGCAAGCCAGGCAGCGAATCTGCTGGCACCTTGACCTTGGACTTCCCAGCCTCCAGAACTGCGAGACCTAAGTGTTTGCTGTTCAAACCCCCCTGTCTATGGTGTTTCCATATAACAGCCCACCTAATTAAGATGAAATCTGAAAACTTTCATGAGTATTGCAGAAAAAGAGACACAAACGAGAAGTATCTTTTCCTCTAAAAACCAACAGATACGCGTCCCGTTGTATTTTAGCATCTCATTTGTCTTTAAGCCACCATCTATTTGCTCTACTTGTACTTAGTTTCTGAGTTGTTTTTTCTTTAACACCAGGAACTCCATCAGGTCTGACAAATACAATAGTGAGTGTTGAAAGTGCTGGTAAGAAGAGAGCCTACTATTGGGACATGGAGGCGATTTTTAAAAGTAGTAAAAAAAAAATGTCATCGGTACCCACGGAATACAGGTGAATTCTATGGTGGGCATAATTGTGACAGAAAATATGTCTTGCGTCATATGAAATGTGCTATGGCAGTAAGAGGGGAAGGAAAATAACCATAAAGGTAGAGAAATCTAATGTATCAATGGAGGATGAATATTGCAGTATTTCTTAAGAGCTAAGGCACTTTTTTTTTTTTCACCTTTTGACATATCTGTTGTTGCTGTCAGCCAAGTGGCAGGCATGACATGAGTGTCCCTCCTGGGCCTGTGCAAACATCAGAAGACAGCACCAAACTTGCAGGATGGGCATCTGGCAGCTTAAAAGAAAACCCTGAAGACAAAAATGAAGCACGCTTAAAGCCTTTGTGGAATTGCCCGGCTGTACAGAGGGGCTTGGAGGCGTGAATCTGACTTGTTCAGCCACATTCCAGAAGTGGGAGTCCGAAGTAAGCTGGCTCCGGATCATTGCAGAGCTGACTTAAGATCTTCGTACCCCCGGTTCTGAGGCTCCTAGTTCTTGGGTGAACTATTTAAGAAATGCTGCATCACCAATGCTCCCATGAAACATGGGTCACTGTTGGCATGGGAAATCATGACCCTTAGTGATTCAGAGGTGGAAACTGATGGGCAGTCGAATTCTAAATGTGAAGCCGTTTTGGAAATCCCTAGCCAATATACCTCACCTATATAATCTTCTTAAATATACCCCAGAGTGATATATAAAAATTTGGTAAAGTCCAAAGGAGCCCTTTCAAAAAGAATAAAAATTCAAAATGGTAAAGTATTTCACTTAGTTTAACAGGCAGCTTTCCCCCCTTTCTTAGAGATAAGAAAATAATAACACCTCTAATACAGGGTGTCTTAGAAGTGATGACATACAGTAGCCTATTGCTATAATGAGGAGAAAGCAGGCAGTGTGAGACCTGGGAAGCCCCTGCAAGTGAAGGGGCTACAGATGTGACAGGAACATGGGATTTAGGGCCACTCAGAGGGAGAGGTGAGGTGAGCCCTGCAGAGAGCGAGCTGCTCACGAGTTCCGAGCTACTTTGCAGATGCCTGCCTCAGCCGCTCTTCCCTTACAACTGCCCCGACAAACGTGTACTAGTAAGAAGGGTATGAAGGTAAAGCACCATCAGAGGGCCACTCAGTCTCCTGGGAATGGGGCATGTGCCTGGAGTGCTACACATTGATCCCTCTGAGGCACTTGGGTCTGCCAAGAAACGTACAGGTTGCATCCTAACCTGGTCGTTAACGATATGTATGTGGGGCATTTACCTGTATTTATACACACACGTTTATTGGTATGTACCTACATGTCTTATATCTAGATCTGTGTGTATATGACACAGCTTACATGACCTCATATACCGATGTGCACATACATGTATGTTGTTTGATAACCTGTTTCTTATATCTATATCTGCTCTTTCCATATCATTACCTCTTCTCTGTAGTATCATTGTAAATGACACCATAGGGTTCCTTTGTATAGACTTTTACTATTTATTTAGTCCCTATTATTAAAGGATTTCTTTCAGCTTCTTTAGGAGCATCCTTGTGGCCAGATTCTGTGCTGATCTGTAACTTCTTGTTAACTGGATCCTCACAGGTAACCTCTTGGTCATTTAGACTTTGTATGGCCCGGAGCAACAGGATCCTAGGCCGTTTGCCCACCTTTTTGTTTCTTTTCTTTTTCTTCTTTTTTTTTTTTGTAAATCTGTGTGTGTATATTAAAGGGTTGGGATGGGTATTTATGGACATGATACTAGGCTTAGGCTCTGAGACCACCCAGCCCTGGCTGATAACCTTGGGCTAAGTGTCTTAAGTTCTCTGGGCCTTAGTTTCCTCATGTGTAAATTGAGTGTCTGACATGTGATCTGTAGGATTGTTGAGGTTGTACCAAGCATATCAAGTAACCCTTAAGTCAGTGTTAAGCCAGCTTGGGGGGTGGGGCATAGACAAAAGTGTCGTGCCGATGGAGTCCCGAAGCTCTAAGTGATGATAAAGGGCACATAGTAGGTGTTGCTATTCATAGACTACTTATGCCGCTGCTCCTTCAGTCAGCCCAGCTGGCTTCCTGGGTGTGTGACACCTACAGCTGCACAGGGCTCTGTACGTGGTTCAGAAATTCTTCATTTTGAACAGTCTCCATATTTTCACTTTGCACTGGGCCCCACAGATTGTGTAGCCAGCCCCACCTTGTAAGGTTGTTGGCAGTGTGATAGGAGAGATCAGAGAGCACATACCACAGTGCCCAGGATGGCATAGGGATCAGTAATCATTAGATGGATATAATCATTTTTTTATGAGCTGAGACGTCTACGGTAAGTGCATTCATTTAATTATTATTAAGTGTGAGGTAAATACATGATTAATCTCAGATTGAGGAACTGATCTAAATCACCATCTAAAGTCACACAGCTTATACATACAGAACTTGGATTCAAACCTAGGTCTGGCTCACCCAAAGCCCACACCACGGACCTGCCCCATTAAGTATTCTCTTCCTTCCATCCCAGGGAACCTCTCTGTAAAGCTCCATGTTTAAGGGTCCTTGATACTCATCAGCAGCCAAGCTGTCATCTCCCCAAAGGTTTCAGAGCCCCTCAGACTGTTCCAGAATTCCTGTTAGACCTGGGAAATTTGGAAGCTACACAAGACAGTAAAGACAGTTTCCCTCCTCAGTACTGTCCTGCCATGTCTCCACGCCTTCTCAGAGTTCCACTATCTGGCCCAATCTAGCCAACCTGGGGACAGTTCAGACGCGTCCTTTTACTCCTGATGTACTTAACTTAGGATGACCGATGTCCAGCTAAACCTCCAAACCACCCTGAGAATCAGTGGAGATCTGCTGGTGTCAGATCTGGGGAAAGAGGCTGTGGGAGAGGCCTATTTCCAGGCGACTGAGGACGTGGCCATCTGTCCTGTGGCAGGGATCCCTTGCTTTCCTGCAGTGCCAGGTCATGATTTTCTCTGCCCACTCTTCCCTGCCAAAAAATTAAAACAAAAATTTCTTTTAAATAATGGAGGGAGGGAGAGAAAGAACCCATTCCACCCCGTAGCTGGTAAGCAGGCGGCGGGTTGGTATGGGGAAGCTGCAGGGCAAGTTTGCTTCTAGTGTGTGGCCTTCCAGCAGGGAAGTTAATACTTGAACATTTCATCTCTTGGATAGCAGATTTGAATTTTGAACGTGACAATGAGACTGTTTGTTGTTTCAAAGCAGTTCCCTAAGTGGCTGTTTACTCAAGACTTTTGTAGTGTGAACAGAGATTTGGGGGAGGGGAAGAAGCCATCTGCTCTGGAATAGTCTTCCAATTACATGATCAAATTACTGCAGAGCAAAATGGAGGGAATCCAACCGAAAGTTCCTGTCTGGTGTATCCAGCCCCAACCTGCTCTCTTGGGCCATTGTGTCGATGTGGAGATTTCAGAGGCGAGGCTGTGATTGCCTAGAGTGTGAGCAGGAGAGGAGCAGAGAAAGCCAAGGAGGAGAGTCTGGGAGAGCTTTCACACCGCATCCACATGCTGTTCCAGAAGATGGAAAGGTCTTGGGTTTAAATTAAAAAGTGAACTTTTGGAGAAACTCAGGTTCTTTTCCTTTTGACTTTTGCAATCTACATTTCTGATTACAATTAGCTTATCATATTAAATGAAAAAGTTATATCCCTTTATAAGTTTAGTTGGTGATTTTTATTTGCTGATCTTCTACTTGTAGAATAGAAGTGTTTTTTCTATTTGTTGAATACACCTATTTTTTTCCTTTTAAAATAGAACAGTTTTCTGGTTTTTGAAATATGTCTTGATTTGCAAAACATTATGGAGTCTTATTTTTTTCTTCTAAATATGTGGGTTTTGTTTTTTTCCCCCCTTTCTTTTGCTATTAGGCATTCATGCAGCCTCACTTGCTGGGAAATGAATTCACACATTTGGAGTTTCCAAGGAGAGTACAGAGAAAGGAACTTGGAAAGAAGATGCTCTACAGGGACTTTAATATGACAGGCTGGTAAGAACATGCCTCCCTCCGCCTCAGCACTGCCACAGTATGTGTGAAGGAATCGTCACCATCCCAAAAAGCCACGTACGCAATTTGGATCAGGTAGTGTGGCCAGAGACCTGGGTTGGTGGCAAAGACCTAGGAGCTCTGCCCACTTCTGGTCCTTTTGCCTGGGTGCCAGTTCTTAAATCACAGTGTTGGCTTGCCTCTGTGCCTCCCTGAGGTCCTCCTTGGGGACACTAGACCCCGTGAAGCTGACATAATTCTTCACTTCACATGAGCCAGCATTTTTGAGGCTTTTAAAATACATTTAAGTTGGGTTTTTTAGGTCAGAGGCTCAAAGGAATGGGCTAACAGTTTCTTGAGCCAAACTGGCCTGGATCTGAATCTGAACTCTGAGCTTTCTAAATAGGCAAAGTTAGATAAAGTACTTAACCCTCATGAGCTTAATTTTCTATAGATAAAGTGGGGGAAAAAATGGGCTCTTTGAAGGGATCGTCGTAAGGACTAGAGGTAATGGCCAATCTACATTAGTTTTTCACATTTACATTGAAATAAGAATCTTGGCAGGGCGCGTCTTCTTGCCACAACACACCTATGTCAGCACCCAGATCACTTCTGTGGTGGATCAGTGGCTAACGTTGACCAAGACCTCATCTGTTCCTTCCGTATGAAAGACAGATGTGATATGAAGTATGCATCCACATAGGATTGATGTAAAGACTAAATGAGAAAGCGCAGGACCTGGCACGTAGGATTGGGGGTGAAGATTTGCTGTTAGCCCTGAGGTACTGGCCAGGGAGCTGGCCGCCAGTCTGGAGGAGAGGAGGGGCCTGAGACAGTAGACTCGTTCCTTGCCGTATCTCCACCATAGGCAAGGAAGTGGATTCCATTATCTCTTCTCACATTGACCGAAGTAGCTGTAACACCTGGTCACAGCCCAAAGTCTCATGGTAGTGACCTCTAGGCTAGAAATCTATCTACTCCTAGAATACAAACTATGTTAAGGGAACAGTTGAGCTGCCTAGGGAAAGTAAGGGGCTGATCTAAGACGTTTCCTCTTATCCTCTATCATATAAAAGAGAAGATTTTCATTACTATCCACTCTTCTTATAGAGTAAGATCAGCAAACATGGCCCAGAAGCCAGATTCCACCTACACCCCTTTCCATAAATAATTTATTTTTTTTTTTAGTACAGCCACATTCATTTGTATACATTTCATCTTTGACTACCTTCACTCTACAACAAGATGGTTGAGTAATTGGCAGAGAGAATGTATAACTGACAAAGCTTAAGCTATTTACCCCTGTTCTAGAGCATGAACGGATTTGGCAGAAAGGGTTCACCATATTTGCAGCTCTAAGGTTCTGGAGTTTTTGGTGCCCTAGAATCCTTACCCTAACCCGACTGGGTTTTCTTTATAGGTTCATCTTTATCCAGTTAGCAAAAATCAGCCCTTCTCACAGAGAGGTTCACGGTGAGGGCTACCATTCGTTTAGAAAAGCGTGGTTGGGTTTGGCCTAGGTTTTGCAGCATTTAGAACAATGGAGGGAACAGTGTCCCAGGTCAGAAATCCCCATGATTGCAAATGCATAAACAAAAGGAGTGGATCTGAGACACAATGAGGAACATGGCCAAAAAGAAAGACACTGTCTATGGAAAATCAAATTGAGTCATTATCAAGGGAGCGTCATCAAGGATGAGGGAGGCCACGCGGAGAGATGCATTTCCTGCGGGAGGCCGTGGGTTGTGCTGCTGCTTCTGGGATGGAGAATGAAGGATGAAAGCAGGGTTTTAGGATGGCAGTCCTAAGGAGTCTGAAGCAGAACGATGAGAGAAAGCAAGTTTAGGTACCCAGCATACAACTGTGTATGTGAGGTCTCCAGGGCCAAATGGAAGGATGGAAGCAGAAAACAGAGAAGGAAGGAAATGAACAAGAAACTAGATGATTTAGGCCAAGGGATAACTGTAAGGAGCAAGTCATCAATTATTCCAATAACCTGTTTAATATGTCTCTTGGACTAGTCTGTAATCCTCCAGGAAGGGGCCGTGCCTTGCTGGGTGCCGGACACCCAGTAAATAGCCATGACTGATTATTGGATTTCAGGAGAGGGTATGACTGACTGCAGCTGAGAGCCAGGTAGTTGTGGATGGCGCGTGGCAGGGTGGGGATAGGAGCTTGCTTGCATCTGAGATACGTTAAGCTTGAGGCAAGGCTGTTTGTGTGTTCTTCCTATGCCAGAAAGGCAAATTAGATCTACGCAGTCAAAACACACTTGGTAAACACGTGGCTAAAGATTACCCCCACTTTATAATTTTTTAAATGTAGATACATTCAGGGACTAGATTACATCCAACTTCATACACCCACACTCAGTCTCTTGCTTTCTCTCTTACACTCACACACACAGTATTAATTAGCATGATCCTAAGAAAATAAGCGGTCCATACACAGGCCGTCTATAATGTATGGAACTTCACAGAAGGCACCAAATAATTGAGGAGCCAAGACTGAGAATGGCTTCGGTCAGACGTGTTTTGCTGAGTTGCTTCAGCACGGTTCCCTGTGTGGCTGTTGGCTCCAGCTTTGCCTGGGAGCAGAAATTGATGTACATCTGTGTATTTCCTACCTGTTCTTTACTTGAAATTGATGCTTCGGGAAAAGGAGAGTTCTTTATACCTTTGTTGGAGTAAGTGAGGGAGTTAAAGACTCAGACCACTGCCTGTATAAATATTAATGAATTTAAACTTGAGTAAATTCCTTTTTTAAATGTTTTAACCTCTTCTGAGAAACCTCAGATCTACCAGTTATTGTTTAGGACTTTAAAAAAAAAAAAAAAACATGGGATCACATGTTGCTGCCCTTATGAGTTGTCTCTAGAAAGAGAAGAGCTGGGGCACCTGGGTGGCTCAGTCAGCTGATCTTCCGGCTTCAGATCAGGTCATGATCTCATGGTTTGTGGGTTCGAGCCCCGCATCAGGCTCTGTGCTGACAGCTAACTCAGAGCCTGGAGCCTATTTCAGATTCTGTGTCTCCCTCTCTCTCTGACCCTCCCCAGCTCGTGCTGTCTCTCTCTGTCTCTCAAAAATAAAATTTAAAAAGGAAAAAAACCAGAAGAGCTGGCAAATTAATTCTATAGAAAGGGAGACGAAGTTCTGTGGCTCTTTTCCCACAACTGCCTTAAATGACTACCAAGTTGTTGCAATTGGTGGAAGGTGGTCTGGTAAGGATTTGGAATGAGTCATGCTCAAGGAGACAGGTCCTGACTGTGCCCCTTTATGTTTCTTGGCTTCAGAGTCAGCCTTGGCCTGTGAACTTGTTCTTCTGGAACACTTCCACAAATCAATAGTTCACTTAATTGAAAACCCTTTCATCCTTACAGCAAATACCTGGTTGTGGTGGACATGGGCCCCGCAGGCCCCCGCTGTGCATGAGGGCGGTGGGCCTGACAGTTACTGGTAGAGCTAAGGGCCAGGAGTTGTGATGATTCCTTCTATTTCACAGTCCTGTGAGCTAGGTCTATTTCACAGGTGAGGAAACTGAGGCACAGAGGCTAGGCTTCAAGGTTACATGATAGTAAGTGAGAGCAGCGAGGACATGAGCCCAGACAGCGTCACTCAGGGTGCACACTGTTTACCGCGCCTAGCTGCCCGATGCTGAAGGACTCCTCCTCCTTGTTCCCATTTTGCGGTTGAGCAAATTGAGACAGAGAGGGATTAGGTGGTTTGCTCAGCTTCTACTGACGCCAAAGTGTCAGAATAAGGCCTAGATCCCAGGTTTCTGAGGCCTAGAGCTCTTTGCGATACAATGCAACAGTCCATTTTTCTTCAGGGTAAGTAAGATTAGACACAATTACTCAGTTTTGGGCCGTGACGCGAAGTGAAGCAGGGGGCCCAGGGGGTCCCTATCCACCAGGATTAGCATCTCCGTGACAGTCCTCTAAACGAGAGGACAGGGTGATGCATTGCAGGAGCAGCTCAGGTACTAACTCTTCTGACTCCCAGTGTGACCTACTAGACTGCTGGCCAAATTAAACTGGGCCACGTCACACTTGTCACTGAGTCTGTGTGCGATTTGGGGGTGCTGACGGTAGGAGGATCCCCAGAGAACCGGGTCTCCTGTGCTGAGGAAAACTGCCTGCTCTCGTCTTAGAGGAGTGTCGTGCCAGCCCTCCGAGGCGTGTCTGCAGCAGGGAGGAAGGTGTGGGAGAGGATGTCCGCTCGGGGTGGGGGTTGGGGCTTGTCCCATCATCAGGGATGAGCTTGTGGCTTCCTGACAGGGAGCCTTTTTCTCCCCGCCTCGTGCTTTCTCGGAGACTGTGGAGCAGCTTGGCAGGCCCAGATTGTATGGAGGACAAAAGGTTATTGTCACCAGGACCTTCATAATGAAACTGGTCTCTTCCCTGGCTCCCCTCCTGCTCCCCCCCACCCCCTGCTGCCTCAGGGATCGCTTGCCCAGTAATGATTTACAAAGGCATTTTCTTCATAGCAGCCCCAGCACCAAGTCAGTCCCTGACGCGGCCCGGCCCTCACCTTCTGTGCCTGGTGTCAGCGGTCCTGGTGCCAGGATCCAGCCTTGCCCCAGGACGGGCTGGCGCCCCTCCTCCCAGCCCTTTGTGTCGAGCTGCTGTTGCATGATGCACATCACTGGCAGTGTGAGCTCTGTGTCTCGACCCGCAGCCCTCTGAGCCATCGCGGCCATAATTTGCTGGCAAGCGTCTGTGTTACCAAGTTGGAACAACAGTTTCTCACAGCTGCCTTAGTGGCACCGGGTCCCTGCTCCTGGGCCTGCTGGTGATTTAGCTTTCTCACGTGGGATGCGTGTTCATCGTGCGCTGGGTCTGGGCAAGCCGGGGGCCCAGGAGGACATCCGTGTGGAAGGGGGTCTGTAGCTACACCCCTGGAGGCCAGCCAGGCTCTCCAGCAGCTGTTGCTGGCCTGCTGGGATTTGTAGAGAGAGCGAGGGCCAAAGAGGAAGAGAAGTTCGTCGTGTGAATGCGAGATTGCTTCCAGATGGTTCTTGTTATGAGTAAAGTACACCAGAATTCTTTCCTTAAGCAAAGCCTTTCTAACATTTATGATGGTCTTATTTCTGAGGACAGGCCGGACCCGTAACTTGAGACGGCCTGGCTTAGTTAGCACAGAGTTTATGGCTTTGGGAGATGGGCTCCAGGGGCGCTGGGCCTCGCTCTGCCAAGACTTTGGAGCCCTGGGCAAATCTTGGACCTGGGTCTCTCATTTGTAAAATGCTTCCTTTGCCCCTTGCTGCCAACCTCTGTGTCTGGAGGGGGATGGACTTTGCTCTACTTTTCAGAGAGCTTCTGGAAAAGACCAATTCCATTAGAAATATTCTAGCGATGGCAACTTTTCATATTAATCTCTTGCAGCCCTTAACTCTTTATGATTCTAACGGATGACACATCAGGGTCATTTTCCTTTCCTGTATTTCCTTTACAATCTGGGGTTTTTCCACGGGGAGCCGAGTGGGGTCAGCCACCATTTTCTCCTTGTAGTATTCACTGCTTTTATTACAGCAAAGGTTAATATTTTTCTATTCCAAGGGCTCTTCAGCATAGTAGCCACTAGCCACATGTGGCCATTTAAATTTATATTAGTTAACATTAAATTAAATGAAGATTTTCTTTCCCAGGTCTCACTAGCCACATGTCAGTTGCTCAGAAGCCAGATGTGGCTAGTGACTCCTGCATTGGACAGTGCAGACACAGAACACTGCCATCATCACGAAACGTTGTACCGGATGGCCCTGTGGCCTGGGTAATGTGAGGGCGTGGGTCTAGCCGGGGTGGAGGACGTGCCAGGAGCAGCCCATAAGCGGACATCCCAATGGCAGAGAGTGTAGAACAAAACAAAACCAAACCAAACAAAACAACAGCTGAGCACAGACAGGGTGAGCTAGTCAAATGCCATGGCCACATTCTATGGCTTCTGGCCTCCCTGCTGCTAGCCTCTGAGTTGGCTGGGGGGATGGGCACCCTCCACTTTGCAGATGTCCAGAGGCATCGGTCATTGTGTTTAGGGAGAGCTCATCTCTAGTGGTCACTGCTTGGCAAGCCTGTTGGCCAGCCTGAAGGAAGACCCATGTCCTTTGCCCTGGTTAGTAGCCTATCTCCCTCACTCGCCTTGCCCGCTGCCTGCTAGACCGGCGCCAGCCACTGACACTTTTGTTTCTCCTTCACTTTCCGTTTACTTCTTGGGGAGTATTTCAACCCCTGAGGAGCTGATTAAAAAGCAACTTACCTTCCAACCCTTTCCATTCTGTTTCGGGTGAACTTTATTCTCCATCTGCAGCCTGGAACCCAGCTCAGGGCTGAAAGCCACAGCCCCACACCATTGGGCTTCTTACCATAAATAATCCAAACATATTCTGGAGAGAAACTCACTGGAGGCAGCCCCAAGCGTGGTCTGGAGCTACTGGGTTGAGTTTCACAACTATCATAGATATGGTTTCTATCTTATTCTTTACTGCTCTTTTCAGTGCCCTCTGACAGCGCATTCAGGCAGGCTGACAGCGAAGTGGATAAGCAGATTGAGAAATGCCACAGAGTGCTTTATGAAGCCAACTCCAGAGCTGCACCCGCATATAATATAAATTGATTTATTGAATCAAGCACAGAAGCCCTGCTACCAAAACCCCAGGCTTCACTCTCTGGAGGACCACCTATTAAAGCAGCCCCCACGGACAGTCCTCATTAGCTTTTCCACTGATCCCCAGGCAGTTTTTAAAGGGACAGTGTCCCTCTTTGGGGTCTGAATTTATACGTTGGTCATGCCTATCGGTCTAATTAGCTTAGCAATATTAATCTTACTTGGAAAACCTGCGTTTTCTGTAACAGTTTGACTCTTGAGTTTTAAAGAGTAATTGGAAATTTCAAAACCTGTCCTTTTCCCCTCTTTTTGTTTTTAATTACTTTTAACCCAGTCTTTGGAAACCTACCTGCAGGTGTCTCTTGACTAGCGAGCAGTATTGGAGCATCAAAGGATTTCTTGGTCCCGTCTTGGTGCAAATCCTGACACTACTGTTTCACCACAGACCTCACGGGGGAGGCTTTTTATAAACCCACCAGAGAAATATCACATTTTGATTTTATAATTACTTCACAAGAAAGCAGGCCTCCCCCTAGTTAAACCTGGTATTAATTTCCTCCCAGCAACTTGTACTCTCATAACTTCATGATCATGGGCCACCTTGGCAGCAGTCTGGAAATCTGACTTTGCCAAGGAATTTTAGAGAATTTTAACCCTATAGATCGGCCAGGATGGGTGTTGGCTGGGGCAGGGAACAGGCACCCGTAAAGTCCTTGCGTTCCAAGTTCCGGTAGAGCCTAGAGCCAGAGCCCAAATGGGTCAGCCTCACACGGGGGCGGGGGTGGGAGGCTGATGTGGGGGCTCCCAGAGCCAAGATGATGAATGGTTATTTGCCATGTGCATGTTCGGCATCTTTTCAGGATTTGCAGCTCTAGCTTCAGGAGCAGCAGGGAAGAAAGCCTGCCCTGCTGTGTGCAGCACATCTCCTGACAGTGATAAATGACTCCTTGCTCCCCGCCCCCCTCCCCTCCGCTCTGCCCATGTGGCCAGAGGAAGCTATGAGGTATTCACAAATGGTTGGAAACCAAGACAGACAGGCATTGTCAGGCCACAGGAAGGGGAAAGGAAAGAGATGCCCGACTGGCTTCCTCCCTGTTGATCATCCACGCACACACCTTTCTGCTCCCGTGATAGGTGTAAATTTATCGTTCCTAAAGTGGCCAAACTACTTTCAAGCCTTTCTTTCCACTGAGACCCTCTGAACAGTCCTAGCATTTGTCCGTTCCCATTCATATGCTCCTAAGCATTTGTCTGTACCCCTGCTCTTCCCTGGTGACCATGGTGTGGGGCTCTGCATGTGGTGGGGACGTAGCTCCAGGTCCTCCGGGGAAGTCTTACCATGTCAAGTGCTTGCATAAATCCCTGTTAAAATAGCCAGTGTCCTTTTAAGCCAGCCGCACCCTCAGGGCAGGGAGGCACATGTCTTTATATTTGGCAAACCTTTATTGTATACTTGCTGCGTATTAGGCATTGAGCAGTAGTTAAGAACAGCGATGTGGAGCCAGACTCTGACTGGGGAAGTCCCCAGGTGTGGCTTGGACAAACATGTCAGTGGTTTTCCCTCATGTAAAGGCAGTTGATGACGGTACCTAATAATAGGCCATCGTGAGCTAGTGTGGTCGTGTGCATTCAACAAAGTCTGGCATGTAATAAGTGCTCTGTGTGCCCAATAATCTAATGAGTAGATATGATGGGAAATGAGGTGGTCAGCGAGGAGGATCACAATCTAATAGGTGTTGAGTTGCTGGTTTCTCGAGGTGATGGAGACCAACAGGTGAAAGAAAGGCAGTTTAGAGAAACAAGAGACTGAGGAAGGTCAGGTGCACTGGCTCCTTCTACCTGGCAGGTCTGTCCCACAGCGGTTGTGCCGCTGATCGTGGATTAGGCAGGGCCATCATCTGTGACAGAGGCACATGCAGTTAGCAGTCCTCTCTATCCCTGAGTGCTGACGGATAGGGTGTTTTGTTTGTCGGTCATTTTGTTTGTTTTTATGGGGTTTTTTTGGTCCCATTGACTCTACTGTTTTTTGTTTTTTGTTTCTGAGTCCGAGATGCCGGACTTTTTAAGGTCCCACTGCAGCCCTCCTGAGCCGTTTCCAAGGTGCTGAGAGACCACGCCCCTCAGTAGCCTTCATGTAGGATCTTGTCAGATAAGACTGAGTCACTTCATAGGGATGACCAGCTGGCTCAGGGACTGGCTTTCTGGAAATGTATCAAACAATACCATTTTACCTGAAAATCTATTAAATTCTCAAGAGTGAGGGAATTAGGTCTTTGGGGATTTGTGTATAAATAGCCAGAGCAAGACAGAATGTAGAGCTTATTTATAAAAAGGGAGTTTAAAGAAACACTTGTGGCTGTGTTCCAGGCAGTGGAACTGGGTAAGAGGGGTAAGTGGGACTGGGAAAGACTTTGTGGAGAAGGCTGGGTTTGAACCAAAAGTTTGAAATATAAGAGGAGTTTTAAGAGGGTCAAGGGCCAAAGGGAAAGACATTCTGCACAGAAGGCACAATACAAGTGGAAGCCCAGAGGTAAAATAAGATGTGTGTTTCGGGAATGTGGAAGCTGGAAGGAATAGTCAACATAGTTTCAGTAGTCAGCATGGAAGAGTAGGCTCCATGTGGGTCCTAGGAGCCCCCTGCTGTGCGAGACATTTTTTTTAAAGTTTTATTTATTCTGTGAGAGAAAAAGAGAGAGATGGAAGGAGGGAAGAAGAGAATCCCAAGTAGAGTCCGTGCTGTCAGTGCATAGCCTGAAATGGGGCTCGATCCCACTAATCATGAGATGATGACCTGAACTGAAATACAGAGTCAGTCAGATGCTTAACTGACTGAGCCACCCAAGCACCCCTGGCATTAACTCTTTATTTACCACACTATGGAGGCTCCAGGGGAGGGTCTAGAATACCAGATAAGGACTCCTAAGGGCTTGGGACAGTCATTATTTGCCAAGTAGTACAGAAGTACTTAAAGCTCTGTGTACTTACCTTGGTGTGTATCAGCTAGAGAACATTGCTGGTGGTAGCCTAGTGAAAGTGACACGTAGACGCAATAGAGAGGGTGCGGGGCAGTGGTGGGTAGTCCTGTAACCCAGCCGTCGAGGTAAGTAGGTTCAGGTCCACTCATGGGGAACTTTCAATGCAGTGCTAAGGGTGGTGAGAACTAACATCTTATTTTCTCACCCTTAAGAGCTCTGCACCTCTGTAAAGTACAAAAATGACACACAGCATGGCAGAAATATGGAGCTGATGGTATATTTAGAAAGACATATGGTCCAATCCTCAGCCTATTTATAAGATCCTGTTTTTAAGGAAATTCCAGAGAAGTGAGTGCTACAACACTCCACCAAATTTCCAGGTACTTAACCACCCTGCCAAGGAACATTTTCCTGTGCCCAACCTACATTCCTCCAGTTATAAAATTTCACTTTTTTAAAAAATTTTTTAATGTTTGTTTATTTTTGAGACACAGAGAGACCAAGCATGAGTGGGGAAGGGGCAGAGAGAGAGAAGGAGACACAGAATCAAAGCAGGCTCCAGGCTGTGAGCTGTCAGCACAGAGCCTGACTCGGGGCTCACACTTGACAACTGTGAGATCGTGGCCTGAGCCGAAGTTGGATGCTCAACCGACTGAGCCACCCAGGCACCCCATAATATGTCACTCTTAAGCAGAGCTTGATAAAGTTTTTTCTTTTCCCTGCAACCCCTTACTTGCCCACGAGGTTTCAGAGCAGGAAGGCAGTGTCGCTGGTTTCAAGCTGCCAGTCCCATGAAGGTGCTAACCCCCAGGCTAGGGGACATCTTCATCAGATGCAGCTCAAGTGCCAGTGTAAAGCCCCTGCGTTCTGGACTTGACCCAGGAATCCACATAGCAGAGTTGGAGAACTACCACTCTGAACCCTGAGTGATTTCATCCTGCCTCCATGTTCATCTTATCTTCAGACAAGTAAATCAAAGACTGATTCAGAGCAAGGGTAAGTTTCGTCTATCCCTTAAAGAACTAAACATCTTTCTAGAAGAACTAGAAATGCTGGTACTACATTCACCTTTTCACCTTGTTGTTATAGTCAAAGCAATAATACTCTACCAATTCTTAGGGCACCTAGGTGGCTGTCGGTTAAGTGGCCGACTTCAGCTCAGGTCATGATCTCAGAGTTAGTGGGTTCGAGCCCCGCGTCAGGCTCTGTGCTGACAGCTTAGAGATGAGCCTGCTTCAGATTCTGTGTCTCTCTCTCTCTCTCTCTCTCTCTCTCTCTCTCTCTCTCTCTCTGCCCCTCCCCTGCTCACATTCTTTGTGTCTCTCTCTGAAAAATAAATAAAACATTTAAAAAAAAACTTCTGCCAATTCTAGGTTCAGCTTCTATGAGGATTAAATCAGCTTTGTCAGTTGCCCAGTTTAAGTCAAACGCATGCAATACCCTGTGTTCAGGAACTTGGAGCACACGGCTTCATCTCTGAGCCATTCCTCATTGAGTAACCGGGGGGTTGTGTTGGGAACTGTAGATACGAAGCAGATAAAACAGAGTTCGCCCTCATGGTGCTGCTAGTCACGTACAGGAGAAACCTATACCAACAGTGGCAGAGGACTGTTTCCCCACAGTGAAGCTTTCTCATCGGGAGTGATTATTAAAGACATTCCAGAATCCCTGAGGTCTTGGAATCTGTATTTTCTAAATTTTTTTTTTAACATTTATTTATTTTTGAGAGGCAAAAAGACCAAGCATGAGTAGGGGAGGGGCAGAAAGAAAGAGAGACACAGAATCTGAAGTAGGCTTCAGGCTCTGAGCTGTCAGCCCAGAGCCTGACGTGGGGCTTAAACTCACAGACAGTGAGATCATGACCTGAGCCACCCAGGTGCCCCTGTACATTTTTTTTTTAAACCTCTCAGGTGATTCCTGTATGCCCTTAAGCATTGCCTTTGGGCAGCCCTAGATTCTTCTTGTGGTCATGAGCAGCAGCTTGCAGAAATGGTTGCTTAAAGAACACTGGGCAGCCTGGACTCTTTGGCAGATTTGCGACTCCGCGCCCCTGGTTTTCTTTCTGCTGTTGTTTAGGAACCTCCTTGTCCACCTGTGTGGGCCCAGGAGTGTGGTCAGAAGGGGTCCTGGACTGGCTGTGAGAACTGAGAGGTGGTCTCAAGCGCACTGGTGCTTCCAGTGGGTCAGAGTTGAGCTGAGCCTCATTTCCCCTTATCGATGTTTATGCCAATAACCTGCACAGCCCAGGCCCCAGGCACGGTATAGATACACAGAGTCGTTAGGAGCCCATGCTCCCGGGGCGTCTGACTTGCTGGTGTCTCCTTCCTATTCATCCTGAGTCGATGATCCTCCCTCCCCAGATTTGCCTAATCCTTTTGAATGGTCTTGGATCACCCTGTGAGAAACTGGGCAGGTAAGTGTGAAGGCTTAGAGTCTGCAATTTCTTAGCAACAGAACAATTTGAAAGCCAAACATTAGGTTAAATTTAATTCTACGGTGATCTTGAATATCCATCCACCCTATTGGCAAGAGAAGGAAAAGCCTAAGAAGGTGTTATGTTTAAACTTCTAAACCTGGGGGGTAGGTTTTTAGAAAATTTGTATGAGGGGCATCTGGCTGGCTCAGTCAGAAGAGCACGTGACTCTTGATCTCAGAGTCATGAGTTTGAGCCCCATTTTGGGTGTAGAGATTACTTAAATAAAAACTTCACAAAAACTCTATGATTTGTTTATGATGATGATGAGGATTAGCAATTAAGCGGTCTTGTTGGAAATCACATTTAATGGCCTTTACATAGATTCATAGCTCCTCAAGGATCACGGAGAACCATGGCTGAGAGAACAGTGCACTTTGGGGCGGACCTGGAAGTGAGCTTGACCTTTATTTCCTAGTAGTGTGACCTTCATTTTCATATTTGGGCTAATGTTAGTATCTGTCCTACAAAGTTGTTGTAAGAATTATATATGTTTTGGGGAACCTGGGCAGCTCAGTCAATGAAGCATCCAACTGTGTCTCAGCTCATGGTCTCACAGTTTATGTGTTTGAGCCCCGTGTCAGGCTCCATGCTGACAGCTCAGAGCCTAGAGCCTGCTTTGGATACTGTGCCTCCCTCTCTGTCTGTCCCCTCCCCACTTGCTCGCTTGCTCTTAATCTCTCTCTCTAAAAAAATAAACATTTAAACATTAAAAAAAAACTACATATGTTTTAAAAATCTATGTGCTTAGAACAGTCCCCAGAAGGGGCGCCTGGGTGGCTCAGTCGGTTAAGTGTCTGACTTCAGTTTAGGTCATGATCTCAGTTTGTGGGTTCGAACCCCATGTCAGGCTCTGTGCCAAACTCTTGCTCAGAGCCTGGAGCCTGCTTCAGATTCTGTTTCTCCTCCTCTCTCCGCCCCTCCTCTGCTCACACTCTGTCTCACTTTGCCTCTCAAAAATAAAAAAAGTATAAAAAAATTAATTAAAAAAAATAGTCCCCAGAAGAAAGCACGTGTCCAATCGGTGATGGGTGTGTTGGAACTCTGGGAGTGTTACAGCTGAGGTGGCAGCAGACCTGACAGTTGTTGCCTTTACCATCCATTGTCCAAACCAGTGGGGCACCTGGATGCAGGAGCCCAGAGCGCCGTGTTCTTCCCGTTGGTAAAGATCGGCAGCCATTGCCCAGGCCTGTGCCTCTTACTTTAAGGCTGAAGTAATGTTAGGATTGGCAGAAAATTCCAGAAGACTGTGGGTTTCAACTGAAGATTTTGGGAGTTGGGGAGGACATTTTTGTGTGTTGAAATAAATGTTATATACATATATATATATATATATATATACATATATATATGATTATTATGCAAAATTCTCACCTTTTAGGATAAAGCAGAAAAAGCATTGACGCCTGCTTTGAGACACTTGAGCTCTGCCCCAGGTGATGCTACCAGTTTCAAGGACACTCGAATGGAAATACTGAAATGTTACAGCATCGAGTGGAGTCCTAGTGCACGAGGGGACCCCCGAGGGGACACCGTAGGACCCGATGCTCCTGTGTAGAAATACCGGTGTGTCCAGAGAGGGAAGCTTTGTGAGTCAGGGCTCCGAGACCAGCTTGAGGAACCAGCCTCTGCAGTAAAGGCCACCTTGTAGGGAACAGTATATTTGCTCTTGTCTCCCCACCCTTCCTGGCTGTGGGGTCGGTTGTGGTTATCTCCCAATGTGTATACGTTGACTTGGCTTCATACAGTATAAAGGCCAGTGTCAGTGAAATGCATGTTTGTTTCAGAATAAATTGCAGAAACCATTCCGTATTTGTGTGCTCATCACACAAGGATCTGTGATTCATACCTGTGGGAGATCTAAATGTTATTGATTAGAGCATGAAGCTCTCCTCGCCACGTGCTCATGCACACCAAATGGATAGTGAATCAAATTTCTAAATCTGAAATCTCCCCAAAAGTCATCCAGAATGTTTTATCCTGGAATATGATTGGTTCTGTTTTTCATACACATGTGACGAATTACACTTTCAAGAGACTGATTGAGAGCATTTTCTTCTGTGTGACTCCTTTTCCACTGCTAACCTTGGGCCCAGGAGTTATGGGATGACCTTTATATTATTTAACTTCACATTCCCTGCACCTGTGCTAGTAAATATTCATGAATGGTTCTAGTAGAACCCATTGCTCTCATACAGTCAGAACCTGAGCTCCTGATTTGGGGCTACTAGGATCGGGTTCTTTTCCTTTACCCAAATTTTCAGCTGTGGCTAGGGACCATTAGTGAGGTGTGAAAGCAATTTAGTGCATGGAGATGAGCATTTTAAACAAATTAACCAGTGTAGGGAGAAAGGGACATCCTGGTTTGTATCACACAGTAAGGGTACATGTCTCTTTCCAAAGTGTTTAAAGTGGGGACACTGGGTCAGCACGGTCTGCTCTAAGCCAGTGGACTCCCCCCAAGAACACAGGCCAGTGCAATGAGAACAAGCTCTGGTGCCTCTTGCTGTCACCCACCCGCCCCGTTCAGGAAGAGGGATGTTTAGGTCAAGTTAGAAGAACAGTTAGTTACCGCTCCCAGAAGTCCAGGCAGGATCTGGTCCAGGCATGCTGTTGGTAAGAAGGGGCGAGGTAGGCATTTTTGCAGGGCTAGTGGGTCAGCCCTATTTACTTATTTATTTTTTGTTCCAGCATTATTTTATTTATTTATTTTTACTTCTAAAATTTAGATCCAAGTTAGTTAGCATATAGTGTAACAATGATTTCAGGAGAGATTCCCTAATGCCTGTTACCCATTCAGCCCATCTCCCCTCCCACAACCCCTCCAGCAATGTGGGTCAGCCCTATTAATCGGAGGATTTCCTCAAGGGCATCTGCAATGTCAGGGAACAGAGCTTGGGTCCCGTTATGGAAAAAGGTTTTCTGAAAGGATAACCAGAAGGTTCTCCCTTTCATTTGTTTCTCTCAGAACCATCCAGACATACACAAGCTAGGCGGCATTGCACCTCCAAATTATATCACCAAATACTAATCATACTTTTACAATGCAAGCATACTATTTGAGCCTGAGTCCAGACTGTTGTAGGGTATTAGCAAGGGAACATCAGCCTGTGTGTAGCTCCAGGCCTACAGGCCTCAAGTAATTCAAATGATGCTCTGAGGATCAAAGGAGAAAACAAGTCAGCATTTGTTTATAGAGTTTTGGCCCCACAGGGAGCTTTCCCAGGAATCATAGAATGAAGATTCCACTCAACAGTAACTCCTTGCACAGAATCCAGAGACCCAACGCACCAGAATATGACTCCATCCCTCCAAGTTCAGATTTACAGAGTACCGAAGCCTGCTATACAATGGCAAGCTGTGGCAGAAACACATATTTCTGGCTTTATCCAGAAATATCTTTTTTTTCTGTTTATTTTTTTAACATATGTAATTATTTTCCATCATTTACACTACAGTAGTTACAATGACACTCTTAAAGGAGGCTCCGAAACCCTCTAACCACCGGCTGGATACGGGGTGTTTCTCTGCCTCTTCACCTCCCCCGGGGCCACAACGGCTGCCTCTCCTCCTTCCAGAACTCTGGTTTGAGCCGGGTATCATTAGGCTTAGATTCCCCCTCCCTGTGACGGTTCAGTGACATTTTCCCAGCATATTAAGATTTGATCCAAAGACAAATTCAAGAAATTTCTGGGGATTTCTTAACTATGAGTCTTTGAAACCAGGAAAAAAGGCCGCTTGAAAGACGATATTAAAAAATAAGAGTAAGATCGAGTAAAATACAAAATATTCTTGCGTAACTTTAAAGGAAACCCACATGCTCGTTGGTAGATATTCATGCAGGGAAGGGAGAGAGCGAGTTGCCCTTTGAAGGGCCGCCTCAAGGGGCAGAAATCAGCCTCCATTTGCTGCTTTGTGGCTTTGGGTTTGATTCCTTTGGAAATACAGATGGCTGGCAGGAAGGAGGAAGCATGAGGTGACTGCCAACTTTGTGTTGCTTTTTCCAGGAAGGTCTGGGCAGGGTGGGTATGGAGAAAGGCGAGGCGGAAGAGAGCCTCTGTGGATTCGGTGAATTGCTGAGTTGGGGTGGTGCCAAGCTCTTAAAAGCCACGAGTGGCATTTGGGCTGCAGTCATGCATCTACTCCTGACCAGCCAGGCCCAGGTGGTGTTTCATTCTAGCCTCCTGGGATTCAAGCTTTGTTGAGATTTCATGGTAGGAAGCAGGAGTGGGAACCAAAGACCCGGATGCTTCTGCCCAGCAGCCTCCATCCACACCTGCTCAGGCCCCGTGCCGTGCGCCCCTGTCTGGCTAAGACTTAGGTTCTGCTATGAGCAAAATGAGACTTCCTGTGGCTTTCACCTTCCTCCCAGAAGGGGCACTCAGCCTCTAGCCAAGGGAGGACAATTCTGCTTTTATGCCTATTTTAGACCAGCCCCAAGGCTTCCCTTTCAGATTATTAGCTCTGAGGTATCTTTCTGAGTCTCTGATTCTTCACTTTAGAGCAGAAAAATGGACTTTCCTGAATACAGTTGCACAGGTGCTGTTCTTCGGGCTCTGATACCATTAGCAGCAGTAGAAAGAGTGTGACTTGGGGTGTCTTGGGCTTTCAGCAAGAAGCGGCTTTCCTGTGGGGATGTGCCGAGTTCCCGCCTGTGCTCACCAGTCATCTGTGCCCTACATCTGCAGAGAAGAAAGGGGGGCTCCTAAGGCCTCAATGACCACAGTTTGGTTAAGTAGCACCCTATCCTTCCCAAAGGGCTTGTCAGGCGTATTTGCATTTAATCCTCGAGGCCTCTCATGAGGAGCCCAGCTGCGGAAGCACGTTCAGTGAGGCTGAGGGACTCTTCCAAGGTCACACTACTGGCTCGCATGCGGATTGAACTGTGACTTCAAAACCTCTGACTCCAGGCCTGGTGTTACCAGCCCTGACGATACCACAGTAGGAGGAAAGCTTCCCCGGGGAGGATAGGCATCCCAGGCCACACTGAGAGGTCAGCGAGTAGAAGAATGTGGCTCACTGATGTGTATCATTGGAATTATATGAGTGGATTGATGAGATTAGGCAGTCCTGGAGAGGTCACATTCTTCTTAAAAGACTTTGAAGTACTGCTGACGGAATCAAGACTTCGGGACATGAGTGGCATTTCTGTCTCTCTAATTAAAAGTTCTGATATGGGAGAGGAAGATCCTGGGAACTGATCAAGGTGGATGGTGCCACAGTGTGAACTTTGGGTTCCTGGCCTGTGGGTTAAGATGTCTGAGTGGGGACTGTGGCTGGGAATGGAGGAGTCTGGCAAAGACACGGAAGAACTTTCTTAGTGGGAGCCTGGCCTTAGCAAGTTATCCTGGAAGAAATGTGTCTAGGTAACACTGTTTACCCTAGAGAAGCATATAACAAAAAAACAAAAAACAAAAAAAACCTACCATTCTGGAGGTAGAACTTGGGAATTATCAGGAGAGAGCAACAGACAAGAAGATCAATCATAAGTGCTATTTTTTATACCTTTATTATTTATAAATATACATTGGTAATAAAAGTGAACCTAAAATGTTAATGTAAAGAGGAAAAAAGAAGTCCAAGGTATCACTGACAGGAAGGACTCAGCCCTGAATTTCAGCCATAAAAAAGCATCTCATTGAAGCAAAATGAATGGGAAAGCCAAGCTTTAGAAGGAAGCATGCATGCTAAGGACTCGCTGAGTACTAGCTTCCGTCCATCTGTTCATCCATTTAGCTAGTATCTACTTTATCTACATAACGTCCACAGTGTGCACAGTTGTAGATAGGAGGGTATAGACCCAAGTCCCTGCCTTCATTGAGCTAATGTTCCAGGGCCGGGGTTGAATAGTATCCAGCTAATACTTCTAGGGCAAGTAAACAAAATTAATAAATAGTTTCAGATTGTCTTATGTGAGCACCGCGAAGAGCTGCAGCCTGCTGAGCTTGAGCGCTCAGAGAAGGCTGGGAGGATCTGGGGGAAGAATGGCCCAGGCAGAAGGGACAGCAAGGTCCCATGGCGTGCTAGAGAGCCAGCGGGAGAGCTAGCGTGAGGAGAGCACAGTGGCGTGATAACAGATGTCAAAACGGCGTGTAAAGATCAGATCACATGGGGCCTTGTCGTTAGGTAATATTTTATATGGAAAGCCAATGGGGAATTTTAAGCTGAGGAGTCAAGACTGTCAGTTAAAAGAAATGGTTGTGGGAGATTGGCTAGCTGGCTAGTCAGCCAGTCTGTAAATATAAGCAAACCTCTCAATCAAAAAAAAAATCACAAAACCGACCCTGGGACGAGATGTGTTCATCCTGGAGGAGTCCTAGTTGCTACTCCTCAGAAGGGTGGAAGGACACAAGTGCACCTGTGCGGGGACCTCCTGCGTTCCGACGTTCAGAGAACGCACAGAGCAGGGCCCAGCCAGCTAAGACCAGAGGCAGGCGAGGCGAGGAACCTGCCTTCGGGTGAGAGACTTCCTTCGACCCAGAAAGCAGTCAGGGAAAGCAAGAGAGCGCTTTGCTTTTGTTTTGTAAATAGGTGTAGAACTGAGTAAAGCCACTGCCTGACATAGATAGCATTCATTGATTTGCTCACTTCGTCAACCATTTCTTGGGCACTCCTTACACATCCGGGCACTCTCTTAAATAGTGGGACACCACAGGTGGCCAGCCGGACACCTCTGTCCTCACAGAACGTAATGGGGGAGGAGGAGGGTGCAGCGAGCAGTAGAGAAAATAAACATCAGGAAGTAAAATACTTAAAATGTTAGATGGGGGTGGATGACAAGGATGAAAATAAAACAGAGAAGGGGAATAAGAAAATTGGGGGAGGGGAGCAATGTTAAAGAAGGTCATTTCATTACTTGACTTTTATTTAGAGTAGATGGGGAAATCATTGGGGGGTTTGAGCAGGGTAATGACGCCATCTGACATTTTAAAATAATTACTCTGGGTGCTCTGAGAATAGAGATAAAGGACAAAACTGAGCAGTTTTTCAGCACCTTCACCGCCGTCACCTGGTCCTGGCACTGTCTGCTCCTCCCTAGGTAATTGCAGGGGGTCTGGTGAGGGGATTGCAATCGCGTGGTCAAGAGAAGGTACTGGACTGTTTGTTGGGAAGGTAGAGCTGACGGTATTTGCTGGAGTGTCAACAGACGAAGCCCTCAATTCACTGCTATTGTATTTGCCTCTTACTAGACCATCAAGTGGGGGAGGAATTCTAGGCCGCCAGGAAGAGACGCAGGCAAAAGACTGTTCACAGGTGGAGGCTGGATGATGAGCACGTGTGGCCAGGAGGCCGTTAGAGTGGCGGGACCATGGAGGGGAAGTGACCTGAAAGCCCTGGCGTGAGACACAGGGCGGCTCACAGTCAGAGTCTCTGAGGAAAGAAAGTCCTTATTGCTGAGGGGCCTTGAGATCATCAGGAAGTACGTTGGGAGTTACAAAGCCAGGATTCCAGAAACATCATTCACACATGTCAAATTCCTGAGCAAAGCAGCAGGGGAAAGAGAGGGAAGCTACCTATGAACCGAGGCCGAAGTGGTCAGGGAGGATGGGAGAGCGTCCTGACGGCAAGGCTGGGAGTGTGTGAGCAGGCCGAGGGCTGACCCGGTGGCAGCAAGCCTCGGTCTGGAAGGGCGAGTGAGGTGGGCGCAGTCAGCACCTCCCTCTTGTCTTAGGAGTCAGAGGGCGTTGAAATACACCAAAGGTGGGGCACCCAGGTGCCTCAGTCGGTTAAGCATCCGACTCTTGATTTTGGCTCATGGTTCATGAGATCAGGCCCCGAGTCGGGCTCAGCCCTGATCCTGCTTGGGATTCTCCCTCCCTCCCTCTCTCTCTCTCTCTCTCTCTCTCTCTCTCTCTCTCTCTCTCTCCCCCCCCCCCACTTTCTCGCTCTCCTTCTCTCAAAATAAATAAACATTAAAGAAAAAGAAAAGAAATACACCAATGGCTGACCAGGTGGTTAAAGGGAGAATTTCCCCAGCTGTTCTCCAGTGGAACAGGCTGGTGCTGTCTGCGGCATAGCTCCCAGCACAGCGACAGCAGGTGACAGAGTCCCGGGACCAGTGTGAGGCACACCATCAGAGCAGGGACTCCTGCACTTGAGGTAGAGTCGGCTTAGTGGTGCTTTTCTTTCCAGTAGGTCCGGACCACTGGTGCCTCTCCTTTCAGCTTTGCCAAATCAACATTACAAGGGAAGCCATTACTTTTTAAAAAAAAATGTTTAATGGAAACTTCTTTGCTTAATGAAACTCGCCTCCACTTAGGGAAAGCCCTTTAATTTAGCCCTTTTAAAGCCTTGATTTTTTTTTTTCCTCATCTTTCTGTCAATTGGCCTCATAACTATTCATTTGGGACTGACCCAAAATAAGAGTTATTCTGAAAATCTTTCCCAAGCCTTTCAGCTTTGCTTTCTTGTAACAAGTAATTATTTGAATATCATCTCTGGTCAGTTATATTATGGTAGAAGCTAGTGAGAAATTGGTATTTGGAATCTTTAAATTTAATCAGGATTTGAGAAATCATGGGATCTGATAGGAAGGAATAGAAATTTTCTTTTACAAAAATAATTCGTTGGTTAATATATTTTTGAGAGAGTGTAAGAAAGGAAGGGACAGAGACGGATGCTGATAGCAGTGAGCCAGATGTGGGGCTCGAAGTCTCAAACCATGAGATCATGACCTGGCTGAAGTCAGACGCCCAATTGACAAACCACCCAGGTGCCCCAGGAATAGACATTTTCTTTTCTTTTTTTTTTTTTTAATGTTTATTTATTTTGAGAGAGAGAGTGCAAGCAAAAGAGGGGCAGAGAGAGAGGGAGAGACAGAATTCCAAGCAGTCAGCACAGAGCCCGACCCAGGGCGCGATTCCAGGAACTCTGAGATCATGACCTGAGAACCAAAACCCAAGAGCCCGACACTGACGGACTCTACCACCCATTTTCTATTAATTTATATTTCTGGACATTTTCTATTTGTTGTAGGTCCCAAGTAACTCCCTCTCTTAGAGCTCAAACTTCAAACCATTGTCTTATCTTGTGTCCCCCAGCTGAGAAGGGTAGAAGCCAGGGCTGAGCTGGAAACAGAGTCCACAGCCTGGACGTGAACTACTGTGTGATACGAACAGCAGGCAGGCCTTACAAATGGGTGGGAACAGGAGTGGCCCCCCTTCAACCCCAGACACATGTTTAAGGGAGGCTGGCTGTCCGTGGGAGAGGCCCTGCCAGGCTCTTCAGCCACAGCGAAGTGCCTGGTAAGTAGTGGCAGGTCTGAGGACACAGCCTGGTGCTTCCCTGGCTTCCGGCTCTCTTCCTGTGACCGCGTAGTGAAGCAGCCACCGGTTTTGTCCCCACATGGGCACCTTTTGTTCTTTTGCCTCACACGGAAAATTCCCTTTCCCCTTTTGCCAAAAAGACCCATTTCTTCATCCAGTGCCTGCTTTTCTCTCACTGACAGGCAGACAATAATGTTCAGAGTTTTCAGCTAGAATGAGAAGTCCCCAGAGCCGAGCCCCGAAGTCCCCTTTCTTTGGTGTGTTTTCCAGGAAAGTTGCAGTCTAGGTTCAAGCCACTGAGATAGTGTGTGATCCCGGGAGAGTCACTTAACCTCTGAGCCTCAGTCCCCTCAAAGAGGACATTGCAGAACCCAGGAGACATGTCAGACTCAGTAAGCTAGCACCAAGCCCGGTGTGGGATGGGCGTTCGGTAAGTCATAGCTGCTGTCATGAGTGTTAGCCGTCACTAAGTAATACAGACTTTAATCAGGTTGCCAGTTTGAACTCTTATTCTGTATCATACCAGACTTTCACTATGAAAAAGGAAGCCACCTGCCTGTATGTGATGACCTGTGCTTGGGACCCAGAAAGGCTGAGGTGGGGAGGGTGCTGTACTTCCTTATTTGTCATTATTCCCCCTTCTCATTCGTTGGTGACAGCAGGGGAGAGGGCTCTTAGGTGATTGAAAACCAGTGACGGCAGGAACAGAATAAGCCTTTTCAAAATTTCGTTTCTATTTTTACTATTTTTGTTGTTTTCAAAGATGAAAATATAGCAACTAAAATACTAGAATTTGCACTTGACCCTGTAGGCAACAACTCCAAGGTGAGTGTCTTTTGGAGCTGTGGCAACAGACTTCATGCTCCTGAAGGTCTCTGTCCTGAGAGAATTCGTTTGCCTGGGCTTTTGGGGGGTCTGAGAACAGCTCTGTGCCTGTTCTGAGTGCTCGTAGCCTGTCTGTGCTGAACTCTAATCTCCAGTCACTGGTACTGGCGCTGCTGCCTTCTGCCTCCCTTTTCATCTCCGACTCCTGGAACTTAGTCTTCAGGCCCCAGCCCCTCTCCTGGCCGTGTCCCCAGCCCTGCTCACACCCACCATCGAGGCTATCCCAGGCCATTTCCCTCCTGTCCCTTGAGCCATAGAGTCTATCATCTTTAGGGTCAAGCTAATTGCTCAACTGATTTAGAATATGAGCTAATGACACTTGGTCTATAGTGGTGGTTCTCAACTTTGGCTGCAAATTAGAATCATCTGGTAGCTTAAAAAAAAAAATCCAATGCTTGGTTCTCATCCCCAGAGGTTCAGATTTAATTGCTCTGAGCTGTGACCTGGGCATCTGGATTTTAAAAAAAAAATTTTTTTTAACCTTTGTCTTTGAAAGAGAGAGTGGGCAAGTGGGGTAGAAACAGAGAGAATGGGAGACACAGAATCCCAAGCAGGTTCCAGGGTCCAAGCACAGAGCCCAATGAAGGGCTTGAACTCACAAACCACGAGTTCTTGTCCTGAGCCAAAGTTGGACGCTTAACTGACTAAGCCACCCGGGCATCCCATGGGCATCTGGATTGTTTAAAGCCCACCCAGGGTGAGTCCATGTGCAGCCAGGGTTGAGAACTACTGCACTAAGAACCCATTCAATCCCCAAGCTGAGTGTATTCTAATAATAGCTCTATTTGTTCCCCAAGTGACTTGTATACCACAGCGTTTTAAGTAGTTCTTGTGAGTATAAAAACATCAGAGTAGCTGTTTCCATCTCGTGTTAATTTAATAGATTTAGGGAAAGGATATAGTACAGGTTTTTTGAAAATTGAATTCCTAGAGTACCTCTGGGCTCACTTGATGGCTGTATTAGCAACTGGCATTTATCAAGGTCTGAGTATGTGCCGGGCACTGTGCTAAATACTTCCTAATCTCAGCCCGGTCATTAACTCATCTTCATCCTCAACCCCACCAGTAAGTTTCAGTTTTTCCCTCTCTGACTAGTGAGGGCTCTGATGTCCAAAGAGGCTCATTTGTTTGCTCAGGGCTGAACAGGAAGCCTGGGCATCTCTGGTGCCAAAGCTGATCCCTTGGGAAGGAGCAGCTTACCTAAATAACTTCCCAGGAAATAAGGTATTCCGGCATTAGCTTTGGGGTTGAACTGTTTTCCAATTGGATTGCATTCTTTTGTGTATCAAGGGCTCCCATAATTTGGTTTTGAGCTCACTCCCAATATGCCTGTATATATCCAAGACGAGGAGCCCATTTCACAAATTAGTTTTCTTCCTGCACACAGGAAACATTATTTCTGAGAAGCGTCTTGTTTCTAGCACCTAACCTAGTAGGTACCCCAGTTTTTACTTAGTGTCCCTAATACTTCTTTGACTTGGTGAACAGGCAGTGCTTTCCCCATTTTGCACAAAGGGGAGCTGGGGTGCCAAGTATGAGTTGTCTACAAAATATTCGTAATAGCTGCCACTAAATGAGTACTTCCCAATTGCCAGGCTCTGTGCTAAGCTCTTTTTATTTTCTGTGATTATCCTCATTTTACAGATAAGGAAACTGAGACCAAAAACAGTGGAGCCACATGCCCAGGGTGGTCTAGTTAGTAATCAAGTGCCACGTTCCTTTGCTGTTTGTTTATTTGTTAACTTCTTATGAGCAAAATTGCAAGACACAGACTTCATTTTCTCTCCTGTGTTAGCCTAGCCAGCCTCTGCTGTGTAGGTAATGGCATTTGAACAACCATGTCTGGAATAAACTACTGAAGCATCAACTGGCTTTTCTTTCCGTGTGTCGAATGGCCATTTAATAGCTATTGTGAAACAAAGAATTTTCTGCCAACCTTGAATATCACACTGAGGTCAAACAGGCTCTAAATATTCCTTCTCAGCCATCCCAATACGAGGCTACTTTGGTATAAACAACCCTTGAAGGTCAGAACCAGCTCCCGGAGCAGTTTCACACTCCATCCGCCTTTGAGCTCTGCTGTCTTCCAGCTCTGGATTAAGGACAAGACCCTTGTCACTGCTGCTGGGGCACTGCGTGATCGCACGGGCACGAAACACGTAGGACAGAAACCCACCTCCCCTTCTTGCCAGTTATGAACACACCACCTGATTCTCTCCCTCTGGGAGTAAATACAGACTTGATACTTTCTGATTTATTAATTACATGTGCACACGTGCAATTCCATAAGAAGAACTTCATGCACAAAGAGATTGGCAGTGCAGTGAGTGACGGATGGAGTGTCCGGGAGATTGAAGCCCCTAGCCGCCTGTGTCAGGGCAGCGGGTCGCTGATTGAGTGCAGACCTTTATTTAAAATGTTGTTTATCCCCCTACAGGGCATACAAAACCATTGAGGATGATGACTTGAAGTTTCCCCTTATATATGGAGAAGGCAAGAAGGTAGGCATGTGCCCTTCCCCGGACTAAGAGAACAAGGCTCTATCTCTGCACAGCCCATGGCAGTGTCTGTGTTCCACTCAGCAGCCTGTGATTTTGTGGCCTTGACGGCTTGGAAGAATATCACCTTCCATCATCCTGCAGGCCTCCTGTCTTGAGGGTCCAAGGAGTGGCCGAGCTGAGGGAGGGGGAGGGGAGCGGTGAACACAAGGGACTGAAGTCTATTTTGTGAAGATAACATTCTCCTCAAATCTATTTTCCGTAGCTTTTTACCATGTTGAAACATGACCACATCCACATGCATCATCTCACTGTATTTCTGACGCCAAGCCGCGAGGCAGGCAGAGCCGGCAGTAGTCTGTCCATTCGGTAGCGTGGCCAGCTGGGAGTCGGGGGTGAAAGCCGCTCAGGCAGCCACACAGCCAGCCCGGGTGGTAGGACACGTGGAGCCGCGGCCGTGTCCCCGCTTCTAGAGCTCGCCCATGCCACCATGGAAGCTCAGACTCTGCCGCTCGGCTTCCCCACCTGCCCCAGGGAAGGGACCCAAAACTTCTCTATGGTGGGGCTCAGGGACAAGAGCCCAGGCCGAGCTCGCCAGGAGCGTCGGTCCTTCTCCCAGGGCCCCGGTCGAACCACACCCTCCGTCGCAGGCACACTGTGGAGCAAAGGAAGGCTGGCTTTCGCGGTCCGTGAGCAGAGAGAGGCTGGAGGAGGTGGTCCTCCCGGACTGGGGATGAGGAGGCTTTGAAACGGGTTCCCAGTGCGAACAAACTGCCTCTGAGCCGCTGCCTTCTTCCTCGGAGCACGAGTACACTTCGCCTCTGTGCTGAGCTCCAATCAGATGTGAAAAATGGGCTCATGTTAAAAAGAGTCTTCCACCGAATGTTTCCAGTATTTGATGGGATTTTTTTGTTGTTGTTTTTGGAGGAAGAAGTGACTTCTCATAAAACTGAAGGGTGCCTTCACAGGCAGGAGTGAGCGTGTATGCATGTGTGTGCACAGGCATCCAGCCATGCACGTGTGAGAGCACACACGTTTAGGTTTGCAGCTCAAGGTAGGAGTGCTGTCAGTACAAGGAGACGCTTCATGCAGGGAGTGAAACGTGAGCATTGAATCTTACAGGGATCATTTTTCAAACGAACTTTCCCTGTTCATGGAGATGGACCAGCTTCCACCTCACCATCCCTGGTTGAGAATCACAACACGAAAGCATTCTGATCCCCGACCGCGTTGCCTGCACCCTCCAGTGTGATGGGCACTGTGAATGCACATCTCTCAGCCCAGCGACCTGTGCCTGCAGCTACCGGTCTGCGTGGGGCTGAGGTTCTCGGTGTGACCCTGCTCACCCATGAGTTCCAGGAAGCTCAGAGCCACCTCCTGTTACCTTTACATCCCTCGTATCTGCCCGGCCCGGCACCTGGCAATAAATGTATCAGGCTTAAATAAAGCTTTCAGTTATGTGCAGTGTACTGTCCTCCATACCGAAGGAACATGGACTAATGTGTTCTTGCAAGGTAATCAGAATAAGAGTTAAGGGAGCGGGGGCTTTTCCTGTTAAGCCAGCGTTCCTTTCACCAGGACATCATGTTCCTCAAGCGTTTCAGTTAATTAGGGCCTGACAGTTGCGTGATAGGCAGCTGGCAAGTTCTGTCCTTGTACCTGACGGCCTATTTAAAAGCTGCCGTGGCTCCAGTCTCTTCCAGACTTGCCCCACAGTGAAGCGAGCAAGATCCCTGTCAGCAGACCCTTGAGAAATTGTTACAGCTGGAACCTGTCAGTTCCATCTAGATCCTTGGCAGGGGTTTTGTCTTTCCTGTCTACATATACCCACCCAGAAGCTGCAGAATACTTTCACTGCTGTACCTTCTCATTTTATTTCTGCCAGTGCTTTTAAAGATTTGTGTGGGTAACACCTACATACTTTGTAAACAAGTTCCATAGCTAGCAGAAACATTAGATTTCTTTAGACTAAATGCCCACCTGTGCTTTTCCAGCCAGAGAAGCTGCCATTGCAGTGGGGAGGGCAGAAGGGCAAGGGACTCTGAATTTTTGCATGTAGGGTCGGACACTTCTTAGCTGTAGGGAGCCAGCTGACCAGCTCCCCCGAAGAGCAGGGCGCCTCTGCGGCTTCTCATCACGCATCTGCATTTTACCCCCTCTGATGTGTGCCTTTAAAAAATAAATTGTGGTTGCATTTCCACCTTAATGTAAACCTGCCCATCTTGTAAAACCTACTCCAAACCCCCTGTTTGAGAAAACAGGATGAAGATGACAGCAATGTGTTCAATTTTAATGTTTCTTAGCCTTTGTAAGTTACTCTTATGACCCAAATACTAGGGAGGATTCGAGCCCAGGTCTGTTCAAGCCCAGGTCTCCCCGTGAAACCACACTGGATATATTATTGAAGATCTGAGCGTTAGGCCATTGGGCTCCATTCTACTGAGAATGACTTTCACTCCATCCTTCTGTGTTTACCCATCCCGATGCTGCCCATCCTTCTGTGCAAAAATGTAGTGCCCCCACCTCCAGGAATCCTTCTCAGCAGAAGTTTTCCCTCCTCTGATCTCACATAACCCATGACCTCTGTGTCTTTCAGGATTTGGCCATATTTTACATATTGTTAGTCAGATATGCACTTCTGATCTCGCTGAGCAAAGTCCTTTATAGTAGTCCTTAGACATTTGTCCCCCACAGCGTGGTGTCTGCACACAGGTGCTCAGTAAATGTTTGGGCAGCTCAGATATGTGGCATCTCAGGAGATAGAAGGCTGACTGTGTAGACATTAGTTATATAGTATTATTTCCTTAAAGCATTCAGAAAACTGTTCATTTATTATATGGAAAGCACAGATGATGAGGTCTCAACCCTGAGGTCTCCCTGTCGCTCTAAGAAAGTGGCGTTTTGTTCCTCTCCACAAGAGGGAATTGGTGGGGATGTTAGCAGGACAGGTGACAGAGTTGCTAAGAGTTTCTTCGCTCTACCATAAAGTGTAATGTGAGCTTGGGGACGGTGGGAGCTGCCTCTGCCTTTGGTTTTTTTTTTTTTTTTTTCCTTCATCTTTTTACTATTGCCTTTCGGGAAATAGAGACTTGGCAGGTGTGTTCAACAAGTACTTATAGGGTGGGCGTGTCACAGATGGATGCATGGATAGATGGACGGATCCTGTTGGATTTGATTTGAACTGATTTCAGGGGCTGCAGACATCACCCACGTGTTGACTTAGTTCCTGGCTGCCCTTCCCCCCAGTCTCTACAAAAGAAAGCCAAAAAGACAGCAGCAACCCATTAAACTTAAGATGACTGGTAGAAGAGCCACTCCTTAGGGACATAAGTGGTCTTGGTGAGCCCTTCTGTGGAAACAGCTACCCACGTTAAGTCAGGAGCAGGGGGCCTGGAGAGGGAGAGAAGGAACTGGGAAATCAATGTGTCTCTCTTGGTGTGTGGCAGCCACATTGTGGCAGGAATGCTTTCTCTGTATGAGTGTTTCTGATGACCCTCTGCTTATACTCCTAGGCCCGAGTAATGGCAACTATTGGAGTGACCCGGGGACTTGGGGACCATGACCTGAAGGTGCATGACTCCAACATCTACATAAAACCATTCCTGTCTTCAGCTCCAGAGGTACTACATGAGGTTTTTGTTTCTATTTTGTTCAATCAAATGCTTTCTCCATGATTCCTCCCATGGCCTGCACCCCATCCCCAGACAGCAGCCCCCGTCCGTCACATGTGCCGCTGCCGTGTTCCTTTGTCCTGCTCCATCCTCACGCTGACTGTCCTGCTTTCTGCCTCACCTCCTGCCCTGGTGGCGTTTCCTGCCTCCTCGGTCCATCCCACATAGTGTCACACTCTGACCCCCGTTCGCTCAGAAGCCATATCCCGGGGCTATGAGAATAAAGCCCAGACTCCTTTGGTTGGCATTCAAGGCTTCTTATAATTTGTCTGACTGTCTAGACCAAAAATTTGCTCTTTGTCCCTCCCAAACTTGCCAAAAAGAACTCGCCTTGTCCTTCCTGCCCATGGCCTTCGGTTTCCCACAGTTGCTTAAACTATTCCTTCTGACTAGAATGCTTCTCTTCCCTGTCTGCAAACCATCCAAATTCTTTTTTTTCTCTCGGGTTTAACTCACATGCTTCTCCCGCATAGGCCTCCCGATTTCTCCCTCCCCCACCCGGAAGTAATGTCTCTCGCTGTCTTGATACACGTAAAGCCGCTATTTGAGAGCACTTGCACTCTCTCTCTGCCTTATATCATAAATGGTCACATTTATCCCCTTGCAGATTTTAAATGCCTGCAGAACTTGTATCATTCAGTTGATATTTAGAGAAGTCAACTGAAAAACAGGTTGTCCTATCTTTGGTTTAAAAAATTCTTTTTCTGGGGCACCTGGGTGGCTCAGTCGGGTAAGTGTCCAACTTCAGCTCCGGTCATGATCTCAAGGTTCGTGAGTTTGAGCCCCGCGTTGGGCTCTGTGCTGACAGCTCAGAGCCTGGAGCCTGCTTCGGATTCTGTGTCTCCCTCTCTCTCTGACCTTCCCCTGCTCATGTCTCTCTCTCTCTCTCTCAAAAACAACATTAAAAAAATTTCTTTTTCCCTCACCTGAAACTAATGTTAAAAAATCTGACAACACATTTTCCTTAAGCTATGGGAAACATCAAGTTCTGTTTCAGGGATATCTTTAGAAAATATTTTGCTTTTCTAAGTTATAGAGAAATCTAAGTAATAGTAGTTTAAGGCTCTATTCTTTTCACCTCACAAGGAGGCTGGAGTTTGGTGGCGCTCATGTAGGTGCGCCACCTCCAGCGCCCTAGGGCCGCCATCTTTGCTGCTCTGACTTTCCCGTCGTGGTTGCAAGGTGGTGGCTGTGACTTTCCGCATAACATCCTCAGGCAAGGCAGGAAGAGAGGGGGCAGCAGCCTGTCTGTCCCCACAGACACTCACTTGTGTCTCATTGGCCAGAACTGTGTCACATGACCTCCCCAGCTGCAAGGAAAGTTGAAGGAGAGAGCTGTAACTTTTCCAATTTTTACAAAAAGGGGAGCCAGGGAGAGGGGAGTCAGGAACCAGTGGTGTTTGCACTCTGTGTAACTACCTGTTAAAGCAATGCCTTGTATCAGAAATGCCCAGAATGTTTAGATATAGCTCCATCTGCATGTTCTTCCCAGGGGTAGGTGTTGTTTTATTTTATTTATTTTTATTTTTGTTTTATTTTATTTTTAATTTTTAATGTCTATTTATTTTTGAGAGAGAGAGTGAGCACAAGCATGGGCAGGGGAGGGGCAGAGAGAGAGGGAGACACAGAATCTGAAGCAGGCTCCAGGCCCCAAGCTGTCAGCATAGAGCCTAACACAGGGCTCGAACCCACGAACCACGAAATCACGACCTGAGCCAGTCAGATACTCAACCAGCTGAGCCACCCAGGTGACCTGGTGGGTGCTGTTTTATTGAAGGCTTTTTTTGTTGGAAGAAACCAAAACCCACTCAAGCTGACTTAAAAGAGTGTTTGTTATGCTAATATTGGAAGAGAGGTTTGTGGTGTCCACAGGAAGAACCCAGAAGAGCCAGCCTTTATGAGTGGTTCTGGAGTCAAGGCCACCCCTGGCGAGCCTCAACAATGAGCGTCTGTCACCTTCATGAGGGTGTTCTGCCCTTAATGTGGCTGGTCATGTTCCATGTGTCTCTGCCACCAGCCAACCCAGTTTCTTGCTCTTGATTCCAGATTACCAGAGAGGAATCTCATTGACGTGACTAATTTTTTTTAATGTTTGTTTATTTTTTGAGAGAGAGAGAGAGCACTCACACGCCCTCCCCACCCCCACCCCGCACCTGAGAGGGAGGGGAAGAGAGAAAAATATATCGAGAATCCCAAGCAGGCTTCTCACTGTCAGTGCAGAGCCTGACTCAGGACTCAAACCCACAAACTCCAAGATCACGATCTGAGCTGAAACCAAGAGTTAGACACTCAGCGGAGTGAGCCACCCAGGTACCCCGTCGACTCGCTTTTTATACCAGGCCACAAGTGACTTCCCAGCCAACAAATTGCCCCTTCACATTGTCTTCCCCAGAGCCACAGGCACAAACAGCCACTGAGGTCCACCCTTGGCAGGGCTGTGAGCAAGGGGGTGGTTCCTTTAGAGTCTTCATTGCTGAGGCTGGCCTTCACAATACATCTAGTCACAGGAGGCTAGGAAGCCATGGAGAGGGATATCTCCAATAAATATAAGGCATGGAAGACACACATATTAACTGATATCATCCAGGATTTCAAGTGAGGCCAGCTTGGTGGACATACTGATTACTATTTGTCAAGAGCCCATAGATGTCTCTCTTTTGACCTCAGAGCGATTCTGCATGCGCGGACCAGTACTACAGGGTCCAAGGTGGACCCCTGACCCCTCTATTCTGGCCAACATCAGGATCCACGAGTTATTGCTGAAACTACCCCTGGCCAGAGGAAAACAGCAAATACTAGACTCATGGATTCTGTATTTTCCCCCTTGAGACAAAGCCATTCATCAGACACATTAAATGGTGCCATCACCTTTCTTCTTTGCAAAAGGGACAGATGAAGTATGACTCATGTTCGGGGGTGGGGGGGCGGTGCTCAAGGACCACCAGTCACTTTGCTTCTTAAAGCAGAGTGAAAAGCTCCTCCTCACCCTCTCCCACCCATAGCTATGCTTTCTAGATAAAGGGAAAAGTTTGGTTTGGTTTGAAGGAGAATGATTTCTATGTAGATTATAGATCTCTGATTGCTCTGTTCCCATGGCTCCAAAGAGGAGTCTGTAGGTTTGAAACTTGGACGTGCATGGAAGGCGGCCTGGAGACTCATGAAACAATCTTGGTTGGTTGATCAGAAACCTCACATTTCCCATCTAGAGTGATGCTGGCTTGCAGGGACCCGGGTTGGCTGGTGTGGCGCTGGTGAGGGGCTGGGAGGGTGAGTATGTTTGAATGGCAACCGGCCACCTCTCAGAAAATTTAAGTGCTCTTAGAAAAGTTGTAGAGTTCACTAAAGTGCAGATTTTATAATAACAAATGTAACAAATAACATCTATTAACTTATTAGTCTGGGCCAGACAACTTACTTTGTGTTTTACACATAGTATCTCATTTAATCCTCACCGCAACCCTATGAGGTACACGTGATTAGGCCCATTTTACAGATTGGTAAATTGAGATGCAAGGAGGCGAAATAACTCCCCCAAGGTTGTACAAATCCGAAGTAACAAGATGGTACCTATATGCAGGTCAGTGTAATTTGATTAGGGTCTGTAGTGGAGAGAAGCTGAGTGCAAAGAAATTTCTTTGGACAGTGTCCAAGAGGTTCAGGGAGGCTCTGAGAGGATCTTTGTCCTGGGACCTATGGGGCTCGAGTTTCTCAGAGAAATACTGCTGGCCTTGGACTGAAGTTGTAGAAAACGATGGCATAGTAGAGAAAGTAATTGGGATAGACGGTAATAGCCTTTAGTGTGTGCCAACCTGGACCAGACAGAATTGTGCAAAATAAGATTGTGCACGTATAATTTAGCTTAATGGGTATGTAGTATAGATCCTAAGATTCCTTTGCACGAGATGAAAATCGTTGTACACTTTAAATGCTTCCAGATGGAGAGGCCTTAGCCAGAACCAGGAACGGGGAGGGGGAGGTTAGAGGGAAGGGGCGGAGCGTGAGAGACCGACGCAGGGGACCCCTCGTTCCCGTTCTTGGGACAGAAACTCCTCTTTCTTGAGTGGTAGTGATAAAATCAGACGCCAGACAGTGGCTGGTGGGCTTCTTTGGGGGAGTGTGGGAAGCCAGGTGAATTTCTGTAAACCACCGCCTGAAGAGTCAGTGCCTCCTCTCCTGCCTGCATCCTTCACCCCCACCCCACCCTCCCTGGCTCTCTGTGACTTCCCAAGAACATTCCCCTGCTCCGCTCCATCTTTGCCAAGCATGGGTCTTTATTTCACATTTGGTTTCTAAATTTCAAATCCAGCTCAGTCTGGTAATTTTAACAGTTGGGGAGAAAATGTGATTTAGTTCTAAGTAGACAGTCTCCAAAATCGTCTTGGAAATCAGCATTGTTACCTTCATCATTGTAGCTCCTAATTTGATTCGATGAGCTAAATAAAAATAAGACAAAAACATGTGTATCAAATTTACGTTAAAAAATGCTCAGGGGCTTAAAAATTAGAGAAGGGTTCCTAGCCAAACACATTTTCGGTTTCACTGAAACACAAGGCGCTGGAAAAATCTCGAGTTTGCCAAACCCAAAGAGCAGCCGCCAGGTTTGCTGAGCCTCCCTCCTGTCTTCCAAGGTCCAAGGCAGGGATTTCTGGCCAGGAGCTGAATTCCACCGGAGGCCCCGCCGCCCGGGCCTTGGCCTGACCTCGGGGTGTGGAGGCGTGTTGACTCGCATCTGGGCCGCAGCACCGCGTTTTCTCTGTGTCCCAGTACGAGGGGCAGCCTTTCCCGTGGAAGAGAAACCGCCGCAGCCAGGTCTCCCCTCTTCTTGCTCCATGAAGCTCATGGATATTCACCTTCCCTGTACTCTCCTGACCGTTCAAGCGGAGGAGGAAAGGGTCTGGGAGCTCAGGCCTGAGAGCCAGCCGCACCGCCTCTCTCCAGCATCTCTCCTCCCCGCCCCACTCCAGCACGCTTCCTGCTGCGCTGGTTCCTGGGCACCGCGACACAGGCCTGCAGCCTGAACCTGCAGATTCTCTGCTGGGTGGCCCTTTCCGACCCCAAGCAGGCCCCCCCCAGAGCTGGCCTTGCTCTTCACGTTGCCTGCTCTCCGGCCTGCACTCCAGGACTGCCCCGAGCCCCTTTCTGGGCTCTTGGAAGAACGATGTCTTCTCCCAAATAGAGGCCAGTTTGCAGAGCCAACCCCCATCCTAGACTCTGCGTCCCCTCCCCTCCGCGGCCCCCCACCCCCACCCCGCCACCCCTGCTAGACTGAACCACAAGGAGCCTGGTTTTCTCTCTGTTTCCTTGGTCTTTTCCCTGGTGTTCGAGTTTCCTGTCAGCTGTTTCTCATAATTGCAGATGACTCATTTAGCTCATTCTTTTCTTCATCTAGATTTTTTTTTCTTTCATCTGAAACTGCCTTCTCCAAGAGAAGGAAGACCCTAGACTCCAGTATCTGAATGCCCACGTGACTGGCACTATTTTAGCCTGCCTTCCCCTTCCCTCAGGCGAGGTGACCATGCCTGTGTTCACAAGGTGCTAAGAAAAGTAAGAACATCTGCAGAGGGGCGCCTGGGCGGCTCAGTTGGTTAAGTGTCCCACTTTGGCTCAGGTCATGATCTCGAGGTCCGTGAGTTCAAGCCCCATGTGGGGGTCTGTGCAGACAGCTCAGAACCTGGAGCCTGCTTCAGATTCTGTGTTTCCCTCTCTTCCTGCCCCTCCTCCACTTGTGCTCTGTCTCTTTCTCTCAAAGTAGACTTTAAAAAAAAACTGGAGCTGCCTGGCACTAGGTTTTGTACATTGTCAGAGGTGGTCAAGAAGTTCTAGTCTTCATTCCCCACCAGCTTCTGGAAGGCTTTGCACTTAGGGATTTCCACTAGTCACTTCCATATTAAGAGAGAATGACTGTCTTGTTTGAGCCTCCCCTGTTGTCTCCCATGAAAACATGATCAGTAGCTAAGAGCTCATCGTTGGGGTGTCTGGGTGGCTCAGTCAGTTAAGCATCTGACTTTGGCTCAGGTCATGATCTCCCAGTTTGTGAATTCAAGCCCCATGTCAGGCTCTTGGCTGATAGCTCAGAGCCTGGAACCTGCTTTGGATTCTGTGTCTCCCTCCCTCTCTCTCTGCCCCTCCCCTGCTTCTACTCTGTCTCTGTCTCACTCTCAAAAATAAAAATAAACCTTGAAAAAATTTTTAAAAACTCATGGTTGACAACTTAACATTTAAAGTCTTCTTATTCTTGGTAGCTTTTCATACCCCAAGCCAAAGTCCCATTTTGGGAAAGAGCCTGTTTTATTGTGCTGTGTACTTTCTGCAGTCTGAACAATTCATAAAAAACAATATGGATGCATAATGACATGGCGGGGAAGCTGTACCATATTAAGTGAGACAGAATATGATTGTATATACAAAGTGTGATCGTAAGTTGGTAAGAAGGCATATGCATGTGTATACAAATACAGGCGTGAAGGAAATTTCATAAAATGGTAACAGTAATTATCTTTAGGGGGTAGAGTAGGGTAAACTTGTTTTAAAACTTTCCCTCAACAATACCTTAGGAGGTGGTGTGTGATGTAGTACTTAAAACCTCAGACTGGTAATGAGCGTTGACTTCAAGCTCTGTCTCTTCAGTTATTAGCTGGGTGACCTTGTAAAAGGTACTTTACCTAAATCTCAGCTTCCTCTTCAATAAAAAGATGACAGTGAAACCCGGGAACTTAGGAACAAACTGAATGACCTACGTAAAGTACTTCGCCAGAACCCGGCATAATAAATATTAGCTCCTCGCTCCTCTTCCAATTCCAGCAAGACCACAAAATTTCCCCGGCTCTTAACATAGAGATCCTGAGTCCAGTCGTGTTTATTGACCAGCACACTAGGGAACATGTCCTCTAGAGCATTAGAATTTTGGGACAGGTTGGAACGGGGGACTAGTGAAAGAATCATCACCCATAAACCCTGTGATTCCTGCTCCCTAAGGGACGAGCGGATTCACAAGAGGGAGAGAGGACTATATAATTGAAAAAGGAGGACAAGAATAAGAAGGAAGCAGGGGTGAGTCCGGATGAAGCAAAATCTGCCTCGTGGGGGTCACTGGGCTTGGAAGATAGCTCCACAGGCTGTTGGCAGTAACGACGCTCCTGATTGCAGAGGGCCCGGACCCAGGCGCGAGGCAGTCGGGAAGGGCCTCAGCGAGGGAGCAGCCTGATAAACGTTGGGGTGGGGCCTGTAACGGCATGGAGATGGGGGTGCAGGGGTGCGGGTGCCGAGAGGCAGACAGGGCGACCGCCGTAAAACTGAAACTGCAGCAGGAGGACAAACACTAAGGAAGGGACCAGGAAAATGGAAAGGAGGTACTTGTGAGCGACGTTTCAAAAAAAGAACAAAAACAAAAACCACAATGGTGAAAATTGATGGCAGACTGGATTTACTGGATGAAGTGAGTGAAATTTTCTAAAACTTAAACTGCTCTCTAGCCTAAGATAAGGGAAAAATGCTGTTTGTGGAGGTCTGGAGAGGAAAACTAATTTTATGCTTTTTTTTTCCCTTCTGAGTTTTCTGAACAATTAAAAACATAGACACAGGTGGCTCGGATGAAAATAACTTTATAGCTGGTGTAAAGTTAGACCAGAAACCATTGTTTGGATTTCAGACCAAAATGGACTTCTTATTCTTGTCCACCACCACCCCTCCCAGATTAAATTTAGGCCCCAGCTAGCTGTGGGCTCCCCTCTCGCCACCCCACAGGAGAGAGGGGTCTGCCAATGTCTGCCTGCTAGAGGACAGGAGCCAAGGGACAGGTGCTGCAGAGGGACAAGTTGAGACCAAGGAGAAAACTCCAGGGGCTCAGTGCCCCACCCCATCTCCCCAACCCCACGGAGGGAGAGGGCCTAGAAGTGACAGATTCCAATACAGTGCCTTTGTGCCCTTAAGGACTGCAAAACCAGCCACCCCAGGACATGGAGCCATGACGGTCTGTATTATTTAAGTTATTACCTTTCATAGCTCTGTGAGTTGACTGGCTTCCGCTAGGTAGTTCCCTCTGGGGGTGTCTCCCGTCAATGCTGGATGTCCCCTGGGGCTGGAGTGACCGGAAGACTAGCTGGACTGCAAGTCCAAAGCCGCTCCCTCCCATCCATGGCTGGCAGGTGAGGCCGGCTATCCGCTGAGGAGTCGGGCTGAGGCAGCTCCACGTGGCTTCTCCGTGGGGTTTCGGCTTTTCATAGGGTGGCAACCGGATTCTGAGAGAAAACACCTCCAGAGCGAGTGGTTCAAGAGTGCCACGCAGAAGCTATAGGACTTTGTAGGACCTGGCCTTTGAAGGCCTAGAACCATCAGCTCTACCACTTGCCAATGGTCAAGGAAATCACTAAGGCTTCCATACTTGAGGAGAGGGGATTGGACTCACCTCTTGAAGGAGGAGCTGTGTGCTTGTACAGGGAGGACCTGGATTGACAGCGCCCATCTTAGAGGCTCCGTACCACATCCTGCCCGTACAAGTTCCCCACACCAGGGCACTTGGGTAGCCCAGTCCGCTAAGTGTCTGACTTGTGATTTTGGCTCAGGTCATGATCTTGCGGTTCATGGGATCAAGCCCTGCATCAGGCTCTACACTGACAATGCAGAGTCTACTTGGGATTCTCTCTCTCTCTCTCTCTCTCTCTCTCTCTCTCTCTCTCTCTCTCTCTCTCTCAAATAAATAAACAGACTTTGGGGGGGGAAACAGTGCCCTCCCTGCTGTGAAATCTTGAGGATTAGAGAAATAATCATCTTTCTTCCAGTGCAAACTAATATAAGTTGATGAGTTAACTGTTTAGCTCATTAGTCAACAGAGGTAATCTAGTTTGCAGTATGGAGGCAGATGTACAAAGAAGCTAATTAAACATGAGTCATCAGGACTCTGCATTTGGACCAGTCCTTACTGAGTTTGGTTGTTTCTAAGAGATGAAGAATGTTCTAGGTAGGGGGCAGAAGCAAGGTTAGAGTCGGGAATCATTTATTTGTAAACATTTCTCGAAAGAAAGAGACCTCATTTTCCATGGTTTAGTAATTTGTCACCATTTCTCCTCTCTTAGTAAGTACATTGGTATCTATGTTTGTATTCATAATTATTTCCATATTCTTTTTTTTAAAGAGAGCTTCTAAGATTTTGTCAATTTCAGGCCTCACAAACCACAGACTCTCCTACAAAACAAAAATGAGGAATTCTATCCAGGGATACTCTGACAGTCTAGGACAGTGGTGTTTGACAGTTTTTTTCCCAGTTTTAGTAAAGATATAACTGACATGTAACATGATATAAGTTCAAGGTGTACAGTGTGTTGATTTGATGCATTTATATTTGCACATTGCCCAATGATTACCACTATAGCTCTATCACAGAACCACCATTTCTGTTTTGTGGTGAGAACATTGCAGCTCTACTCTCTTTTTAAGTATATAATACAATATGTTATATATATAAATTTTATGTATCTACTGTGTGTAGATACAGGTCATAGAGAACTACCGTCACAGTGCCGTACTTCCCATCCCTGTCTTCTAACTGGAAGTTTGTGCCCCTCGACCTCTCCTGTGCATCTTTCTTCTCAGCGGGAGTGATATCCTCTTGCAGGCTGTATGCCCCCCTCCCACAGCCGCCGCCGCTTTGAGAAGGTGGGGGGGGGTGGTATTAAGAATGTAGAGAAGCTTTTGTCTGTGGTGCTATCTGAGTCTACGTACAGGGAGGACTTCATGACTTCGTCTGTCCTCCATCGGCATCTCTAACTCTCTAGCTGTAAAAATCACTTGTATGCATGTGTGTGACATTTTCCTGGTTTGTTTCCGTTGGGAAGTGACTTGGGAAGTAACCAGTTATTTGAATAAAATCAGAATTTGACATTTACTTTGACACCAAAAAATCTTGCTTGGCAACTCATACAGTTTACGGTCATCCAAGGGAGCTAACCTCTATATTGTGTCAAATATTTCTTCTCATTAGATTGTTTCACTGTGATCCTCTTCTGAAAAATAATAATTTCATTGGACTGTTTCAGTTAAACATGCAGTATCCTTTTTTTGCATTAATTTATTGCATTACACACAGAAGAATAGTTTGAGAAGTTTGTTTAAAATGCAAACCCCAGGGTGCCTGACTGGCTCAGTCATGATCTCGGGGTCATGAGTTCAAGCCCCATGCTGGGTGTAGAGTTTAATTTAAAAAATAAAAATTAAAAAATAAAACAGATGTTATTATATATTTAAAATGCACGCCTATGGTCTTGCCAACATAAAACAACATCCACACCTCAATGGCCACCAAACCATTCAGCAGATAGGCAAGCATGGCATCACTGACTATAATGTTTAAGGACCACTCTTTAAGATCTGTGTATATTTGGTTTATTGTTTGACGATTCTTGGATCATGTGTGATAAGACTGGTATTTGAATAAAATAAGATCATGCATCCCCCCCCTCAAACGACAGCAACTCTCTGGAATCTGCTTCCTGAAAATCTAAAGCACTAGGTCTAGAGTAGGTCCTAGGAGTTTTCACATGTTTAGACCATTCTGAAGCAGGGGATCCAAAGACCGCTGTTTGAATAATACTGTCATTAGCCATTCTTCACTGGGCTTCAGAAACTTCAGTTTTATAATCCCCGCGTGGGTTCATTACACATCCATGTTCTAGTCCTGGACTGCGTGGTCCAGTCTCACAATGCCCGCGGCTCCATGCCGGACTGCTGGGTGAGGGGCCGCACTTCGTTCTCCATGTGCGCAGGTCTGCTGAGACCTGGGCTCCTGGCTTCAGAATAACTACACTCAGTGGGGTGGACTTTGCCGCCCCCAGGTGCCCCTCAGCCCACCAGGCATGGCTGTGTCTCCTCTCCTAAGGCAAGGTCCATAGTTACTTGGTCTCTTGCTCACTTGAGCTCTCTGAAATCCTGCCATTGTGAGCAAAGTCTTGTGAAGTAAGAATACACTGGTTATGTGATTATGTTGAGTCCTCAGTGGCCAGAAGTAGCAACTACACATATAAAAAATAGCAGCCATTTCACTATTTATTCGTTAGGTGATCGTATATAACTTACTGTCAGTGTGGACATATTAATAACTTTGTTGGGAAAACAGCAGGAACCCAAACTCGCCCAGGCAAACAGGCACATATTGTCACTCTGTGTGTGCCTCCTCACTGGATTAGACATGACTCAATCCACCTACACGGCACCCACGTAGTTTCACTCACAGGCTGGGCTTTCCTCTGACCTTTATCCCTATAAATGAACATTTTAACAAACAGAAGCTCATTCCTCAAATTACTGATAAGCTAGATTCAAGCCCATTCATTCTCTGATTCATTCAGTGAGCCTTTGATTCAGTGGGGCACGAGCCACTGAAAGCCCAGAGAAAGGACTGGATCCTGAGAGCAGCCCAGCATGTAAAGGAAAGTCCTTCCCGTAGATCACCTCACGGAGCTGCAAAGTCCTGGTCTCAGAAAATGGAAGCCTTATGCTATAGCAGCCAGGCTTCGGGTACAGTTTCTGGCTCTCTACGTGCTACCTTCTATTTTAGCTGATTTAGAAACGTTTTAGCTATTAGGTGGTAACCAAAGTCAGATGTTTATTTTGTCTGTAGACTGCAAAAGAGAAAGCAAACCCTCAAGAATATCTGTGGTATATTTCAAATATAAAATTATACCCACAGCCCCAGTCAGCCAGCATATTTAGAATACTTAAATGTCCCTTGACGCATTTGCAGTCAGAGGCCCTGAGGTCACGTGGCCAGTCACATCCAGCCCTAACTCCTCGTATGATGAAAGAGTCTGAGAACATTAGTGCCACCAGCATCCACGGTGGCCACCTAATCCTAACCTTTCATTTCACAAAGGGAGACACTGAGGATTTGAAAGGCCATGCCTCATCCCTCAACAATCCCCAGTGGAAATCCAGTTCTGTAGCCAAATCAAACTATAAAAAGCCACCAAGCACATCAGCCCTCTCTCACCTCCCCAGGGTTTGGCCCCCACAGTAAGGCGTATGATCCAACTCCTTCTCCCCGACACTCCGGGTGAACAATCACCACTTCTTTCCATATTCCCAGCAGGTGGTCAATAGACTTTGAAAACATGAATGACCAAAATGGTTTTGCCTTAATTTAAGGAGAGGTGGTTTCAAACCCAAGTCTTTTGCCACCAAGTTCAGTGTGTGTTTCATGGCATAGTGTAGGTAGAATCACAGCAACACAGACTCTCGATGCAATTTTGGTTGAAAATAAAATAACATTGAAATAATTGGCTTGGTTTGTAGGACCACAGGAATATGCTGGAGTTTTCTTTTTCCCTGGCATAGATGCCATGTTCAGAGTTCTATAGGTTGAGCTTCAGGGTTGGCTACATGGGGTAGAGACTTTATACTCTCCTTATTTTCTACTATCTCTTGGCATTCTTTATACTCTCCTTATTTTCTACTACCTCTTGGCATTCTTTATCTTGGGAACCATCTGGCTTTTCTGCCAAGAACACTTGTGAGAGTCCCAATCCCTGCTATTTGAAATGAGACTTGTAACTGAACCCCGAGGCCCTGACTCTGACGCCTCTCCTTCCACCAGCTGGTTCACTTTCAGGTCTACTAACCTGAGATCAGTGCCATAAAAAACACCATGCAGTACACTAGAACTCGTGGTTTCCTTCCACGTGATCTCATTTGATCTTTAGAGTAGCTCTACCTGTAACAGGTACAGCAGGTGTCCTTGTAGTTTTGTCTCTAATTTTTAACCAATGATTTCAGAGATGAGAAAAAGCCCATTAGACGCAGAGACCTGAAGTGAGGGCTTCTAATAACCAAGGCCGGAGGCTCTTGTTCCTTCAGAAAGCCAGTCCTCAGCTCTGGGGGCTCCTGGGCCTCCCCTGAGTACTTCAGAGGGAAAAAGGGTTGGGAGAATTTGCTGAGTTGATAAAGCTGTAAAAGCTGTGAGGGCATCCTAGAGAAGTGGCCGTGATTGGGCAAATGGAAGAATTGATGGATTCTTTTTAAAAGTAGCTTCCGGAAGCCGGCCTCAGCTTACACTAGCGTGAGCTCTGTCAACGTGCCATGGAAATCTCATCAGTAATAGAACAAAGAGGTGAGCACACATTACACGAGTGCTGAGGCAGCAGCCGGGGGCCGAGCCCTGAGTGGAGGCCCTGGGTTAAAGACTCGCCATCACAAGCTCCTGTGTACATAGATGCCGGCGATGACATTAAGGATGTCTCTAAGTGCTTTGAAGCTGAGGGCCCTGTGAGAGCAGTCAGCGCTTGGCTCATTCAGGGGCACATTAGTCAAGGCTCTTGTGCCCCCGAACTCTTTCCTGCCCCCTCCCTTACGCTGAGTTGTTTGTTTGTTACCAGCTCCAGCGAGGACAGGGAAGGAAAGGAAAGAGTCTGCTACTTCTGTTCAATATCAGCACATTGTATTTGAGTGACTGCTTGGAAGTGTCCGAGGTGACAAATGAAATCTGCCCAGTGACCATATTAGAGCGTCCTCGGACTAGATCTCACACACTGAATTATTTTTCTTCCCCCCTTCCTTTCATTTATTCTTTGTCTCAGCAAGTGTGGCCTGAAGATCTCTTGTTATTTACTACGAAAAACACTGCCAGGCCCACGGAAGAAATGCAAAGTGGGATCTCTGGGCTCTAGAAGTTGAGTCTCGGGAAGGGAGAGAAGATGGCCAACTGACGGGGCGGTCGGTGTTCACTGTAAGCAGAACACGGCATGAATGTCCTGTGAGGCAAATGCTTCTCTTGGTTGTTTAGTGAGTGGTCACTGAATGCTAAGCTCTGCGCTCTGGGGTTGGAAACAGGACAGCTCTGACCCTGCTCTTTGAGGGGTTCATTGCCAGTGACCCTGTTTTCGAGGTGAGGCCTCCCCACTATGTTGGAATAACCTGGCCCTTGTCTAAATAAGCTGAGGTTCGGGCACAGCCCTGCGCAATCGGAAGGTTTAAAGAGTAGACGCTTGAATCTAAACTTGTTCGTTTAGCACCCCTCGGGATTCTTCAGCACGTGAAAATCTGACGATAACCAGTCTTGTGCAAGAGACAGACAAGTGGACCTGGAGGTACAAGTCTGACGTGGAGGACTGTGACCACACCGACCAGGGAAGAGAAAGAGATGCTGCTTGTTGGTTGCTTTCCCTGGGGTTGCTGTGGCAGCAGCGGGTGGCACTGCACCCCCCAATCCACCCCCGGGCCCGGAGGACTGGCAGGTCCCTCAGGGAAGGGAGGAGGAACCCAGGAAGGGACCTGTGGGAAATCACCTCCCGCGTTCAGATCTTTGTTCACACGGTGCCTTTCCGGAGAGGGCTGCCGTAACTGGGTCCTCTACAAGGACGGCCTGGTCACTCTTCTTACTCCGACTTTTCTGCAGAGCACCCGTCCGCTTCTCGAGTTGCAGTTTTTGGTTCTCTCTACTAGTGTAGATGTCCTGAGGGACTTTGTCCCTCCTGTTCACAGCTGTATCCGCAGGGCCTGGAAGAGTAGCTGGCACACAGCAAGTGCTCAGTCAACACATCCAGGCGGCTCCAGGCGGGGCAGATGGACCCACACAGGCCCCATCCTCTCTCAGCAGCTCAAATTCTATTGCTCTCTAAAACTGCAGGGATCTCAAGGATGCCTGTGGCCTTCCTCTCCCTTTCTGGGCAGCTGGGAACACAGGAAGGAGCCACACAAAGCCGGGACCCTGTTCCCCAGCTCTCCTGCAGACACAGGCGCTGGCATAGTGCACCTCTCCCCTCCCGAGGCCCGGGATACTCTCTTCCTGGTGTCCAAGGCCGGGAAGCCTCAGAGCCCATTAGTTTAATGTGAGGCTTCCTGGAAGAGCAAGAAGCTATTTACAGAATTGAAGAGGGAACTTTGGAGAGGTGAGTGTGGTCTGACTGAGGAGAGCCAGCACCAGCTGCGGGGAGAGGGGGTCAGGCCTCCAGAGCCCGCCAGAATCCTTTGAAGCCCTTGCCGCTGGGGAGGATGGGCGGGAAGCGGGTTGTCTTGTGCCGCAGCCCAGTTTATCTGAGAGCGTTTTCACAAAATGTCCTGCATTACAGGTTAATGTACAAGACACGAGTTGTAAGTGGAAAGTTGGCAGAGTCCTTTGGAAATTGGCTAAAGGGCAGGAAATAAAGGGTAGCAATAAAAACCTAAAAGGATGTTAATTGGGGAGTGCCTCAGGGAACAGGGTTGAGACCAGCTTTTTATTATTTACATTAAATATACTTCGAGAATGGTTTGAAAGGATTTTCATGTTGGCTAATGAAACAGCATTAGAGAACTGTGTGTGGAAATGTGAATAGTGGAATTAGGGAAGGATTCAATTTATTGATGGGATTGAAGAGAGCATTTCCTAACATGTTTCTGTTTATCATCCCACTCCTGTTCTGCTGGCCAGATCTCCAGTTGAGTAGCGGGCAGGATAACTTAAGCTTAAACAGCTCAAATCTCTACATGTTTTTGGCCAGCAGAAGCACTTGAAGAGATTCTGGCACCCTAAACCCAGGGTAGTCCTGAAATTAAACGGATGTTATCTTCAGACCTAGAAATCTTTCTTTTAGAAGGCGCTAGAAGGCAGATGGAATCTCCTATTTAGCTACAAGTGCAAGATTGGAACTGGAGCACCTGACATCATCTCCCCACCGCCTGAAACATCTCTTATACTGTGGCGTTCAGGTTGTCACAGAAATGTACTGTGGACCTACCCCAGAGTAAGCTAGTCTCTCTTAGGCCAAGTCATTGCATACTGGAAATAACGACCCGGTGAGCCAGGACTTGAGGTTGGGAGCCCAGAGCCAACATTTGCTGGCCTCTCCAAAGCCTGCCCTAGACCATAGGCTGTGCAGGCATCACAGAGGCCACCAAGCCCTGCATTTCCTTGTTTGCCAACAGGGGCCAGTAGGCATTCCCCTCAGCCTCCACACTCTAGATACTCGGAGTGCAGCCCAAGGACCCACAGCATCCGCATCACATAGAAGGAGCTGGAAAGGCAGCTTCTGGCCACAACTGAATTAGAATCTGCCTTTCAGCAGGATCCCCAGCTGATTCCCAGGCACATAAACATTTGAGAAGCACTGCTCTAACATTTGTGGCGCCCAGGGGGTCACAAGGAAACCCAAGAGGGATTTGGTTGCCTCTATAGAGTGGAAACCAGACCACATGAATTCAGTCAGTGGCCAGAGGATCGAATTTTGGCATTTGGGACTTTCCAGGCTGCTGTAAGTTTAAGATTCCCCCTGTTGTTTTCCTTAATTTGGCCTCATAAGGCACACTGCCTTCTGTAGAATGTAAATTTCTACCCTCAAAGTGAAAATGCCTTTTGAGAAAATGTTAAAAGCTAGTCCAGTACACCCCTGAGTTCTCTTCTCCTGTGGGCCATGCACTGGGCTCTTAGCTGGTCGTTACCGCGCAGTTAGCAGGCCACAGAGGCCTGGTACCTGGGGGCTGCTTTTCATCTGCGCTCATTTTCCCAGGGCCCTGTGGGCAGGCGTGTGGTATTTTGTTGTTCTGTGCTGCCGGGTATGGGCCTTTGGTCTCCAGGAGCAGCCCTGTGTCAGAGGGTCACAGGCCTGGGCAAACCTCTCTAAAACTAGGAGGCTGGGCTTTCAAAGATGTGGATTTGAACAGTGCATAGCCCTCTTAGAGTTGAATTCTCTCTAGATCTGAGATGACCTAGCAGTGACTGTGTCTGATGGGGGACACGGCTGCTTAAACTCCAGACTCCTTCCTCTCCCTGTCCCGCCACTGGCCTACAGCTTTCACACTTGCTTTCAGAAGATGGGGAAAAAGAGAGGGGTTGGAGGAGCTGGAAGGTTGATGAAGTTGACCTGCATGTGTCCTCAGCTCATGAGGTAGTGTCCATGGGCTGGTTCTGCCCAGTGAGGAGGGCATGGCAATGAAGTCCTAGACTCCTTTGCTGCCAAAGCTGGGTGAAAATAGAGTTGTTGCCTAGCCCCAATACTGCTAGATTTGTGTTCTTCCTAGTTTCATCAAGGTTATTCTGTTCTTCACAAAGAGTACAGGTGGATACTGAGAGATCTCAAGTCATTCCAGGGCCGAGGATGAGGAAGGACTTACAGTTTGCCAGGATCCACTTTGGAGATTCAGATTTAGCCTGTGTCCTCCTTAAACCTGAGTGTAGCCTCTGAGCCCCATCCTAACAGGAGGGCAATCCTGCCCCTTGGGGCTCAAACAGGTAAGCGAAAAGGTGATTCAAGTGAGCCCATTAAATAAAGTGTCTCTGCAGTTCTAGACAAACACAGAGTAACTACTGAAGATCCAAGGCTGGCCTTCTCTCTCCAACGGACAGAGCTAAGAGGCAAAGAAATCTGTTATTTCCTGTTACTTTAAAAAATTTTTTTTAACATTTTATTTATTTCTGAAAGACAGAGACAGGGCTTGAGACGGGGAGGGGCAGAGAAAGAGGGAAACAGAATCTGAAGCAAGCTCCAGGTTCTGAGCTGTCAGCACAGACCTGACACGGGGCTCAAACCCACAAACTGTGAGTGAGATCATGACCTGAGCCGAAGTTGGAGGCTTAACCGACTGAGCCACCCAGGCGCCCCTGTTATTCGTCTTTGTGCGTAGAGCCCCTGGCCCAGAACAGGCCCTTACTGAGTATTTGTGGAATGGATGTGCAAAGGAAGGGAGGAGGCAAGCCTCCGGCTGCTTTTCTGGCTCACGCAGTATCTATTGTAAGTATCATTCCAGCTATGTCTCAGGCATTAATTTTCAATTGATTCTTCCTTGTCAACGTGTGAGCCCACCCATTGAGTCCCATATGTCTACAGAGCAGGTCTCCAAAGGAGGCCACCTGTGGCCACAAAGCTGGTTGCACAACCCAGCTCTTTGTAGCGCACACTTAAAAACCCCTCGGCGAGCTGGGAAAACAGTTTGTTATGGGAAATGATGTGCTGCCAACTTCTTAAGCAGGAATATTTCCATTCTTTTCAGGTAAGAGTCTACGATCTCTCCAAATACGAGCACGGAGCAGATGATGTGCTGATCTTGGCCACCGACGGACTCTGGGATGTTTTATCGAACGAAGAAGTGGCAGAAGCCATCACTCAGTTTCTTCCTAACTGTGACCCAGATGACCCGCACAGGTTTGTGTCTTGCTGTGGTTGTAGGGTTATACCTCCAGCCAGTTTTACATGGTGGGACTAAAATAAATAATAATCGTGCGCTTTTCATCATTCATGATTTGTAGTAGAGCTGATATGGATGGATTAGGAACCAAACTGCAAAAGGATAACATTTCTTATTAGAAGTACTTTCACAGTCAAATAAAAACCCTCCTTAAGTTGAAGCTAGATGTAAGTGGTATAAAGAATTTGATTTGTAAGATATTTCGGCAGCATATGCTTCTCACATTCTTCCCTCATAATTCCAAAGTGGGAATAATCTAATTTGTGTTCCTCCTGATGAGAGCAATACCAAATGCTCCCGGCAGTGATTTTTATCTGTTGGGAAATTATTTCTTTTGAGAAACATTGGGGAAAGAGAGGAAGATTAAAGTAGGTTTTCCTTTGTAGCATAATGGCAGCGTAAATATCTTCAACAGCTCTAGGTGACCCTCAGAAATAAATAGAAATTCCTCTAGGAGAAAGGCAGCTTTCACTTAGAACACAAAGAAACAATTCACCTTGCGTAAAAGCCAGTAGAAACAGCAGACAGTGGAGTGAGACCTATAAATACTTCATTCTTGAATTTTATCAGTCAGAAATACAAATGAATATTTTAACATTTCAGAAAAATTTTTAAAGCGTTGAAAATAGGAACATGGACCAGAGATTGTAAACTGATTGCGTAGATTTTAAAAACAAGGAAATAGAACTTCTGGAGATGACAAATATAAAAATAAGAATTAAACCCAATGCATTAAACAGATTAGAGACAGTTGAAGAGAACACTAGTGAGCTGGAAAATGGAGCTGAATAATCCGTAACATGGCTCAGAGAGACAGGAGGGAAAATGTAAAATGAGATTATGAGTCTAGGGGTATGATCTAAGATGCTCTCAATAGCGTTCCGAAAGGAAATACTATAGCTGAGAAGAAAAACTTCCAGAATTGTTGAATGATAATGAAGATCCAGAAAGCCCGACAAATCTCAAGCAGAAGAAATGAAAATTTTAGGTAGGTATGTCATAGTGAAACTGAAGAACTTTAAACAAAGTACTAAAAGCAGCCAGAAAGAAAGACAAAACAGATATATATATATATATATATATCCATATATATATAAATAGCATTTAGACCGAAAGCTGACTTTTCAGAAACAACAATAGGAGCCCAAAGGTAGTGAATTTATATCTTCAATTGTCTCAGAAAAGAATATTTTAATATTAATGCGAAAGTTTTTCTTTAACATATATGAAAGAATTTTTTTATGTAGTAAAAACACCATTGAAGAGGATAAATTGAGGACATTTTCAGGCAAAACACAATATGAAGAATTGTAATACCAACCAAACTGCTCTGAAGCAAATTCTAAAGGATATGCTCAGATAAGAAACGGAAGTGGTCCCAGATGGAAGATCTGAGAAGTAGAATGGAATAAGTTAGTATCTTAGTAAGTTTATAGATATATTGACTCTGTAAAACAGAAACAAGGATGTCTATTGTGTGGTACTAAAAATGATAGAATTAAAATACTGAATAAAAACTGCACAATAAATTGGCAATGGGGGGCAGTGTAATCAATGACAGTATACTATGATTCTGATTGAAAAAAGGTTCTTTTAAAAGTGTTTAGCTTTACACTTTAAATGTGTTTTAATAGCAAAGAAAACTACAAAACAAATAGGATGTATAAGTTTGATACTAATCAAGGGAGAGAACACCTACAGGGAATTAGAAAACAAAGTTTTAAACAATTTACAAATTGAAAAATTATAATAAACATTAGAAATAACTAGGGGTTTAAGTAATGGGAAAAATACCACATATCAAAACTTTAAAGGCTGAATTTTGAGCCTTTTTTGTTGTCTAATGAGCTCTGCATAGATGAAAACTGTACTTAACCCTTGACCTGCCAGAAGTACCCACTTCCCCTCATGTCATAGACAACTTTTTCCAGAACTTTATCCTAAGGAGCCCCAGCCACAAGCTCTAGACTCTTTACCACAGAGAAAGATGTTCTGAGTAGGACCTTGAGGGCCGACTTTATTACGGGGCTAAACACGTACCTAAAGACGTCGTATAATGTTTAGGTGCTAGGAGCCAAAGGAGTAGAGCTATCTACTTGTAAATCATATGTTCTTTTCCTGAGTGCAGGCTATTAGTAAACACATGTCCAGTGTTTTCTTTTTCTTTTTTTTAATGTTTATTTTTGTGAGGGCGACAAACAGTGCAAGTGGGGGAGGAGAAGAGAGAGGGAAACACAGAATCTAAAGCAGGCTCCAGGCTCTGAGGCGTCAGCAGAGAGCCAGATGCAGGGCTCGAACTCATAAACTGTGAGATCATGACAAGCCGAAGTCAGACGTTTAACTGACTGAGCCACCCAGACATCCTAATACCTGCCCTAATTTTAAAATTTAGATCTGTGGTCCTTATTTCAACAATAGTGTCTAATTTAAGAAGTGAAAGCAGAATGAACACAGGAGAAGTAATGAAAGGACAAATTATAGATAAGAAAATAGAGAACAAATATACAATAAAAACTAAATGATCAGTGAATTGTAAAGTTGCAGGACAGAAAATCAATATACAGAAATCTGTTGAATTTCTATATACTAATAACAAACTATCAGAAAGAGAATATGAGGAAACATTCTATTTACAATTGCATCAAAAAGAATAAAATACCTAGGAATACATTTAACCAAGGAGGTGAAGACCTGTACTCTGAAAACTATAAGACATTGATGAAAGAAACTAAAGAAGAAAAAACAATGGAAAGATATCCCATGTTCATAGATTAGAATAACTAATATTATTAAAATGTCCATACTACCCAAAGCAATCTATAGATTCAAACTCAATTAAAATACCAAAAGCAATAAGTAAATAACAAACAAATAAAATACTAAAAGCATTTTTCATAGAACTAGCATAAAATAATCATAAAATCTGTATGGAGCTGCAAAAGTCCCTGAATTGCCAAAGCAGTGTTGAAAAAGAAAAAGCTGGAGGTATCACAATCCCAGATTTCGAGATACAACTCAAATCTGCAGCAATCAAAACAGTATTGTACTGGCACAAAAATAGATACATAGATCAGTGGAACAGAATAGAGAATCCAGAAACAAGGCCACCTTTTAATGGTCACTTAACCTACAAAGGAGGCAGGAATATACAGTGGGGATAAGAAAATCTCTTCAACAAATGATGTTGGGAAAAATGGACAGCTACATGCAAAAGAATTAAACTGGACCACTTTTCTTACACCATACACAAAAGTAAACTCAAAGATTAAAGACCTGAAATGATAAAACTCCTAAAAGAAAATTTAGGCCATAAACTCTTGGCCTTAGCAGTATTTTTCTGGATGTTTTTCCCCAGGTGGGGGAAACAAAAGCAAAGATAAATAATTGGGGCTATATTAAACTAAAAAGCTTTTGCACAGTGAAGGAAACTGTCAACAACATGAGAAGGCAACCTACTAAGTGGGAGAAAATTTTTGCAGTGTTTGATATATCCAATAAAGTGTAACTCGGCAGCCCAGGTGAAAAAAACACAAGAAATGAGCAGAGGACCTGAATAATAAGCCTTTTTCCAAGGAAGACTTACAGATGGCCAACAGACATATGAAAAGATGTTCAACATCACTAATAATCAAGGAAATGCACATCAAAACCACAATGAGATACCACCTCCTGCCGGTCAGAATTGCTAATATCAGAAAGATGAACAAGTTTGGCAAGGATGTGGAGAAAAGGAAACCCTCCTGCGCTATTGATGGGAATGTAAATTGGTGCAAACCCAAACCACAGTGAGCTATCACCCTAGCCACTAGGATAGCTATTTAAAAAAACAAAAAAGAAAAACCAGAAAATAACAAGTGTTGGTGAGAATGTGATGAAATTGGAACTCTTGTGCTCTACTGTTAAGGATATAAAATGGCACAGCTGCTATGAAAAAAGCAATACGGTGATTCCTCTAAAAACTGAACATAATTGGGGCACCCAGGAGGCTCATTCAGTTAAGTGTCCAACTTCAGCTCAGGTCATGATCTCGTGTTTGTGGGTTCGAGCCCTGTATCGGGCCTCAGTGCAGACAGCTCAGCAACCCAGTAGAAAAATGAGCAAGAACCATACACCCATTGACCCATAAGAACATTAATGAGCAGTAAATATATATATTTTTAATTTTATTTATTTTGAGAGAGAGCAGAAGAGGGGCAGAGAGAGGTGGAGAGAGAGGGAAAGTCCCAAGCAGGCTCCACCCTGTCAGTGCAGAATCTAACTTGGGACTCAATCCCATGAACTGTGAGATCGTGACCTGAGCCAAAGTCAAGAGTCAGTGTTCACTGACTGAGACACCCAGGCGCCTCAAAAAATATATTTTAAAAACACTCAACTGCAGAGGCACCTGGGTGGATCAATCAGTTAAGCATCTGACCCTTGGTCCAGATTCAGGTCTTGTCTCATGGTCATGACTTCAAGCCCTGTGTTATGCTCCGTGTTGGGCGTGAAGTCTACTTGAAAAACAAAAACAAAAACAAAAAACACTCCACTACAGTAAGCTGGGAGGTACAAAGTAAAGACGTGGAGTAACTGTAGATGGTTCTGTGAATTTGTAGGCAGGACTGGTCACACCTTGGCATCCCTGGTGAAGTTGGACGTTTGTATATCCTGTGACTCAGAAGTTCTGCTCCTAGGTCTGTGCCCTGGAGCAGTGGTTCTGAACGTTGGTCCTTGGCTCCCATGGGCATTGGCATCCTCTGAGCACGTGTTACAAATGCCGTTTCTCAGGCCCCACCCCACAGCTCCCAAATAAAACTCCAGTGGTGGGACGCAGCGGTCTGTATTTTAGCAGACCATCCCGGTGATCTGGTGCTGCTACAATTTGAGTCCTACGAAAAGAGATCCACAGAATTGTTCTTATTACAAAAGCTGGACTCAACACACATGTCCAGTCATAGGATGGATAAACTAAGGACAGCTCGAAAAAGGGAATGAACCAAACTTGGGCTCGTTAGCAGGGAAGAATCTCTAAAACATAATGTTGAGTTTAATAAGCAAGTCACAGATGAATACACATATTATGATTTTATTTACATGAAGTAGAAAACTAACACTATATCATTTAGGCATATAGATAATAAGACTATAACAAAAAGCAAGAGGATTAACCCCAAATTCAGGATAATAGTTACTCTGGTCGGAGAGGTGGTGGGCAGCAGGGGAGTGTATGAGCTTGAGGACGGGCCCACAGGGACCTTCTAAGATGCTCCTAGTAATGTTCTCGTCCTTTAGCTAGGTGGCAGGTACGTGATTATGCAGGTTATTTTGAAACTGTGTATATGTTGTATGTAAGTATCTGTACATAAACTATGACAGGCAGTGTAGCCTAGTGCTTACTAGCATGGAATCTAGTCAGACTGCTGGAGTTCAAAGCCAGGTTCTGCCCCTTCTACACTGTGGGGAAGTTTCCTGACTTCTCAGTGCCTCAGATTCCTTATTTGTAAAACGGGGGTTCCTATAGTACTGACCTCATATAGCGGTAATGTTTGTTGTGTTTATTCTATGTTTGATGCTATTTTTCTATGTTCCATATATTTCACAACAAAAAATCATCCTTTAGGGAAAAAGTGAAGCTAGACTGTCTCTCTCTTCTTAGACTTGTTTGGTATCCAGTTGTTTGGCTTCTTTTATTTGAATTTACATGTATTTTTCTCCTGTTGAGCTTTTATCTTTAATCTGTGTTTTGTAACCTGCTTGTTAGCAACATTCTCGTTGATTTTCTCTACTGTGATTATTTTTATAAAGCTTTGCAAAGCCAACTGACAGGTATGAGTGCAAAGGCATCAAACACTTTTTTTTCCTAATCTCTCCAAGCTGGTGTGGCTTTGCTTACCAGCCCACAGCTCTCCATGGCAACAAATCTGCCCTCCAGGGAGTGGTAGCCCATGGACAGTGTTGTCGCTGGGCAGGTGCGTGCCAGGTCAGAGCAGGCTTCTGGGTTCAGAAAAACTGCTGCCTCCAGAAGCAAGGCTTATATGGATTTCCGTGGAACAAACAGGGCAGGGAGGAAAAAGATGTTTTTGTCTGCTTTTCGGGGAAGATGGCAAAGCAAAGCCCAAGAAAGAACCTGTATCAGATAGATGGAGTGGAAGGGAAAGTTGTAAGATGAACACAGTTTTATTAGTAAGAGAATATCAGGCTGGATCAGAAAAATGCTGGTTGGTTTTTAAGACCTAAGAGGCAAAGGTTTCTCCTCTGCCAGGTAACTCCAATTCAGATTCATTCATTTTGGGAAATATTAGTAGGAAACTTGTTTTATTAGCCAAGGCCTGCTAGATACGAGGAAAGAAATCTATGAAGCAAACAGACATGGCCCCTGCCCTCTTGGAGGTTAGAGTCTGGAGCGGGTTGTGGAAACATAAAAGACTTACATTATAAGTGATAGAGGAGCCTAGCCAGGAGCAAGGGATACCCAAGAAAGCTCCCCATAGGAAGGGGTATCTAAATTTAAACCTGAAGAACAAAATGTGTGAGCCGGGCAATGTAGGGCGAGGGGCAGCTAGGGAGGGAGAACGTGGCGCAGTCAAGGAAGCACACAGTCCGGAGGGCTGACCGGGCTTAGTGCGGGACGCTGTCCACAGACGAGATGTGACAAGTAAAATGGCCAGGTTATGGCCGACCTTATGAACTCACAAGATTAATGAATATGAAAATTAGTTGTAGGAAAGGAAGTCCGTAATAATGACGGGGAATTTGTGTAACTCGTTCATCCCAGTCCATAATCAGCATAGCTTCTCTGTCATCTGATGGGTGAAAACTGAGATGCGGGTTGTTGTTCTACCCGTGTGTTCCTTTGTAATTTAACAAATACCGAGAAATCAGAAAAACTGGATTTATTTCACACTCATGGCTTTGAAGCGGTATAAAATCTTCTCTTTCGTGTGACACACTCATGCCCTGTGAGTGTTTTCCTTGTGTGGCCCATGGAGGTCTCGGTCCCAAAAGCCGTGGCAGGGGTTTGCTTTGCCGGGGAGTTGTCTTCATCACCTGTGCTGTACAGATATGAGTGAAAGTCATCCTAATAAGTTTTAGCCGAAGTTCTCATGTCTGTGAGGAGGAAAGACTCACTTTCTAATTCCAGAGGCTCTGTGGGCTCTTCCTTGGCCAGGATTCATTTCTCCCCAAATGCAGCCCAGGATCAAAGTTTTGTCTATATGATCGTTGGGGTGAAGGGAGGACAGGCTGAACCTGACACAATGACCAAATGAGGTCAGCCTACAGCTAGGTGGAAGGTGAGAGAGGAAAGGTGTACCCCCAGGGCGGGCAGGCAGCATACCAAGTGAGAAGAACAACAAAATGTTTCTTCATTTGAGGTTTTGAATTGGGCTGTTTTACTTTGAGTTCTGCTCAGTTAACACAGTTGCGTCTAGAATGTAGCACAACAGAGGCATTAACCCCGTGACAGGCAGGACGTTGGGGTTTGCCTTTGGATGACTTTGCTTTTAATGCTACGTGCAGGTTGTCTCCTTTGTCTTTCTTTTCTTCTTAGTGACTGCCATTGTCAACAAAGTGCCAGCATTGTCTTCCCAACAAGGAATTTAAAATAGCATCTCCCCATCCACAATCCGGAGTGAGGGCAGAGCTGATAGGCATTAAAGATATGCTTGCGAATGTCTGACCCTCGGGCAGAGATGGAGTAAAAATAAGCTGTTTGATCTTCTTGACTCCAGGGTATCTTACAAAGTCCTTTAGCTGTTTTGAACTGACTCCACAAAGGAACCAGAACAGTAAAAGGAGGCTTCCTGGACAAGTCAGAAGGAATGTGGTGGGACTCCTTCCTCCCTCCGTCTCATCTTTCCTTCCCTTCTTCTCTTTTGATCTGAGTGTTCCCTGAAGTGGAGCAGGGCTGGCAGTTCTGGAAGTCTTCATGGGGTATGAATCGGGCCGTGTACAGGAATCTACCAAGCTAGCGCTGGAGTGGGATGGTTGGAAGTCACAGGGTTTGCACTACACACCCTGTAGTTCTCTATAATACCAGTAGGATTCTCTTTTGAGGCCGAAACATCCTGCACAATTTGGAGAGGGTGCTCAAAGAAAGGCCTGGAAAGGCTTTTCTGAGGCAAAATATCTAGGATTGACTTATCCCCTGTCAGGCTGAAGGTTTAGTGGTTAGTCTCCTGTGAAGAATATTCAAAATGGAGGCAAGTGTGTAAACATTCAAAGGGGATGCTTACTACTGTCAGCATTGCTGAGGGGTAAGGGCACGGGCAAGGCCAAGAGGAAACAGAGCCAAAGAACAGTTAACCAAACACGAAAGCATGGTATGTGGTCATATTCTAAAGGCCAAAGCAAAACTTTGCAAGGCTTTGCCAGCCCTTGATTGCCCAGGAGCTGTCTGTGGAAACCTCGTCTTTGTAACTTGGACCTAATGATCCTCAGTCTTCCTGCCATGACACTCAAGGTGCTTATTAGGGGGTATTAAATCTGAAAGTACACATATAATGTAGAATCCACAGAGCACTTCCTTAAGAAGAGAAGCCTTCTTGATGGCTATCCTTCAGATAGCCTTCAGATGGCTATTCTCCATGTCCACACTCTCAGAAGACTCAAATCTGTGTGCCTGGATGAGGAAGAGATTAATCAGTGGGCAGTTAGTAGCAAAAACACCATCAACACTGACAGCACTATACTAATGCAGCAATTAAGTGCTCGTTTGTATTTCCTCGATAATACAAAGTTTATTCTGGCAAAAGACTACAGTTCTTTTTGTGAAATCTTCTGTGAATTAGCTGAACTAATTTCTAGCAGCACCACATGGTTTTGAAAAACTATGCCTCAAATGCAAAAATGAAGGGTTCCCCTCACTACCACCCCTACCCCCCAATATCAATGACATGTTTTAGGAAAAAAATCTGTGAGTGCCTGATGTGCTGTTTGAAGACTAGATAAAATCTGCATTTTTGTTTCTTTTGCAATGTTGCGTGTATTTAGACCCATGGGAACTTGGAAGTCAGCCCGCGGTCTTGTCTGTAATGGGCTCTGAACAGCACGCGGCCAGGCCCCTGGGGCCGTCCTCCCCGCTGCGCATGTGGCCGCTGGAGCAGAGCTGTGTGGCTGCTTAGCTGGAACGTCAGGGCATTTTAAAGTGCTTGCCGGGGAAGACGTGAGCAGGAAACGGTCTACTGCTCCGCCTCACATAGAGATACTGCTGTCTGGGACGCGAACTGAAACACACACCCGCCACCTATGGAACCAGGATGCTGATGCCGGGGCAGAGGGGTGCAGGAGGCCCCTCCCGCGGGGGTGGGTAGCTCTCCCCAGGCTGTGGCCTTGTACCTGCTGCCACCTAAACCCCTGATGTACACGGTGGCCGTGTCACGGACAATAGCTGTCATTATTCCAATGTGTCCGTGTAGTCTGCCTGAGTGGGATCCCCCTAGGCAGGGGACAAGAAGCTGTCCCCAGTGGTTTCAGTGACTTCAGAGCTGGACAAGGGACACATGTGGGTAAGCTCCCAGCAGTGAGCCTGCCATGCCTCCCACGGGATGAGTTGCCTGGTTCCAAGTACAATAAGGAGCCCTCTCCAAGCCACCCCTCACCCCCCACCCACCCAGTCACCATAGATCCCTGCCAATGTTCCAAAGCTTAGGAGAGCTTTTCCACCGCTTAAATTTCAGAGGCCTGCTCAGAATGCAAAGAAGATTCCTCCTCCAGTTCCCATCACACTCTATTACTGCTGGGCATCAGCAGATGGAGGCTGCCTTTTATATGCAAATATTGGGAACCCATTAATCCCCCAGTTCCTGCCACCTACCCTCCCTCTAGTAAGCCCCTGATCTGTACCATCTAAATGGCAAATAGCAGTTCCCACCCAGCTAGAACTATTAAAGCCTTTAAGGCTCGGTTATAGCCTGAGGCCTGAAATGGACAGTATTTTTGACTCCAGTGCTGATTCAAATGTGGTCTCTGTGAGAAGCAGGCTCTGTAAGAGGTGGATGACTGAAAGTGAATCTCTTGGGGGAAGAGAAAGGCATTTTATGTTTAATGAGGAAAATGATAGCTAACGTTTACTGACTTCTGACCAAGTGCCAAGACTGCTGAATGCTTCGTGGAAGGATCTCGTACATTCCTTGGAGGAGCCTTTGAGGTCTGCACTACCATCATTCCAGATTTATAAGTAAGAAAAGAGAGGCTCCAAGAGGCTAAGGAATTTCTCCAGAGTGCCCATCTGGGCGGAGGGGGGCAGAGAACCAGGATTGGACCCTAGACAACCCGCACCCTGAGCCCTTTGTGCACTCTGCTGAAGAGGTGAAAGAACTCAGAAGTGCCCCCGAAATGGCAGGACAACAGAGACAACTGAAGATTTATCGGTCTCCTTCCACCCTGTTAGTGAAAAGAGCTTCTGGCCTTCCCATAGTCGTTCAGCACTCTTCCTTCCTTTGTTTTCTTCCCTCCCCTGCTGTCCTTTCTCTGCTCCCTCCCCCTCAGAGCCTGAGGGGGCCTCTGAGCCAAGGGAGCCAAGCCCTGTGCTGAGTGCCAAGTCAGCTCCCTCCCCAGCAGCCATTTCTTTGAGCAGAGCTTTGCTGATCAATATTGAAAGCTTCGGCCAGAGAAGAAACATGTTCTCAAAATACAAAACTGGTCTCCCAGGGAGATTCTTTCTTAGAGGAGAGCGAGTCCTGCAAACTGCTCTAGCAGTTCTCTCCTGCGGTGGGACTTGAGCATCCTGAATAAAGGCACTCTGCTTCGCATCAGCTCCCAGAATCGCCAGGCTGCTCAGGCCTGCCTCACAGCCCCCGGCCCGGTGTACTGGACTCCACTTCCCTGTCACCTTCAGCTGCACCATATTCTTTGTTACCCTCCTGGGTATTTTGTACTTAAATTTCATGTTCTGACTCCATCTGTGGCACATGTATACCCCTGTGTTCAGCCTCAGTATCAACATCTGTAGAGCTTTCCTGTTAAATTGTCTCATTTAGCAGTTTCTTTCTGAGTCCCCAAACCAGGCAGCCCTGGTCAGGTAGAAATTGGAGGAAAACCAAACGGGAGTGAGGAGACCCAGTTCTTTACCACCAGAGTAAGTTGGTTTTTTCTCCTACCAGTTTTGATATAACACTTACAAATGATTTCATGCCCAAGGCAAATTGGCTCTTGAATATGGATGTCCCTGTGCTCTGAAATCGCCACCAGCTTGCGTGAATACTGGCGTTGGGGCAGACAACCTTCTCCCAAGAGCTGGTTTCTGGGGTTGTGTTGAGCTGATCATTTATGAGGAAAGTGTCCTGCAAGTCACCTCAATTTACCTGAAATTTCTCACGTCATTTCAGTACTGGGTCTCCTGTAGCCTGAAGGGAATGTTAGGAAATTGGTCCAGGAGTTCAGCTGTACCATGAAGTCTCTGAATGCAGCATCCAGTCATTCCCCTTCAGTTGTCCACACAAACTGCTGAGAGGGGGATTCCACACTCACCAGAGAAGTCTGGCAAAGAGAAGTCATGTGGAGGAATCTGAGCTGCTGGCAGCAGTGTCGGAAGAAGTGATCCTAGGCATTCTCCCCAAGCCTCCGGCTCGGGTTGGGGCCGTCCTTTCCTGCAACACACAGATATGTGGTGATGGCAAGAACCCAATGAAACCGAAGCTCTGTGAGGAGGGATACGGCTGGATAGGCTCACCACACAGGAAAAGTGTGAAGTTAAACCTCACACCACTCCTGTGGTATGGGAATCCTAAACCCAGAAATTATATGTTCTACAGCTAGAAAAACCCAGAGTGTCTCCCAGGATAGGCAAATTCAAAACTCTCTCTGTAACTGAGGGCACAAACAACCCTAATGAAGAGAAACTTCTATGTTACCTTCAGACCCACTAGGAAAAGAATAACTAGATACAATGGAGTCTTCCCTTTAACTCCCCAAAGGAAACCCAACAGAACAGGTTGAAACTTTAAACATGTACAGTCAGAACCACGAGGTAAGAAAAGGTAGATTTGGAAAACAATCAAATGGAAATTCACAATGGTGAAAGTATGTCATTTAAAGTTGCTATAGTTGACCTTTGAATAACATAGGTTTGAACTTCATGAGTCCACTTATCTGTGGATTTTTTTGACACGACAGTGTAAATATATTTTCTCTTCCTTATGATTTTAATATTTTTTCTAGCTTTATTATAAGAATACAGTAATATAATAAGTACAACATATAAAATATATGTTAACTGTTTATGTTACCAATAAAGTTTCCCGGGAACAAAAGGCTATTAATAGTTAAGTTTTGGGATAGTCAAGAGTTCTACTTGGATTTTTGACTGTGCAGGGGTCGGTGCCCCTAACCTCTGTGCTGTTGAAGGGTTAACTGGACTGAGTGGATTAAAGAGTACACTGCTAAAGCAGAATTAGTGAATTTCAAGAAACCCACAGAGAGAGAAAAAAGACATGAAATAAGTGGAAATCTGGAAGGTAAAATGAAAAGGTCTAATGGGAGAAAATATAAAAAATGGGCAAGCAATATTCAAAAAGTTCATAGTTGAGAGTTTTTCAAAATCAAAGAAATAGCTTCTCATTTGAAGGAGTAAAATACATTTCCAACCATGATAGGTAAAAAGGAATCCTCATTGTCTGTCTTAGAGTAACTTCATAACAGCCTAAGAAAACTACAGTAAAAACTTAAAGGTACCAAAGAGAAGATCATTACTTGCAAAGAAATGATACAAGACAGACTTTCTCAAAAATAAATATTATTTCTAAACTGAGGGAAAATCATGGTCAATCTAGAAATCTATACCCAATAAAGCTTTCATGCAAGATTAAAAGCAAAAATAAAGATCTGTGTGGTCCAAGATGGGTGAGTGTATCCCTTACGGACAGCTGTTTACTAAAAATAGATATCAACAGAAAGAAATCAAAAAAGGAAGGAATGGATTTCAAAAAGCACAGAAGTTAGTATGTTGGTTTATTTATACAATTGTAGATTATAAATGATAAAAATGACTAACAGAGACTTAAAAATAAGACAAAATTCAACTACCAGGCAGCAACATGGAAGATGAAGAAGGCATTCTAATACAGCTTTATTTTCTGGAGGAGGATATAAATGCTGATTAACCTACATATTACAAACTTAGCATAACTGCTAAAATGATAGAAATAAACTACCACTTCTAAACCATTGAGGGAGGGAAAAGGTGTTAAAGCAACCAACCTGATAGAAAGCAAGAATGAAGAAAAAAAGAATAAACAGAAAATACATAGGAAGTTTTGTATATGTTAGCGATGGCAGAAATAAGCTTCAATGTATCCGTTTTGACAATAAACAAATTCAGATAACATTTGAGATTACATTTTATTTTAATTAGCCATGGACCATTAACGAAACATACTTTAAAATTCAAAGTTGAGAAGTCCTACTCTGCTTTGTAGATGCTATCATTGAAAAATATCAGGGCGAGGAGATGGCATTGAAAATGACTATGATTTCTTGCCTAAGAGACTGAGAATCACATTAACTAAGGGTGATTGATGGGGAAGTCCCACCTTGGAAGTGAAAATAAGTTAACATTTATTGACTTCTTAAGTCTCAATTGGGGCCTACCAAGAAACTTCAGGAGCATCAAAGGGAAGAATTTGGCTGTGTGTCATGGAAGCCCAGACACAGGAGAACTTGGAGTATGTAGTGAGATGGAAACCCCACCCCCTACTCCCAAAATAAAGAGACTTCAGGAAGACAGGATACGTCACAGGTAAAGAAGATGCTCAGCAAGTGTCTGCTGGGGAAGGGTTGAGCTGAACAAGTCCTGAGAAGAAGCTTTAGGTCCAGGTTAGTAAAGTAGTGGGCCTACCAGTAAGAGATGAAGGAGGAAAAAGGGAAGACATTGAAGAAGGAGAAATGGATTTCTCTCTCAAGAAGTTCAGCACCTAAGGGAAGACAGAATGGATGGTAAGGAGAAATTCAGGCTACAGGGAAGTTATCTTGGAATAGGCAATAGCCATTTGTAAGAATAAAACCTTAATTATCTAGAGTCCTCGGGGAAATGAGTTTCCTGGGTAACCAGCTTTTTCTAGGTGACCTGATGCTGCTTTTTAAAAATACCATTACTAATTTTGGCCATTTTTTAAATACCCAGAGTCACCAGCAATAACAATATCAGGGTGGTCTCTGGCCTTTAACCAATGGGGATACTTCTCTGTGACTTCATTTAACCTTGTTTTGAGCTCTCTCTGTTGTTGCCCCCATGGCGTCAGGACCTGCCGAGGCCTCCAGAAGTGTTTCCCTCTAGACTAATGACAGAGTGCCACTGGGGGTTCTTTTATCTGTCTTTTTTTTTTTTTAAGATCTTTGAGCATCTTTCTTTTCCTGTCAGCCACCTTTTATCATAACTTGCCAGAATTTTCTATGTCTGGCATGCTCTTGAGCTGATGTGTTCAGCTCTGACTGGTGCATCTACTCTGTATTGACTCAACCAGGTTTCTGGAAAGGCTAATGTTTGGCCCCTGGTTACCCAGCAGGATAGTAAACATCACTCTGATCTTGTTTGTAGCCTTTCCCCATGTGGTCATGTCTGATACACAATTTAATATACAACCAAGAGTAACCTGGGGTGAGCATCTGAGAGCCTCTTCTGAATATAGCATAAGCTCCAATATATGGATTTGGGGGTATTTATTTGGCTCTTTAGCCAAAGGCCTTTCTGGACTTCTTTCTGATTATTTCCTGATCTCAACAGGAGAACACTCAGAGAGGGCTAACTGGCTGCATCTTCCCTCAAGTGCAACTTCAGAGATCTCTGTCTTTGGGTGCCCGGGTGGCTCAGTCTGTTAAGTGTCTGACTTTGTCTCAGGTTATAATCTCGCAATTCATGAGTTCAAGCCCCATATCGGGCTCCATGCTGACAGAAGGGAGCCTGCTTGAGATTCTCTTTTCTCACCCCCCCTCTTCCAATCCCCCACTCATGCTTGTTCTCTCTTTGAATAGATAAACTATAAAATATACATGTATAAAATTTTTTTCTGTTTTTTGTTTTTGAGAGACAGAGAGACAGAACGAGCAGGGGAGGGTCAGAGAGAGAGGGAGACACAGAATCTGAAACAGGCTCCAGGCTCTGAGCTAGCTGTCAGCACAGAGCCCGACACGGGGCTCAAACCCACAAACTGTAAGATCATGACTTGAGCCGAAGCCGGACGCTTAACCGATTGAGCCACCCAGGCGCCTCTAAAATATATTTTTTTTAAAAGGGATTTGTCTCAAAGCTGATAATCTTCTCAATATAGATAGAAAAAGGTGTCTCTCCTACCCACCTATCACCCATCCTCCAGAAGGAAAAGTATTTATTTTGTATTAAAACAGCCTCTCCTCTGCCAGCTGTAGGGTATGCTAGACTTTTCTCTGCTACCTGGGCTGCAAAAAGACTTGAGTCTGAAAGACTTTACGTCCTAGAATCTTAATCCTGAGATAATTTGCTACAGACCTTAGTCTTAAAAATTGTAATGATGGACGAGGTGGGAGTCTCTTTTAATAAGAGACTCAGTAAATCCATAAGGGATCTTAACAGAGGAAACAGAAGAGCCTTTTGGTGTTCTGAATTCTGTAAAATCACAGTCCTGAGGGCAAGGCAGAGACATTGCAAAGTAGTGAAAAGCTACTAGTAATATCAGGGTGGTCTGTTGTTAAAGGTCCAGAGACTGGCTTCCAAGAAGTCTTCCTTATGGGGTGACATTTATTATTTGGTGATTTATCAGAGTCTAGCTTTTAGCTTTTCAGGTTCAGAAACTGGTTTGATCAACGTACAAAGAACAGGTTCATTGCCAGAGCTGGGCTCACCCTAACCAATCTCACAAGACTGATCTGGAAACCGAAATTCCAGTTGACATTTATATGGAGAAACATAACTGACTGATCTTCTCAAAGTACAATGACTAGCTGGTTCTTTCCCTGTAGGCAGGCCTACACAAGGAGCCAGATCATAATCAGGCTTTTTGGTGAACGTGAAATCAGAGTTAATGGTGAATCATGTTTAACGGCATAGGCTAAGAGAGTAATTCATCCACACTAAATATGGTCCGTACCAGCGGAACTGAATCTCTTTGAAGTCTGTCAGCGAAGACTCCCTTTGCTCTGATCACTATTTGGATAGACACCTGCCAAAACTATGCCTTGTTTTTTAATGCCTGAAGGCCAACCCAGGCCCACACCCACCAAAATCCCCTTCCACACTGGTCTTTAGATGTTAATACTTTCCATTAACTAATAGCATAGTCACTCTTTTTCCTTAAGTTTAAATCTCCCTGAACAATCTTATTTTCAAATTCTCAGGGTCTCCCCTGCCATACCTATACTGTTCCACACTAGGGTTTATCAATCATTTCCCCAAAACACCTTCACATTTTTATTATATTCCTCTGCTACATGTACTATTAATGTTTTTATTTAAATCAACTCACTTTTTAAAAATGATTTTTAAAAATTGACCTTTTACCATAAATGGAAAATGACTGTCCTATGTCCTAAAATGAATGTGGCCCCAAAAATAAACACTGAAAACAAAGGCTCATATGTTTCCCATGTACTTTGTCAGCTAGACATAGTTTGCCATGCAAAGCTCTGAGCCTGAGCAGACGTTAAAAGATCAACTCATGCCAAACTGAAAGACTCTCTGACATCATCAAACACCTCAGAGGAGGATTCCACAGCAAAACCAATTTAGGGGATTATTTAATATATTTGGTGCCTTGTCTATCTACCACCTAAAATAACAACCTCACATTAGGCATTGCACATTTCTGGAAAAGATGGCCTGGACTTTTTAAGACTTTAGGAATGTTTCAAAAGTGTTTATACAGCTGTAGTGATGCCTCCTTTCCAGCCTCACTTGACTCCAGACTCTGCCTGATGCCACACTGATGGTCTCATTCCTGCTTTTCCCTGCACAGGTACACACTGGCAGCTCAGGACCTGGTGATGCGTGCCCGCGGTGTCCTGAAAGACAGAGGATGGAGGATATCTAATGACCGACTGGGCTCAGGAGACGACATTTCTGTATATGTCATTCCTTTAATACATGGAAATAAACTTTCATGAAAATGGCCCAGGGGTTTGGGAAGACAGCAGGGGAGAAAACTGGGACACCTCTTGGCAGGGCAGAACTGGGAAGTGCCCTGGCCAAGTTCCAGGTGACTCAACCTCTTCCCAGGCCAGGTGGGGGATTTGCTGCCGAAAAGCCACTGGCTGTACTTCTGGGGGACCCTTAGAATTCAGTTGCCTCTTTAGTAACAGGCCTGGTTACTGAACAAGAGCAAAACATAAAGGTTGCTACTGAGTATTGCATTTCTTTTGGTTCCTTTAATAGGCCTTCTAGGTGGCCACTGCCTAGTTTTGGGCACACACGTCATATTTATTTGGAGTAGCTGGGCAGCCATTTTCAGGTGTAACTGGCAGGAGAGACTCTTCAGCCCATCAAGCTGCCAGCTTCTCTACGGGTTAAATGTGCTGCATTGGAAAGCTGGGGATCAGGTCTCAGAAAGTGTAAGCACCCACCTTCTAGTAAGCCTGAGATTTATTTCAGGGAATGCTGTCTGTGTGTGTGTGTCTCTCTGTCTCTCTCTTTAGTCTTTCCTGGTTATGGTGGGGCGAAGCAGGGTTTTTTTTTTCTGTTTGATATTCCTTGAATCTTAATTGTTTCCCTTCCATGAAACAGGCCTGGGACTTTCCAGCTCCGTGCTGAGGAATCTGTGTGTCAGAGTCCAGCCCAGGCTGTCCCCCTATCCCGTCGCCCACACCACCCAGGCAGCCTTCTGGAGCAGTGCCCTGGCCAACAGAGCACTGTCTTTGTTGTGTAACAGTTTGTTCCCGAGTCGCATTTTCTCACCAAATCAGTGTGTTTTCATGAAAATAATGGGTATTTCTTTAAATGGGAGTTTCTCTGTTGTTTTCAAGGGTCCCCCACTTGTGGCTAGAGATGTCTCCGAGAATCTAGGTTTTCATTTCTGGGATGGTTGGCCCTCCCCACCTGTGCCCCAGGGACACATGTAAAGCAGTGTTTAAGAGAGCCATACAGGGAGCTCCACGTATCGGTCAGTTCACCATACCTCGTGTGATGACCATTCCTCCATTTTGGATCCAGGCTCTGTGGACGACGACTGTCCGCAAGGCCGCTGCACAGCAGTACGTATCCGTGCTTCCCCCTCGTCTTTGGGCAAGACCCGCTCAGAATAGCCATTTGCTAACAGTGAATTTGAATTGAGTTGACTGGCCATCCTCATGCTATGTGCCCCATTCCTTCTCCTTGGAGTCACATCCCAGCAGCTGAGGCCCCTGTTCCCACTGTTGATCCACTGCAGAGCGTTCCTCACAAGAGTTGAACAAGCAGTAGCCAACAGATCTACCTGTTGCTTCCCTGCTGGGAGGAATCACAAAGTCGAGTTTTTAGAACTCACTGCTTTCTTAGGCAGACTACTGCTCCGCACGGAGGGACCCTGGAGAGCGACATCCCATTACTGAGTCTTCTTGCACACCTCCTGTGGTATTATCACCATCTCGACAGTTCTGTGTCATTAAGACATCCTTGCCACCCTATAAAGAAAAACGTCATTGATGTGATTCCCCAAACTGCTGGAGAGCCACTTCAGGTTCACATGGTTGTGAATCCCTTCCCCCGAGGACAGGACAGGAACCTTTCCTCCAGGATAATCACCTTCCTGGAGCTGTAGATATTTTATTAGGCAAGGCCTAGAGCCTCTCTACTCAGGAATGAACTCATTCCACCACGTGGAAAGGATGCCCTGTCTGGCAGGTGAGAGACTACAGGAATTCACCCACCAGCTGTTCGCCAAAATGCTGCCCAGGGAGAATCGGATTACTACCTTGTCAGGGGGTCATCTTCATCTGACAGCCTCCCTCCTCCTCCAGTGGATCTTAGCTACCCCAGATGTCTCTGTGGGGACATGCTGGTGGTAAACCATCTGCTTCTCTGGCAGAATGCGATGCTGTGAGACAACACGCAGGTTCCCTACAGCAGTGTCATCCACGTTCTCTTCTGGCCCTGACTCAAAGTCTCGTACAAACTGGAAACAGAGTTTTTTGTGGACTCTGAAAGGCCTTCTTTGGGAAGCTGCCCTCACAAGCAGTCACCTCTTTCTCATGTTCACATTGCCTTTCATCTGTTTTCTCTCCTGGGCTTTTTGCTGGTCCTACCTTTAGCTTTCCTAGGTTTATTGGAGCCACCAGGTCTAGCTTTGGGTGTAGATGTCAAGATAGCTTTCTATTCAATTCACCAAATCATTTACTGCCAAGAAATGTCTCAGGAAAAATTCTAGAACCCTCCCACCCCCAACTTTTCAATTTATCCTGAAGTCTTGAGCACTTAGTCCTGCTGGTTTTAGGTAGAAAGGTATCCAGGAATTCTTTTCATAAGCCTCCTTGGTGGAAAGATCTCCGTAAAAGGCTGAAGCCCTGTTTCTGTTTGGGGGATGGGAGGAGAATTACAAATGAGGTGAATAAATCATATGTGGAAAACGTGATTTGTTAATGCCCATAGCAGATCTGCCCAGCGCTGATATTGCTCTGTGAATTGAGCTTACTCCGTTTGGCCTTATTTTTCACCCAGGCCCCATGCCATCCCATCCCACAGCAGTAACTAACAGTGTCTGCATAACGGGCCGGCCCTTGGAGCATTCCTGGAAAGGCCAAAAGGCAGCACACTCAAGATTCTGAAGAACATATTTACAAGCGGTTCTGAAATCTTGTGTTTCTGACTTCCAGCCAAATCTGCTTGTCCTAATAGCCTCAGAGGAAATCTTGTTTAATAAAAAGCTTTGGATTTCCTAGTCAAGTCTTTATGGTTGCCGTGGGGTGTGTGTGACCACTTCCTCTAATGAAAGGCTCTTTGAGTCCCAAATCTCTTTGTTGGGCTGGACCCTGCTCTTCGGAATATTTGGGGATGGTGTTTTCCTGGAAGAGAACAAACTCACCCTCCATCCACGCCCTCTGGCATTTTACCAGGCAACAGCCAGACCTTTGTTCTCAGGACACCTGCAGTCAGAGACGGACTGTGTTCTGCCGTGGTTGTGCTGACCTAACTTCGGTTCTCCGGGTGGGAAGGGAGGGGTGAAAACTGGGCGAGGCCAGGTACTCAGTTGTGTACTAGGACGAAGCCACAGAAAGTGGCCATTTCAGTTACTTTCCATAGTATACAGCTTTGAGGAATTGGGGATGTTTTTAAATTCTAACAGCTTCGCCTCTATGGGGCTCTGTGCTCACCTTTTTCTTACTCCAGAGTATCCATTTACTTCTCGTGAACAACTACAGTCGGAGGTAGATATTGGTGGCCGGGGATGGGCGTCCTGGTACCTGCATTTGGCCTCGGATCTTGGCCATTCAGGACAGGGTTTTGTTTATCCTGAGCACTAGCATGGAAACACTTGGAAAAAGACTCCCACATCTTGAAAATTCTGACTCTCCTCTTGACTGCACCTCCTTCCTCATCTGCCAATCTTTTTTTTTTTTAAACAAGGCCAAGAATGGCCAGTGGTTTCTTTCCACCATAGTCTGAGGATCTAACCTTCCCTTAAGTGACCCAGCAGCCTCACACTCTCAGAGGGAATATGTTAAGCTTTTATGACATTCTATTTTCAGTAAATTACTGCTTCAGGGACACTTGAAGAAAGCAGTGAGAGTTATTGTCTATGCAAAGAACAACCAGGCTGACCCTAAAATTTACCAGATAGAAGAAAAGAGTAAACTGTATCTGGCCACAGGACAGAATTTTATGTTAGGAACTTGGGTTTTTGAGGGCTTTACGATCACAGAGAAATGTTGGGAGTCTGCATGCTGTGGCCCACCGTGCTGAACAAACTTCGGTTCTGTTGGGTGATACGGCGTCTGTGTGCACACTGGGATGTTTCAAAGGACACTCCCTGAGCAGCCGACTTGCCTCTCATGTGAGCACCGAGGCAGCTCTTCGTGAGAGAGAGCTGAGTGCCCTTCCGCAGACTACTGCTCTTTCTCATCCATGATGTTTCATGTAAATAGCTTTAATTGTTCCTTAATTGCGTCTTAGATGAAGTTCTGTTCACATAGCAACCAGGTAGAGACAGTGACCAAATAAATGAGGCTGTAAAATGTGCTGTTGTTTTCTACTGTGATGTACTTGAAGGAAAGCCTTGTGTCCCCCAATCTTTCAATCTTCCATAGTATTCTGTGTTTGGGGAATCCTGAGGTTATTCTCCATTACTGTTTTGCCTCCATTTTCTTTGTTTCTTCTGGAGACCCAGGGAGGCCCACAGTGGAGATCACTTGTAAGAAATGTATTAAGATCTGGGTTTCCAAAAATATCGTATGTACAGTGAATGAGAGGAATCTGCTTGAAAATGGTTTCAGAACCAAGTACCTTTATGCTTTGTGATTGTGAAACCTTGACTTTTGTAACCCCCAAAATGAACACTGTTTAGTACAAGGGGATCTATTTTGTGTGTTTTGAAACTTAGGTGCAATGTTCCCTGGAAAAAGTTAAAGAAATGTATATGCTCAATGACATTTTAAAATAAAGTATTATATATATGTATATAGGACACCTTTAGAAAAGGTTTTGTGTCACTTCTTTTAATTCGCTATGAAGTTTCTTCATATCAGGTAATGGAATGAGGAGTGTCATGACCTCATGTGAAGTTTCGAACTGTGAACAGACTCCAAAGAAAATCAGAGGGAATGGATGCCAACACCCTAAATCTTCACAGGAGTAGCCGTAAAGGCTCTGTATTTCAACAATCTAGAAGAAGCACCTTGGACACTACTCCCGAGAGGTATTCTTTTTTTTTTTATTGAGGTATAATCGATATACAACATTATGTTAGTTTTCAGTGTTCAAAATAATGATTCTCTCTCTCTCTCTCTCTCTCTATATATATATATATATATAATATTGCAACATAATCATCACAAAAAATCTGATTAACATCCATCACATTCATAATGTTTTTTTGTGATAAGAACTTTGCACTCAGATTTTCAAATATGCAGTGCAGTATCATTGATAGTCACCATGATGTATATTACATCTCCATGACTTATAACTGCCAAGTTTGTATCTTTTGACCCTCATCACTCATTTCTCCCACTCCTCACCGCCTGCCAATTCCAACTACCCATCTGTTCTCTCTGCCTCTGAATTTTTTTTTGTTAATTTTTATTTATTTATTTTTTAGATTCCGCGCATATAACTGAGATCATATGGTATTTACCTTTCTCTTATTTCACTTATCATAATGTCCTTAAGGTCCATCCATGTTGTTACAGATGGCAATATTGAATTATTATGACTGAATAATATTCTGTGTGTGTTTTCCTTACCTTTTCATTCATTGATGGAGACTTCGGTTTTTCCATATCTTGAATATTATAAATAATGTTGCAGTCATCATAGGGGTGCATATATCTTTTTGAGTTAGTGTTTTCATTTTCTTTGGATAAATACCCAGAAGTGGAATTGCTGGATCATATGGTAGATCTATTTTTAATTTTGTGATGAACCTCCATACTGTTTTCCATAGTGGCTGTGGCAATTTACAATCCCCAACAGCGCACAGTGTCTCCTTTTCACCATGTCTTTGCCAACACTTGTTATTTCTTGTCTTTTTTTTTTATAATAGTTTATTGTCAAATTGGTTTCCATATAACACCCAGTGCTTCTCCCCTTTTCTTCTCTTTTTTGTAATAACCATTCTAACAAGCGTGAGGTGGTATCTTACAGTTTTGATTTTTTTCATGTGTCTGTTGGCCATCTGTAGGTCTTCTTTGGAAAAATGCCTATTCAGATCATCTGCCTATTTTGTTAATTGGTTGCTTAGGCTTTTTATTGAATTGTAGGAGTTCTTTATATATTTTGGATATTACCCTCTTATCAGATAAATGATTCGCAAATATTTTCTCCCATTCAGTAGGCTGCTTTTTCATTTTGTTGATGGTTTCCTTTGCTGTTTAAAGCTTTTCAGTTTGATGTAATTACACTTGTTTATTTTTGCTGTGGATGCCTTTGCTTTTGGTTTCAGGTAAAAACAAAACAAAAAACATTGCCAAGACCCATATCAAGTTTACTGCGTATGTTTTCTTGTAGCAGTTTTATGGTTTCAGCTTACATTCAAGTCTTTAATCCACTTTAATTTTTGTGTATGGTATACATAGTCTAGTTTCATTCTTTTGCATGTAGCTGTCCAGTTTTCCCAGCACCATTTTTTTTTTTTGAAGAGACTGTCCTTTCCCCTTTGTATATCCTTGGCTCCTTTGCCATAAAATAATTGACTATGTATGTGCAGGGTTTATTTCAGGGTTCTCTATTCTGTTCCCTTAATCTGTATGTCTGTTTTTATGTAAATACTATCCTGTTTTGATTACAATAGGTTTGTATTATAGTTTGAAATCAGGGAGCATGATGCCTCCAGCTTTGTTCTTCTTTCTCAACATTATTTTGACTGTTCGGGGTCTTTTGTGGTTCCTTACAAATTTTAGTATGGTTTGTTCATTTCTGTGGAAAATGCCATTAGAATTTTGATAGGAATTGCAATGAATCTGTAGAAAGCTTTAGGTAGTACAGACATTTCAATAACATTAAGACTTCCAATCCATGAACACAATACACCTTTCCATTTCTTTTTGTCATAATCAGTTTCTTTCAACGGTGTCTTATAATTTTTAGTATACACCCTTTTACCTCCTTGGTTAAATTTATTGCTAGGAATCTTATTCTTTTTGACCTTATTACAAACAGAATAGTTTTCTTAATTTCTTTTTTTCTGATAGTCTGTAATCAATATATTGAAATGCAAGAGATTTTTATATATTGCTTTTGCATCCTACCGTTTTACTGAATTCACTTATGAGCTCTAGCAGTTTTGTGAGGGATTCTTTGGGGTTTTTAATATATAATATGTCATCTGCAAATAGTGACAGTTTTACCTTTATGATTTGAATGCCTGTTATTTCTTTTTCTTACCTAACTGCTATGGCTAGGTCTTCCAGTACTATGCTGAATAAGTTACAGGAGTACACATCACTTTCTTAGTTATAATCTTAGAAGAAAAGATGTTAGCTTTTTTTCTGTTTCAGTCTTTCAATATTTGCTTTCTTTAGTTGCTCCTATATTGGCTGCATAAATATTTACAAGTGTTATATCCTCTTGTTGATTGACACCTTCATCCTAGGAGATATTTTTGAGAAGGCTAGTGAGTTATATACTTGCCTAAGATTATAAAAGTCAAGACTCTCCTTAGTCATTTAAACATTTTAAGTGCTTACAAAGTGTTAATAAAATGTTCTGTCTTATAGAGAAAAATTAACAGATGGGACAAACAGCAAAGAATGCTAATTCTGCTTAGTTCTAGAGTCTACGAAGTTAAAAGTAATCTAGAATACTTACCTTTCCACTTCATATGATGTTATCTATGGGCTTATCCTATATTGTGTTATTTTATTTTATTATTATTTTATTGTGTTGGGGTATGTCCCCTCTGTAACCCCTTTATTGAGAGTTTTTATAAAAAATGGATGTTAGGTTTTGCCAAATGCTTTTTCTGCATTTACTGAGATGATCATATGTTTATCCTTTATTTTGTTAATGTGGTGTATCACACTGTTTGTGGAAATTAAACCATCCTTGTACCTCTGGAAAAATCCTACATGATTGGGGGGAATGATGCTTTTAATGTATTGTTGAATTTGGTTTGCTAATATTTTTTGAGGACTTTAGCATTTAGGTTTATCAAGGATAAACAAGGATATTTTTTGTAATTTTCTTTTCTTGTGGTATCCTTATCTGATTTTAGTATCAGGTAATGCTGACCTTATATAATTAGTTTGGAAGTATTATGTCTTAATTTATGGAAGAATTTGAGAAGGGTTGGTATTCTTATTTGTATCTTGGGCAACATTTACCTGTGAAGCCATCTGGTCCTAAACTTGTGTTTGTTGGGAGGTTTTTCCTTACTAGTAATCAGTCTCTTCATATTTCCTATTTCTTTATGATTCAGGTTGTATATTTGTAGGAACTTATCCATTTCTTCTAGGTTTTCCAATTTGTTGGCATATAATTGTTTGTAGTAGTCTCTTATGATCCTTTGTATTTCTGTAATATCACTTGTGACATCTCCTCTTTTGTTTCTAATTTTATTGAGTCCTGGCTATTATTTCTTGGTGAGTCTAGCTACAGGTTTGTCAATTTTGTTCATCTTTTTAAGGAACCAGTTCTTGGTTTCATTGATCTCTTCGATTTTCTTTTTGTCCCTATTTTATTTTCTTCTTTCATCTGTTATTTCTTTCTACTGACTTTGAACATTGTTCATCTTCTAATTCCTTGAGATATGTAATTACATTGAGGTTTTTCTTGTTTCTTGAGGGTAGGCATTTATCACTTTGAACCTCCCTTTTGAACTGCTTTTGCTGTATCCTATAGGTTTTGGTATGTTGCATTTCCATTTTCTTTTGTCTCAAGGTATTTTTTTATTTCCTCTTTGATTTTTTCATTGACTCATTGATTATTCAGTAGATTGTTTAATTTCTAAATATTTGTGAATTTTCTGGTTTTCTTCTAATTGATTTTTAGTTTCATACCATTGTAGTCAGAAAATATGGTTGATATGATTTCAGTCTTAATTTTGTTAAGACTTGTTTTGTGACCTAACATATGATTTATCCTGGAGAATGTTCCATGTGCTCTTGCAAAAACTGTATGTGCCTGGAATATTCTATATGTAGATCTCTTAAATCCATCTGATTTTACCCATCACTTCAGGGCACTACTTCCTTATTGATTTTCTTTCTAGATGAGCTATCCATTGATATAAGTGAGGTATTAAAATCCTTACTATTATTGTATTATTGTCTATTTCCTCCTTTCAGTCTTTCAATGTTTGCTTTCTTTAGTTGCTCCTATATTGGCTGCATAAATATTTACTAGTGTTATATCATCTTGTTGATTGACCCCTCTATCCCAAGAGATATTTTTGAGAGGGCTAATGAGTTATATACTTGCCTATGATTATAAAAGTCAAGACTCTCCTTAGTTACTTAAACATTTTAAGTGCTTACAAAGTGTTAGTAAAATGTTCTGTCTTATAGAGAAAAGTTAACAGATGGGACAACATAGCAAAGAATGCTAATTCTGCTTAGTTCTAGAGTCTAGGAAGTTAAAAGTAATCTAGAAGATAACACGGTGTTAAAAATAGCTAAGTATGGATTCACAAAAGAAAGTTAAAAGTAGGCTGTAGCTTGTCTGAAGCTTAGTTGGGAAGACCAAACTAGTTAGAAAACACTCAGAATGGTTTTATTGTAAAACCTCCCCACCTTTTTTCATTTCACTTGTACCCTAATGCATATGATACCTCTTCCTCCCCACTCAGTAGTAGAAACTCATGAAGAGTCAATCCCAGGATTAGATGGCTGAAGGTGGAGATGGAGGAGTCCTCTGGCATTCTCTCATGAGCAGCGGTTAGCTTCTCAGATCAGCTTTTGAAAGATGCGGTAGGTTGTCTCCAAAGATGGCTGCCATTTGCCTCCTGTGTCTGTTCACAAATGCTCCTTTTCCCATCATGCGGTGGCATTTGTTTCCCCAGCCCTTGAATCTGGTTTGGATGGTGACTTACTTTGTTTAATAGAATGCAGAAGTGACATTCTGAGAATTCCAAATTTAGGCCTCTAGAGGCCTTGTAGCACCTGCTTTCACTCTTGGGAGCCAGCCACACTGCAAATGTCAGACTAGATTACCGAGTGATGAGAGGTCACCAGGGAGATAACCAGAGTGCCCAGACGTTGGAAGTGAGGCCATCTTTCATCTCCAAATCCCTCTGGAGTCACTCCAGGTGATACCCTAAGAAAAGACAGGCCAAGCCAGCTCTCAGCTGTTCGGGCCATTCCAGCTGGGGCCACAGACATCCCAGACCAGAGAGGAGCCATCCACACTGAGCCCTGCCTGAATTCCTAATCCCCCTGAAACATGAACAAATCAGTGATTTTGTTTTAAGTCACTTGAGATTTGGATGCTTTACTACACAGCAATAGATAACTGAAACAAGGTCTAGAGAACCAGGGGTTTTAAAATGTAAATTAAAAAGAGAAGAACAGGGCATTGGGAAAATACATGCATAACTGGGCAATGAATCCTCCAAATGGAACCTGGCAGAGTTACTGAAATGAGGGAAACCAGCTTGTGGCAATCATGTGGAGAACCTGGTGGCTGATCTGGGTCCCAGCAAAAGCTCTCCTCCACATCTATGTTTCTGCATCTCCGTGCAGCTTACAGTGATCATCACTAAGCCGGAAAAATGATGCCTACAAGGGGGAAAGGAAGGTCTTTAACCCCTCACTTAACGCTAGGACCATCCCATGATGTACCATTTGTGACCCTTGGGGGAGTCATGGGCTTCTTTTGCTCCCAGGACTGTTGCTTGAGTGATAATATCTGAGTGAAAACAAGGCCATATTTGAATTGTATGTACATGTGTATTTTTTTTAAATCCCCAGGTACTAAATACTTCAAAGTTGCGCCATCCCAGCTTTTTCGTCTCAATTAAATGTCAGGTCAAAGAGTGAGTTATGCACCCTAGCCATTCGTCTGCCTTTTTAATTGCTTGTTCTATCATTAGAGCCCCGAACAGGCCACTGCTCTCTCAGTGCAACTCTCCATTTTTAGTCGCTTGTCTTTCACTTGTGACGCCATTTTCCAGCCAGCTAACCTCTTTTGCTTTATTGATTCCACTTGAGCTGCCTGCAAGAGATTCAGTGTGAATGAGTACAAGGTGGGGCAGGGTGCTCGCTGATTTCCTCTCAGACACCAGACCTGACCCTGTGCTGGTCAGAGGGACCATGGTTAGGGCTTTGGAAAGTCGGATGCCAACCTGGAGGTTAGCACTTCTCTAAAAGGAGAATATAAATCTGCATTTTCTCTTCTACCCTTTATTATTTTTTTTAATTTGAGACAGAGAGCATGAGCTGGGGGAGAGGAAGAGAAAGAGGGAGAGAGAGAATCCAAAGCAGGCTCTCTGCTGTCAGCACAGAGCCTGATGCCAGGTTTGAAGTCACTAACCGTGAGATCATGACCCAAGCTGTAATCATGAGTTGGATGCTCAACCAACTGAGCCACCCAGGTTCCCCCTTTCACCCATTTTTTTTTTAAATTGTAATTTCCAAATATAGTCACCAAAAGGGCATTCAGAAGGCACTGTTATGAGGTGGGAGCAGGGCTGGGGGAATGTCTGACATGAGGATGAGAGAAAAGTGAAGTCACCATAGCAAAATGTCCCAAACCAAGCCATTTCACACCTAAGCACTACTAATATGTCAGTGACCAGACATATCTAGTGTAAACAACGCAACTGTGGAACCTCAAAATAGTAATTTTAGCAGTTCTGAATCTGAGATCGCTTCCTTGGGGAGTTTGGTCAGTGAGACAAAAAGTTCAGGGGAGATTGTGGAGAACTATGAAATCTCTCCTCTCGTTGTCCTAGGTGAAAACATCAAAGTGTCCAAACCCTGGAAGCCCTAAATATAAACCAAGGGACATCTGGCCAATCTACTAAGTGCACAGATTTTGGAAATTAACAGTGTAGTTTGGTTGTGTTCACATTTTTGAAAAAGTGCTATCATCATCCCTATTATGTGTCTTAAAATACAGTTCAGATACACTCAAATACTTATAGATGATGTTACAATGTATATCTGGGAATCGCTTGAAACATTGAGTAGGGGTTGATGGGGATTCAGAATGGGACAAGATTGGCCATGTTGAAATAAGTTATACAAACTTGGAAATAAGAGGATACCTGTGTGCCTTTTCAGTGTCTTCCTGGAATATCATCTACCAGGCCCACCTAAGAATTATTTAGTTCTTAGGTTAGGCTTCAGCAAACTTTTTCTGTGAAGGGCTAGCTAATAAATAGTTTAGATTTTATGGGCCATTTAGATTCTCTCACAACTATTCAACTCTGCTTTGCTGCATGAAGGTAGCCACAGACAATCTAAACCAAGTTCTGTTGCAAAGTAAAAATTCAAACTTTAGATCTTGATCAGAATTAACTCATGAAAATCTGATCTGATCTTCTCTGGTGGGAAATGAATGAAAGAGTCAAACATATTAAGGAACACCAATGGCCTATCATTAAGAAAACCAGGGGGCACCTGGCTGTCTCAGTCTGTTGGGTGTCTGACTTCAGCTCAGGTCATGATCTCACAGTTCATGGGTTCAGGCCCCACGTGGGGCTTTGTGCTGACAGCTCAGAGCCTGGAGCCTGTCTTCGGATTCTGTGTCTCCCTCTCTGACCCTCCTCTACTCCTGCTGTCTCTCTCTCTCTCTCTCAAAAATAAATAAAAACATTTAAAAAACTTGAAAAAAAAAAAAAAGAAAAACCAGGTAGGGGTGCCTGGGGTGGCTCAGTTGGTTAAGTGTCATGATCAGGTCATGATCTCAGTTTGTGGGTTCGAGCCCCGCATCCGGCTCTGTGCTGACAGCTCAGAGCCTGGAGCCTGCTTCAGATTCCGTGTCTCCCTCTCCCTCTGCCTCTCCCCCACTCACACTGTCGTTTCTTTCCTCTCAAAAATAAAAACGTTAAAAAAATAAAATAAGATAAAAACCAGGTTAAGATCAATAACCATTTATCTTATTTAGTTACAAATGAGATAATTTAGAAATTTGCCACTTTACTGCTAGGATAGTTTTATATTCATCTTTTAGCCACAGTGGTGGTAGAAGCATCAGCGTTGTGACGCTGTCTTTCTTCAATACCGAGACACCATCAATTATATAAGCCGCCACCAATTCAAAGCTGCTAAACATTTTTTTTAACTTTGAAGGAGGAAGTTACCTTATCATTTACCACGCTCTAGCATGAGATAAAATAAAATATTGCATCTTATATTCTTACTATTAGCTCCTGTGCCAGTTACTTGAGAGCTGATTTCTTTTGTCTCCTTCTCAGGTAAATATTATCACATTTACAAATAAGGATATAATTTCATCCCATTTGTGATCACAGAATATACTCTTTCAATGTCAGTCCTTTAAAATTTACTGAGGTTTGTTTTATGACCTAACATAAACAGGTTTCCCACCACCCAACAGTGGAGCATTCCTATGAAACCTTTTGTGAGCTGAAATGACATAAAGTGAAGAAGCAATTGCCATTAATTTATATAGAAAGATTCTTGAGCATTCCCAGACCTCTCTTAGGCTTTTCTGATACTTTATAACACATCTTGCTAATGGATGCACAAAATAAATCAAGCTGAAGAACAGATGCCACAGTTCAAAGATTTGGCAGCTTGATGCTGAAATGCTGGGTGTAGTTCCCAGGTTAGGAGCTTGGTGGCGCCACTCCTGTTATTCAGGGTGTGCACTCCTCTATAATGGCTTGCTACAAAACCAGCTGAGCACTATTTTTACCTTTTCTTTGTACAAGAGAAAATCCTCTTTGGATTTCATTCAGTTAGCAAAAACAGGAGGTCTATCATAAAAGCAAAGTGGCTTCAAGCAAGCTTTGGAAAAGCAGGGAATACCTGTAGTCTTTCTGGAGAATGTTCCATGTACAAATGAGAAAGAAGCAAGTTTGGCTACTGTTGGGTGTGTTCTTTAGTTGTCTACTGGATACAGTTATCTGTTGTTCAACTTCTCTATTTCATTGTTGATCCTTCTGCCTAATTCTCTCCATTATTAAAAGCGGGGTCTCCAACTATGATTGTTGAATTGTCTGCTTCCCTCTTCAGTTTTATTAGTGTTTGCTTTGTTTTCTGGGACTCTTGTTAGGTATATATATATGTAATCTTTTCCTGTTGGACTGACCCTTTTATCATTATAAAATGTCCTCTCTTGTCTCTGGTAACAATTTTATCTTAAAGTCAACTTTGTTATTTGTATAGCTGTTCTCTTATCTGGTTACTTCTTGCATAGGACATCTTTTTCCATCCTTTCATTGTGAGCCTATGTGTATCTTTGAATCTAAAGAGGATCTGTTACAGAGAAAACATAATTACAGCAGGTGTATAGATTCATCCTGGCACTCTGCCTTTTGATTGCAAATATTTATTTATTTTTTAAACTTTATTTTGAGAAGCAGAGAGCATGAGACAGGGAAAGGCAGAGAGAGAGGGAGAGAGAATCCCAAACAGGCGCCAGACTGTCAGTGCAGAGCTCGATGCAGGGCTAGAACCCACTAGCCGAAACGTTATGACCTGAGCCAAAATCAGGAGTTGGGTGCCCTATCGACTGAGCTCCCCACACTCCCCTGATAAGAATGTTGAATCCCTATACACGGAATGTAATTACTGAGAAGGTAGGATTTCTGTCTGCCATTGTATTATTTGTTTTCTGTGTGTCTTAGGTCTTTTTTGTTCCTCTGTTCTTTCACTTTTGCCTTCTTCTGCATTAAATAAATTAAAGTATACCATTTTAGTTCATTTCTCTACTGTATTTTTTAAAGTTATTTTCTTAGTGGTTTTCTAAAGGTTACAATTAGCATCTTAAAACAATTTAGGTTAGATTAATACCAGATTAATTGCAATAGTAAATGAAAACATTTCTCCAATATATACTTATATTCCTTTACTCTTTTTTATACTGTAATACAATTTAGATCTGTATATGGTGTAAACCAATCAAAAGTTTAAAAAGTATTGTCTTACACAGCTGTCTTTTAAATTATATCAAAGAGGTGTAAATACAAATTTGTACTCTCTTATAATTCTCATTTTTACTGGTGTTCTCTATTTCTTCATGTGAATTCTAGTTACTGTCTAGTATCCTTTTATTTCATTCTGAAGGATTCTCTAATATTTCATGTAAAACAGATTTGTTTGTGACATATTCTCAGTTGTTTATCTAGAATGTCTTAATTTTTATTTTCTGAAGAATAGTTTTGCTGGCTATTAAGTTCCTGGCTAATAGGGTAGGGTTTTTTCCTTTTGGCACTTTGAATATGTCCTCCTACCACCTCTGCCTTCATGGTTTCTGTTGGGACATTAAACTTACTAAGGATCCTTTGTGATGAGTTACCTTTCTCTTGCTGCTTTCAAGAAGCTGATTATGACATGTCTATGTGTGACCTCTGGGTTTATCCCTACTTAGTGGTTGCTGAACTACTTGGATATGTGGGTTAATGTTTTTCATCAAAGTCGGAGCATACATTCAGTGCTCTGGAAGGTAACTGACAATCCTACCTTAGTCTTTACTTCTCATTTTGAAGAGCCTTAAAGTCAGCCAGAGGTAGACCGTAGGCCTAGTCAGATCTCCTGGGCATGTGCATTGGCCTGCAGATGTGCAAGGACTTCTGGGTCTCCAGGAATATGCTGGAGCCTTTCAGTGCCCACTGTGGACATCTCACTGACCAGTTTTAGCTTTTTCAGTTAAAGCTCTGGATCAGTCTCTTGTTAGCCTCAAGTGTTATGACTTCCTTAGACAGCGATGATGTTAAGCAGTGTGGCTAATTGTTTTTGACTAACACAGTTGGAATAGGACTGTCACACAGAACTGGTCAAGACAAGCCCGGAGGATGCGGTCTTTCCAGGGAACTGCTTGGTTCAGGACAGTCAGGTTGTGGCAGTCCTCTGTGGCTGTGGCTTCTGGGGGAGCTACGAGCCCAGTCTGCCCCCTTCACTGGCTGTTAGTCTTTTGGGTTTAAGAGCTACTCTGGTTGTAAGGCTATTGTTGTTCAAGGCTACCATATATCTGGAGTGAGGGTAAGGAAACTAGTTAAGTTAAAATGTCACAAAGCTCCCTGTTCTTACTGAGATTCAGCTATTTTCCTTGAATAAACACTCCTTGGATAGTTGCAATCCTTTGGTTAACTTCCAGAGTTTTGAAAAAGATGATGTTAAAAATTTTGACCAGTGTTCTCTTTGTATGGAAGAATGGAATGTCAAAACCCTTATCCTACTATTCCAGAAGCATTTCTGCAGATGAAGAAATAAAAGTTCAGGATAGGTTAAGCACTTGCCCAAGGACACAAGAGCCAAGGAGCACAAACCCCAGATTTTTCAAATCCAAAACTCAAATTCTACACTCAGCTACCTCTCTCTGTAAAAGTTGCTGGAATTTCTTATTAGATAAGCAGTAGATGCAAAACCTCCATCATGTACATGATTATTTAGCTGACATTTTAACAAAGCTTGTTTTTAAATGTTTATTTTGAGAGAGAGGGTGCACTAGCATGTGACAAGTGGGGGAAGGTCAGAGAGAAGGAATCCCAAGCCCTGACATGGGGCTTGATCTCACAAACTATGAGATCATGACCTGACCTGAAACCAGGAGTCAGAGGTTTGGCTGATTGAGTCACCCAGGTGCCCCACAAAGCTCTTTGACCTCAAATCTCCATTCCTGAACTTTGCATGGAGCCGTCAAGCAGTGTAATCTGCTGACCCAACAATATCATTTTCTAAAAAATGTGTTTCTCTTGCAGGCATTTCATTTCCCTCTCACTCTAGTTCTGACTCTAACGCAGCTGGAGCTCTGTGCCAGCATTTCCGTAGCACTCAGTGGAAAGGTTTCTGTTGGCAAGGGTTATTTTCAGGATGAAAGTGAATACCAGGCTCAAATCGAAGGCCCATTCCCAAGCACAGCAAATGGTGCGCTACCCCACGGGTATTAGTCACAATACCTAAACTTTCTATGAATTTCTCCCTACATGCCAATTCATAGTTGAAGGACAGATCAAAATTATGTTCAAATTCCTCTTGAACTAGAAGTGCGCTTAAAACAGATCCTATGTTCCAGAGCACTGACCTATAATAAAAGTAATGGTAGAAAGTAAATCTTTTACCAGGGGGCCCAGCTGCACAATTACAAAACCTGAAGTGTCAGGATGGAGACTCATTTGCTACAATGGTGTCAATATTACAGCTCTTGACATCTCTCTCTATGGGCTCAGTTGACCTGAAGTAAGAAGACCTTTTCACATACCAACAGGGTATTTTTTGGTGATCTACTTGACCTTTGCCTCTGGGCTCAGCAAAAAGAACAGTGATAAGATGACATTTTTCACTGAATAAAACCCAAAGAATTCAAGCTCAAGGGAGCCTAAATCCAACAATGCAGTCACCATGAGCATTTAATTAGCTAGTATCTATCTCCTGCAGGGATTCTATGCCCTGATTGCACATTAAAATCATCGGGGGCTTAAAAACCAAAAACTCCTATTCACAGGGCCCTACCTCAAGACTAATTAAATCAGAATCAGACCCCCTCCCCCAGGAAGGAACCCACCATCAGTATTTTCTTTTTTTAAAAAATATTTTTAATATTTTTGTTTTTGAAAAAGAGAACACGAGTGGGATGGGCAGAGAGAGAGAGGGAGACACAGAATCTGAAGCAGGCTCCAGGCTCTAAACTGTCAGCACAAAGCCCAATGTGGGGCCCAAACCCACCAACCGTGGGATCATGACCCGAGCCAAAGTCGGACACTTAACTGACTAAGCTACACACGCACCCCGCCATCAGTATTTTCAAAATGTTCTTCAAGTGACTATGAGAACCACAGTGTAAAGTTATTAAAGACACACACCCCTGAACTAGAGCAAATTTAGCAAATAAAAGCTACAGGCTACCTAGTTAAATCTTAATTGCAAACAAAGAAGTTTTAAAAAACAAAAGCCCAGGGGTGGCTCAGTTGTTTAGGCATCTGACTTTGGCTCAGGTCATGATCTAGCAGTCCGTGAGTTCAAGCCCCAAGTCAGGCTCTGTGTTGACCGCTCAGAGCCTAAAGCCTGCTTCAGATTCTGTTTCCCTCTCTCTGCCCCTCCCCCAATCACAATCTGTCTTTCAAAAATTATAAACATTAAAAAATTTAAAAAATTTTTAAACAGCATGTCCCCTGCAATATTTGGGACATACTTAAATTATGTGCTGTTCATCTGAAAGTCAAATTTAAATGGGTATTCTGTATTTTATCTGGAAACCCTACACAGGACAAAAGTGAAAATTAGAAGGCATAAAAATCAGACTCTTTCAGCAGAGAAATTTCACTGGTTGGTAGGTCCTTATCTTAAACAAACAAGATCACCTGGAACATAACAAAAGCCACATTAAAGCCATCCTGAGGGAGAGTTTCCAAGTCGTAGAGGCAGAGGGAGGGCCAGACAAATGTTCCAGGCAGGCTTCCTTAGTACCTGTATTAGTTTGCTAGGGCCGCCAGAGAAGCACAACACGCGGGGTGGCTTACACAACAGAATTTTACTTTCTAAAGCTCCGGAAGCCAGAAGTCCAAGATCAAGATGTTGGCATGTGTGGTTTCTCCCGAGGCCTTTCTGCTCGGTTTGCCTGGCTTGGCCTTCTCCCTACGTGCTCACATAGGTTTTGTCTGTGTTCACGCATCCTTCGTGTCTACCCTGTGTGTCCAAGTTTCTTAGAAGGACACCTGTCCTATTGGAGTAGGCTCTGCCCATGTGACCTCATTTTCCCTCTTTTTAAAGGGCATGTCTCTGAACAGCCACATTCTGAGGGACTACAGGTTCAGTCTTCAACAAATAAATTTTGGGACACCGACAATATTGCTTCCTGCTGGACCACAGTCTCGGAGGGCTGTGGGGCAGTACCATGCACTAAGCATTATTGCTCTGATGTCTTCACTCTCCCCAGCGCCATCCTAGTCCAAAAAAATGTCCTGAGCTACCAGGAAAGAAAAACGGGGCATTTCTGAACGGAGTGATGGAAATGAGGGTCAGGAGGACAGAAGAGGAACCCACTCTTTTCTGGGGAGTAAGGAAGGGGGAAGAGTGGTGTCATCAGATAGGAGAAGGATAGAAGAAGAACATGTTGAACGAAGAGTCCATGTGCAGAAAAAAGGAATAGGACAGCCACTCCTTCCGCGGTTGAGGGCCCTAGGAAAGGGAGTGGTTGGGGTGCAAGAAAGAAATCACAATGTCCACGCAAAGGGAGGGGCTGCAGGAACCATCCCCCAGGAAAACTTACTCCTCTTTCCTTTGTCCCTTTTAGAAAGGGGGGAAATAAATAAAACATTGCCTAAAATGCCTTATGTCCTTTTTGAATAAGAGTCAGACTGCCCAGTCTTCATTTTATTGAATTCTCCAGCTCGGTCAGGCTACAGGATCACAGTTGAGGGTCTCTAAGCAGCTGACCTGGGTTTTACTGCTCTGGGCACGAATATGCATGGTTGGGAGCCCCAGACCTACAGGGGCTGCTGGAGGGTTTTCAGGACATGCAGGCTCACACGCACACACGCAGGCCTGCTCCGGTTTTACGTGCTGCCAACGGAAAGAACAGCCTGGAAGTTTCCCCCGCTGGGGTCGCTACTGCCGAGTCCACCCCCGCTGGAAGCAGGGGGAAGGAACTACACCCCGGCCAGCCGGGAGGCTTCCGCGGGTGGGAAGGGGCTTCAGGAGGACGGAATTTTTACCTAGCGTTTTGGATGGAAGACAAAGCACATCACTCTTTTCTCTTGTTCAACATTTACAAGAGTGCAGCGAGCAAGGGGGCGGACACTGCGAGGGGAGATCCGGACACAAAGACCTCGAACTCTTGCAGGGTGGGCTTAACGCTGAGGCTCCAGGGCGCCTTTGTCCCTGCGCGCACCGCGCGCTCTCCGAGGCGGCCGTCGCTCACCCGCCGCCCCTCTGGCTCCCTGGCCCGTGGCCAAACGCGCGCCGCAGCCACTCACTGCCATTCCTGCGTGAGTGAAGGGCTCCTTAATAAGAGTGTAAATAAAAGCCAGACTGAGAAATGAGTTTTCCATGCCAGCAATCACCGGCCTAACCTTGGCTGTAAACAGCCTGGCGGAGCGGCGCAGATGGAGTCCCCCCCCCCCCCCATCCCGCACCTGGGGGATCGAGGCCAGCCCGTGTCAGCAGCTGGGGGCGCGCGTACAGCTCAGGGATTCTTGGGCTGGCGCTCCCACCTCCCTCCCCCGCTTCGGGAACCTGCACCCGCCCTGCGCCCCCCACCCCTCCCCCAGCATCTCAACGTGCTGTGTCCTCGGGAGGGATGCACCGCCAGGCCTCCTAATTTATGGTCATTGGCGTAATAGCTTTAACGTGATTTATCTGACCGCAGAGGAGATGGCAAACGCCTGGAGAATGATTGGTCATGCAGGCTTTGTGCATTTCTGATTGGCCTTATTAATTTCGAGCAGAGCTGGGGAGCAGCCTCTTGACTGCGCCAGGGAAGTCAACTTGGCAACAGCCGCTATGTAGAGCTGGTTTGGGGCTGGCAAAGGCTTAGCTCTGGCCGAAACTGAAGGAATAATGTATTGTTTCAAAGGTGGGGGGGGGGGAGTTTGACAGAATATGCTAGCATACTGATTAAAGCAGAGTTCATTTGAAAGAGGTGAAGATTTGACTGATTCCTTCCCCCTTTCCCCCCTTTGGTATTTGCACAGGCATCAATGCCTTGCGGGGTGGGAAGGAGAGCAGGAACTGTGTTTTGTTTTTAATGTTCGAATACTGGGGTTTTGGAGTGGGGGGGAGCAATGTTTAGAATGTTTATGGCTTCGAAGAGAAGGAATTTGGGGGAATCATGGGGCAAATAAGTATCAGAACATGCTTCTAAAAATGTTATTTTATAATTATTTGTGTGGGGGGAATAAGTCTTGCCATCTGAGTTCTCTTCAAATACAGCTAGTATTTATGGGATATATAAATTACTGGATAAGCACACAGTGGACCATACTTCACAAGGTTATCACTCTGTGACTGCAGAAACTGTCATTTAAATGTCACCACTGTGTGATGCAACTTAGTCCCATGAACAAAAGGGACTAAAGAATATTGGAGGAGTTAGACTTTAGTGGAAATTATTTTCATATGAATGAATTACAAATTCAGTAGGGGTGGATATGCAATTGAAATGTATCCAGGTTCATTCATTATATTTATTTGTTTAAGACTCCAATGTAGACACAGCACCAGACAACCTCCAAATACAATCTGTAACACCATTCCTCAGGGGGCCCAGAACAAAGCCAGAGAGCAAGCAAGAAAATGTGATTGCTTGGGGAGGGGGCAGGTTGGTGTCACACCGGCAGTGGTGCAATCATTTCTTTTATTTATAGCTCTAACCAGAAAAATAGACGGGAGCAGCTGAGTACCAATTTATTTTGCTGCCTGAACCGATGAGTGGTTGCCCTAAATGTCATTGAGTTGGAAGGTTGTGCATTTCATTCACTGCCAGGTTCCAGGAGGCTCTGAAGCGGGTCTAGAAGGCGACCAGTAATTGTCCTGCCACCTATGAAGGTGGGCACATGCAGTCCTGCAGTGTGGAATTGGCTCGGTGGGGGAACGAGGGCCGCCTGTCATCGCTGCCTAGTCTCATCAAATCCTGCTCGAGCAGAAACAAAGGTGGCCCGTTTAAAGCTATTACATGAGCAAAGTGCAGTGGAAAGTAAGGGTTACCTCCCAGAACAAGAAGAAATGATTTGGCGGTCAGGAGCAGGGACTTGTTTGGGCCACAAGCCACGGCATATGCACGGGACACACAGGACCTGGTCATGTAATGCTACACATGTAATGCTCAAATGAAATAACCATAAGCAAGGTATGAAGGGAACACTGTGGGGAGTCTACAAGTCAGGGAAGCTTTGCCACACATGCTGACCATTGCCCTGCGTCCTGAAGCATGAGGAGGTCCAGCTCATGCTGGCCATGGGTGGATCCCAGCATGTAATAGGAGAGGAGGCAAAGAGCAACACTATGTAGTGCAAGTGAGGACCCTAAGTGAGTTCAAGCTGTGTCTTCCCTCTCTGTGAGGGCTGGGAGGTGCCAGAAACTTTACTCGCTGATACAGATTGGCAGTCAGGTGTCTCTAATTTTCTCAAGAACGTGAAGGAAAGCTGTATGTGTTTCTGTGAGCACGTCTAGCCCTATTGATGGCAGAGTGGGCTGAAATCCACAGGAGAACTCAACTCTGAAATCCTAGTATAACTGTTTTCAACCAAAAATAGCCCTACCCCACTAATGTGACACACAAGTAGTACACGCCATCTTCCTAGCTCTCTGAGCCCTGGTGTTCTTCCAGGACGGGCGGGCCACCAGCAGCAGCATCCCCTATCTACACGACTTCTGAAGGTCTGGCTCTGCCCCTTCCCCCCCCCACTCCAGGCTGCTCACAGGACGCCGCAGGACACTCATCTGTCATCACAACAAAATCAGCTGTTTGCATTCATTGGCTCATTGGGAAGCTCCCTCCCAGGCCGCTCCATAGACGCTGCTCTTTCTTCTGCCTTTCTTCAGCCTCCCAATCTCTATTCCTCCCTCTGACCCCATTCATTGTCAAGTATCAGAGTGATGACTGCAGAATTGACTGCTGCCCTCCGTTAAAAAAGAAAAATGCCTCTTTTGTCTTCACTTGAGCCGGCCTCACTGGCTGTGTCTCATGGCAGCTGTTTTTTTCTATAAAGACATAACAGTACTGATCTCATCTTAGACAATACATGTTCCCATAGTCTGGGGAGTCTGAGTCTAGAACAAGATTCTAGACAGCGTTTCTAAGACCTCTATTCTCCTACACTGCCCAATTCCTATGTAAAACTGCCTCCTTCCTATTATGGTTGGATTATTCAAAATCTCTCAAAAAGCTCAAACCCAAACCAGAGAGAGGCTTCCCTGAAGGAAGCACAGTGCTGGTGTATGAAGGTCAGAAGCCTGGCTAGCCCAGGGGTCCACCAGTGAGTCTCGTCTTCGTGAAGAGCAGTTCTGGGGGACTCTGACGGGGCTGTGGGTTCTATTTATTCATTTTGCAAATCTTACACAAACCCTTTCATATATCTTACGGGACGGAGAGATGAAAAAGAAGCCTCTGTCCTAGGGCAAGGGCATCAGACACCTAACTGTGTAACACTCACAAGAGACAAGTACTGAAATGCAGGCATGAAGGAGAGCAGCAGAGAACCAGAGGAGAGCATGATCAGGAGTCCACAAGGACCGGGGACCACTTCCCCTGGATGCCGGCTGCTGCATTGGGTTCCGAAGGACAAAGAGGAATTGGTCAAGGGGAGAGGCGGGTGGAAGGCAGTGCTGGCCACAGGTGGAAAACAAACCTTAAGTGAAAAGAGGACAAAGAGGACACATAGAATAGGCAGGAAGGAGACTGTGCGGTTCATCGGAAAGGAGGGAATAACCCCAGGGGGAAGAGGAACCCGACGGAGAACAGGAGCTAGGAGCGATCTCCACTCTGCCGCGCCGCACCCACGCCTCAGCTGGCCACATTCCCTGCCCTCAAACACCGCGACCTGCTGCCTCCATCTCCCCAACAGATGCTGAGTTCCAGAAAACAAGTGACTAACAGTGGCCACAACATGCTACTAAGAGAATACGGCAGACATCTAAGAGGAGAAGAGATGCAGGCTCTGAAAAGTTTGGAGGAAAATACACTGAAATGGTATTAGCTATAAGCTATTATCTGTAAGTGGTAGGGCTGCAAATGATTCTAATTTGTACTCTTATTTTCTACTTTATGGGGATTCTCTGTTGTATGGTGAGCTTGTGTTTAAGCTGTTCAATGCACTACCAACTGATCCTTAGTACAAACCCACTCTAATAAAAGGTTCCTCAAGCTTAGTGAAGTTTCATGATAGTGGCATGTGATGCACAGGTAGAAAGGTGAAGGCAAAACAATAGGACTGTCTCATTCTGTGAGCAGAGACAGCATGGGGCACGTCTCCTTTATGCATGCACACAGGCTGCCGCCACCCTCCCTCAGCCCATGGGCAGAGACACACCTATACCCATCTTAGCGGCCCCTGCCCCCAGCACAGTACCTGGTACAAGCAGGTGCATATCTAATAAATGCTAGTTCAAGCAAGAATCCTAGGCCTTCTGACCTTAACACGGGCCTCTTTCCACTACAACAGTGATGCTCATACTTTGGCATATGTCAGAGGTACCTGGAAGGCTGGTTACAACATGGAAGGCTGGGTTCCTCCCCCCACAGAACTTCTAATCTGACAGGTCTGGGGTAGACCCAAGTATCTGACTTTCTAACAGGCTCCCAGATGATGCTGAATCTCCTCACGCAGAGCCACACTTTGAGAACCGGTGCGTTGTAACACACTATCTCCAGGCGGGCGGCCCTAAAGGCAGCCTGCCGCCACACATACTTTTCATAACCATGCCTTGAAAGAATGCCCCAGAAGATCCGGTGAAGAAGAGTCAACGCCAAAATAGTTGGCAGATGGGGCACCTGGTGGAGCGTCCAACTTCGGCTCGGGTCATGATCTCACGGTTTGTGGATTCAAGCCCTGTATCAGGCTCTGTGCTGACAGCTCTCTCTCTCTCTGCCCCTTCCCTGCTCACAGTCTCTCTCTCAAAAATAAATATTAAAAAATTGAAATAGCTGGCAGAGAGCTAAAATGACCAAGAATGTAATGACCAAGAATTCATTTTAACATCTTACTGCTTACATTTTTTTGTCCAGTACTAGGACTTGAAGGGATTACAAAAGACATTTCCACTCTTTGGCACCTTAAAGATCATAGAGTTTGATCATGAAGAAAATAATAATATATATAGTTGGGTAACAATAATGTAGCCTCAGTAAGTTCCGGGAGAATTAAGGAAATTAGAGATTAAGGTCACCTAGACTAGCAACCAGAAAGGCAAAGCTTTACAGAAAATCTAAGTTTGGCACCTCGAAAGATAGTATTCAGGATATTTACTGCTATAGAACAAACCACCCCAAGACTTAGTGGCTTAAAACTAAATTTGTCTCATGGTTCTGTAGGCTGACTGTACTCAGCTTCGGATCTCTCTTCTTGCTACACACAGAATGCATTTCCTTCACGGCTTGACTGGCCTGGTTATCTAAGATGCTTCTTCAGATCACATGTCTGGTGCCTCAGCCCCGCTCCACGTGGCTTCTCAGAAGAGTTTCCTGGACTTACTGATAGCAGTTCAGGGCTGCGGGAGACAGGCAGTGGGAACTGCCCATCCTCTTAAAGAATAGGTCCAAAACTGGCCCAGTATCCCTTCTACCATATTCTATCAGTGAAATTAGTCAGAGGCCAGCCCAGATTCAAGGGAGCAGAGGAACAGACCCCTCTCTCAGCAGGGGGGTGGTATGTGTACCCAGAAGAGAAGACAACGGTGGCAGCTGTCTCTGGAAGACAAGTTACCACAGATAGGCAGGCAGAGGAAACCACTCACAGAATGAAGGTGCAAGAACCAGATGAGGGCCAACAGGAGATCTGAAAGCTTGTACATAAGGAAAATCAGAGTAGCTGAAAACTGAAATGAAGAGTCTGGGTCTGACCTTCGGGGGATCACTCAGTTCTCAGGTAGCATGATGGCTCTCACTCAAGACCCACATGGAGTGTTTGGCTCCCGGCCTCAGGCCTGAGTGGTGCACACACAAACCTAAGACAGGCACAGGCCAGCCCACGGATCAGAGATCAGTGGGAGATGCAGCTGGGTGGACAGCCAATGACTGTAACAAAGGGGGAAATGTGGGGTGTTATGAAAGCATGCAACTCAGATAAGGAGATAGGAGGGACAGTAAGGGGTGGCTCAGTGGTATTTTTAAAAGATCCTTCTAAGACACTTTTGGGCAGACTGCAGGAGGGAAAGACAGAAGCCAAGGAGAGCAGTTAGAGGCTGTTGCAATTCAAGGAACTAGAAGCAGACAGTTTAAATGTCCTCCTCCATCTCTGATGCATCAAAATGAAGTCCTGACTCAGAGTCTGCCTAGGGCGTGGTGGGGTGTTAGAGCTGCCGCAACATACCTTTTAAAGATTTAGTTCTGCCTAGAAGGTGAAGTCATCTGATAAGGCATGTAAAATGGCAAAACGTGGCTGAGATGATACAGGCAGTACTTAGCGTACTTGGGAGATCATGTAGCAGGCAGTGGGCTGGAATGTTCTTCCCTCGTGCCATGGAAGCAGCTCCCCCTGACTCCAAAGGAAGAACTTAACTATGTTCTTTGGAGGCACATGGAGTCACTGACTAACCCTTTAGGGGAAATTTTTGGTGGTGGTGTTCTTGTCTAAATTAGAAGCTCACGTCCGTAGGACAGTACCCTGCAGTAAATTGCTTGGGTACTGTGCCAGGAAAACAGCAACTGTGTCAAATCCCAGACGGCTCAGCCTACACCAGACAGAGGTCCCACGGCCTGGGCCTGGTGCACTGCCCAGTGCACAGTGGCTGCTCAGTGAGTACCTGACTAGCTTGAAGTGTCCATCAGATTCTGTACACGCCACATACAGTGACGGGTTAGGTACACTGAGAGCATTTAACTCTGCATCCTAAACTCTACTGGGAGTGCACCGTGAACTACTCAGGGAAATGGAGGAGGTTCCGCCATGCTACCACGAGCACAGGAATGGTGTCTACACTCAGCTCTGGTTTAAACTGGAAGGACTCTGTAAGGAAAATGGTGATAGTTAAGTCAGCACGCGAGGTGGCATCTCCTGTGTGTCATCCTTCCCATTTCTGTTCTGATCCTTACTGTTTTCAGGAGCCTCTTGTCCTGTCTGCGCCTTTTACTCTTTGCACTTTCATTCAAGATTCTATCCCCAGAGACTGCACACGTTGAGGGGGAAGGGAGGGAAATGCAGGAATGTCCACTCTCCCCTCACCAGCTCGGGCCACTGAAGAGTGGAAGAGGAGAAGTGGAGGGGAGACACCTGGGGAAACAGAATGACAAAAAATGACGAAGACGGGGATCAGAGCAAGCAAAAAGGAGTGAAGCAAAAGAAGGCAACATGAGTCGTGGGCCAGGAGGAAGAGCCACCATGGTCTAAGGCAGGGTGCAGGAAATAGTGAGCCAGGGAGTGGACAGAGACCTCTACAATCAGCAGTGACCCTGCCCATGACCCTGCTGGCCAGCTGGACCCTCTGGCGTCACCATTCTCTGCCTTGATTTTGCTCTGCATCCCACTCTCTTTGAAAGAGGGAAGAGATGAAATTTGGGCTCACCAATTTTAGATCTTTAGCTGTTCAGAATGAAATGCTATGTTAGTTTTGTTTTGCTGTTATACTAAATTACCACAGGTATAATTGCTTAAAACAACACAAATTTCTGATCTCATAATTCTTCAGGTTAGAAGGCTAAATGAGTCTCTCTGGATCAGAATCAAGGTATCTGCAGGGCTTTCTGAAGGTTCAAGGGCAGATATGTTCCTCTGCCTTTTCCAGCTCCTACAGGCCACTGCTGCCCTTGGCTCACAGCCCCTGTCTTCCTCTTCAGAGCCAGTCCTCACTCACATCACTAAACCTTGCTTCTAGCTCCTGATTTTTGGGCCTCCTCCTTCCCCTGTGATTACCTAAGACCACTGGACAATCCAAAACAATCACCTGGTTTAGGGCTGTCTGATTAGCAACCTTGCCACCATCTGCAATCTTAATTCCCTTTTACCATGTAACCTAACATAGTTGCCGGGTCCAGGGATTAGAATGTGTACATCACTGGGGTGGGGCATTTGGTGTTAACCAAAACACCCTATAACCTTGCTAAAGCTACATGGTTCCAAAATTTTCCTAGTAGTATTCTTGAAAACCAAGAACTCTGGATGCCAGTTATTTGTTTTCCCTCTTATGGGTTTGCTGGAAACAGGAGTAACAATCCTACCCATCTGTCATTTAAACAAGGGAAGATTTATTGCTTTGACTAAAAAGGCACTTTTCACGACATCCATGCTATATCTATCGTTCAGCAGACCGGCCCCAGCCTCCTCTGACCAGTGACACACAGTTCTTCCCCACAAGGCGGTCGGGAGGTACTCTAATTCAGGGACAACATACAGGTCCGTGGTTCTGGGGAACCTGGCCATCTGTCTGGATCACCTTTTTCAGTTCCTGTAGAACTGGAAGGCTGTCATGTAAGATGACTCCTGACCATTGACCCATCTATCCAGGCACTGTAATACAGTTGCTGGGGCAGTTGCTTGCTCTGGTTCCAGACAAGCTAGGCTTCAGTCAACAAGAAAGGATGTCAATTGGCTGTTGTTTTTGACATCACAATTAGGCATGGGCGATAATGAGTTGAAAGCACCAGGGAATAATTTAAGAAAATAATACATTTCTGTTTTTTAACTTTTTTCTGAGTTGTTTCATGAGAGTTCCTTTATTTTTTTAAGCAGCTCTGATTTGTTTTTTTAATGTTTTATTTTTTGAGAGAGAGCAAGCCGGGGAGGGGCAGAGAGAGAAAGGCAAGAGAAATTCCAAGCAGACTCTGCGCTTTCAGCACAGAGCCCAATGTGGGGCTTGAACTCACGAACTGTGAGATCATGACCTGAGGTGAAACCAAGAATTGATACTAAACTGACTGAGCCACCCCGGCACCCCTCACAAGTGTTCCTTTAAACTGCCAACAGGATCACTTTTGTGATGACAAAAGCCAACTTTTAAAATGGTAGGGTAGAGGGGTGCCGGGGTGGCTCTGTCGGTTGAGCATATGACTTGGGCTCAGATCATGACCTCACAGTTCGTGAGTTCGAGCCCCAAGTCAGGCTCTGTGCTGACAGCTCGGGAGCCTGTCTTCAGATTCTGTGTCTCCCTCTCTCTCTCTCTCTGTCCCTCCCTAGCTTACGCTCGCTCGCGCGTGCTCTCTCTATCAAAACTAAATTAGAAATTTTTTAGGAATAAAATAAAATGGTAGGGTGGATATCCAATTTCAAGAGCTTAGAATGGTAAATGCTCTGTGTGTGTATGTGACAGAAAGAGGTTAAAATTGGGATTATATGGGTGTATTAAGAATTTGAAAGAGACTTCTTAGACTCCCTTAAATAGCTACAATTTATGAACACCCTCCTTGTGTTAGGACTTTGCTGACCACTTCAGGTATATTATATGTGATCCTCAGAAGGACCTCTCATGGCAGGTACTACAAACAAGGAAACTGAGGATAAATGCGTGTAAGAAAATCACCTGAGGTCACACATAGCAGAGAGAGGAAATAACTGCTTGGCTCCCTGACTCTAAAGCTCTTGCTCCATTGTGCACAGAATAACTCATTGCTGGACTATCTAATGGACAGCTCCATTGTGCTGGACTAACTCACTATAAGGTGAGTGGTGGCAATGGAAGTATGTAGAAATGCCACTGCTGAGGCCCTGAGGTCACCAGATTTTGTCCATGCCTCCATCATCAACTAACTCCCTAACCAGCACTGACTCCTCCATTTTCCCGGTGAGTGATGTGCCCAAAGTCCCACAACGAGTCATCAGGGTATCACACTGTGTGTTCCCCTCGTTTCTGGTGCCATATCACTTCTCCCCAAAGACGGCTGTACTGTACTCAGGAAGAAATGAAGAAACTGAGCAAAGACAAAAAAGAGCACGTGTATGTGTGTAGGTAGGAAGTACTCCATTTCGTAGAAACAATGAAAAGCCACACATACTGTTTACCATGGAAAGACTAGAGAGAATGGCTCCAAAAAACTTGGAAACTCTCATTTTCCATTATTTACCAAGTCCTCTTTAGACTATATCCTCAGAGGAGATGGCTCTTTGTACTCAAATTTAATATTTGACCAAACAACTAATTAAAAGCCAAAATCAACAATAGCCTAAATATTAGAGAAAATTCCTTTGGTGAATTAAATTCACTTAGTACTAAATTCATGCTCGAGGTCAGATTGATTTCCTTTTTATAATTTACAGAAAGAGGTTATTGTAATGGAACTCAGCTTTCCTGAGAACTCAGTATGATCTTTCAATCTAAGAATGCCTATGCACTGCAGTAACAGACGTGGTCTAACATTAGCAAAAACCTTCCCTAAGGTATGGCAAATCCACACACCACACAGGCCCTGTGCAGGCCACAGCAGCAAATCCTTGCTGGAACCAGTCCTTCAGAATAAGGGTCTCTGATTTACTTCCTCTCCAAGGAAGCCCCATAGTGATACTCAACAAAACTGGTTAAATAAACAAACATGTATTCACGGACTCGCAGAACTACACAAGCACATTTATTTTCCAACGCAAAACAATTCAGGTAAAAGGGCCCTCCTCTTTTCCAGTCCCCCTTCTTTCAAAATTCCTCTTCCTAGCACGCCTGGATGGCTCAGTCAGTTAAGCATCCGACTTTGGCTCAGGTCATGATCTCACAGTTCATGGGTTCGAGCCCCGCATCGGGTTCTGTGCTTACAGCTAGCTCAGAGCCTGGAGCCTGTTTCAGATTCTGTGTGTGTGTGTCTCTCTCTCTCTCTGCCCCTTCTCCACTCATGCTCTGTCTCTCTCTGTCTCAAAAATAAATAAACTATAAAAAAAAAAATGAAAACCAAAAAAAAAAAAACCCCCAAAATTCCTCTTGCTTTACATTTTCATCTTCAACACTGCTATTGACATGAATTTTAATTCGATTAGAATCCTGTACAAAATGCTGGGGGAAGGAGACAAGAGACACATCTGACCTGGACTCGAAAGCTTCACAGATGGCCCATAACATGATAAGGAGCCAGGACAGATTTTAGAACAGTTTCTATACTGTATTACATTGCTAAAAATGGCAACTCTCCACCCAAAAGGAACATCAATGTCATGACTAGAGTATTAACTTAAGGATCCTCACTCAAAATAGAGTCAGAGGGGCTACAAAAACATCTGAAATCTTCTGCTTCTTTCACAGGGTAAACATTGAAAGTTGCGATTATAATCACACAAGTAAAACATTGTGTTAATACTTTAGCATTCATCATATTACCTCTCTAGTCACTCCATGGTTTTGAAAAATTAAGAAAGGCAAGTTCAGAATCTGCATGATAGTAAAAAGGCCAGAAATTGTCGAGAGCATATGGGGAGGATAAGGGGTGGGAGGTGGGGGGTGGGGAGTTGTAGGAGTGGAAAGCCCTAGTGAACTAGACGTCACCAAAGGGAGTTGGATACCATCAATAAAGTAACTTCCTTGACAGAAGAAAGAATGATACAGGAAACTAACATTTACCAAAAAATAGTTACATGCAAATAACCCCTGTATTAGGTACTTAGAATATGCTAACATGAGACTCTAGAGGAAGGAGAGTTTTTGTGCTTATTTTATAGCCATTCTAGCTACATTCTAAAATATTCTTGTTGTTTTATTATGATTTAAAGTTACAAAAAAAAAAAAAAGAACACCAATGACAAAATTACCTTTTCCAAGAGGAATGGTACTTTTCCTCTTTGTCAGAAAACCTGTGAGCTACAGAAACCAATTAAGTGTCCCCACACGTTCAATAACTATGGCAGGGCAGGAGCAGGCTAACCACTCACTATCAACACTCACATTCAAACAAGGGAGAAAATGAAAAGGCACATGGAGGTCTTTGGTCCGTGGCAAATCCAACATGGGCACATTTTGCCAGTCCCTGGAGTAGGGTTCTCTTCCACTGCCTACAATGATTCTCCTCAGGTCTTGGCCTCAATCATTCTCTGGGTTCTTAGTTCTGCCCTGAGTTATCCTTCCTATTCCAAAAAAACCCAGCCCATATTTTAAGTTTAGTAGTTTCATGAGCCTGCTTCCTGCCTGTAAAAATTCCTGGGTCTAAAAGCTTCTTTTTATTTTGAAGCCATTTTTCTTCCTAGTCCAGACTGGTAGTAGTTCTACAAGTATAATTTCCTTCAAAGCTTTGCAAGTTTCCTATGAGTCTTATTGGTTTTATTGGAGTTGGCTTCACTGGGCAGTCGGATGAAAGCTACATCAACCCATCTTGTCTACCTTGTGCTCCCTGTAAAGTTCCTGGGCATCAATGTCTCTAATATTCTTTCGACTTCTGATTGTTTAATGGAAAGGATCCGTAAGCTTTCATCTTTATGCGAGGATCCAGAAGGCACCACTTAAACCTTCCTAGGGTCTTAACAAATTTGACAGTTAAATCCTCAGCCTCATCTTCACCCTGGGAAGTTTTTGTGACACAGGGATGAATTTGACATTTTTTCCTGAGGCCCCCTCCCTTTTTTTTTTTTTTTACTTTGTATATATTCTGTGGGAGGAGACTGGTCATCAGAAACTGGTCTTAGTTTTTAACCCAGCAAGTCCGGCCTCCTTTATATTCCCTCTAACGTACGCATGAAAACAGCCGTTTGTTCTACGGCACCTGATAGACTGTATTTGCAGGTAGACAGCTAAGAGAAACCAGGTGAAACTTTCAACCTCTACCCTGAAAACTCTTTGGGCCAATCCATCAGTTTATTAGGTATATTTTCTATTCCTACATTATCACAGGCAACAGTCTTATTAACTATGGCTTTTCCTTCAGCTTTCATCATTTTCCCTCGCTTTCCTTTAAGCTCTACTGACAACCTCCAGAACCACCAGACTTCTGCTGCTAATCTCTTCAAGGCCCTTCCAACTTATGCCTACAGCTCAGCTCCAAAGACATTGCCATTCGTTTTAGATTGTGTTATGGTAATACTCTATTTCCAGACCCCAAGGTCATTTCTAGTTATTCAATGCTATGTAACAAATCACTACAAAATTCTGGCTTACAACAACACAAACATTTTACTATTTCTTATGGTTCTGGGGCCTAAGCTTACCTAGATGGTTCTTGCTTAGGGTGTCTCATGAGCTTGCAGCCAGATGGTCACTGGTGCTGGAATCATGTGAAGGTTTGCTCTTTCACAGGCATGGCAAGACTGACCTGGAAAGACTTCTATAGCTGGGGACAAGAACATCTCTCCCTATCTCCATGTGCTCTCCCATGGTCTCTGCAGCATGGAAGCTTCCAGATAGCTGTTCTCACTTGGCAGCTCAGAACTTCAAAATGTATGTATGTGTCATGTGAGAGAGAGAGAGAGAGAAAGGAAGGCAGAATTTGTATCATCTTTTATGATCCTATCTCAGAAATCACAAAATGTCATTTCTGTCACATCCTATTTGTGAAGCCACCTGGGTTCAAGGGAATAGAACACAGACTTTTTTTTTAACTTAATATAGTGTATGGTATACTCATATTTTTTAATTTTAATTGCAGTATAGTTAACATAAAGTGCTATCTTAGTTTCAGGTATACAATATAGTGATTCAACACTTCAGTACAACACACCCTGTGCTCATCAGGATGAGGGTACTCTTAATCCCCATCATCTATTTCCCCATCCCCCTACACACTTCCCCTCTAGTAACCATCTGTTTGTTCTCTATAGTTGAACACAGACTTTTTTTTTAACGAGAAGTGTCAAATAATTTGCAGATATGTTTTTAAACTACCACAGTTGGAAAAAGAGAGAAAAAGGGACAGAAAAGAAGGCAGGCTTAAGAAGTGTTGTTGAACCCATGTTATATCCTATGGTCCCAAATAGTCAGCAGTTACAGTCACAAACATGAGAGATGATGGTCAAAAGCAGGTCAGGAGGCTCATGCATTCAAATGTATTAAATTATTCCAACTTCTTATTCTCCAAGAAACACCTGTTTCTTTCTTCACTTGCTGAGAGAAAGAGAAAGAGAAAGAGAGAAAGAGAGAGAGAGAGAGAGAGAGACAGAGAGAGAACAGCAAATGTTCCACTGGGAAGCTGTTCTAAAGCAGGCATCGGCAAACTAACCTGCAGGCCAAATCTGGCTATGGCCTCTTTTTGCAGGGCCCCAGGAGCAAAGAATAATTTTACATTTTTAAAGAGTGGAAAAGAGGAGGAGAAGGAGAAGCAGCAGCATATGCAAATAGACACCATATGTGACCAGCAAAACCTAAAATATTTACTATCTGGCCCTTTACAGAAACATCTGTTGATCCCTGTTCACTAAGCACTTTCAAATGTGTTTTCAGATGATTACCACAGACAGAAGAACAAACGTATCTATAGGATGCTTTTGATGTTATACAGATTTCCCCCATAAAACAGGGCAGATACTGTATCACAGGACTTTATCCTATCAATTACCCCTTCCTATTGTATGTTCAATCTAAAATCTCCAGATTTCCTAATTTGTTCTCTATCTACCTACCAACATTCTCATCTCATAATAAATAATCCTTTTTCTATCACCCCCCCTTGTTTTCTGTGTGCAATTTTCTTTTCCCCTTATGTGATTTACCTCTTCAAAAACCATATACATTTCTTATTCCTAATAATAGTCTAAAAGGTAACCTACTGGATGGGGGAGAATATTTATAAATCATATATTTAATAGGGTATTAATATTCAAAATACATAAACTCATAGAAGAAAAAAAAACCCTCAGCCAATTAAAAAATGGGCAAAGGATCTGGGGTGCCTGGGTGGCTTGGTCAGTGAAATGTCTGACTACTGATTTCAGCTCAGGTCATGATCTCACAGTTCATGAGTTTGAGCCCCACGTCGGGCCAATGCTGACAGTGCAGACCCTGCCTAGGATTCTCTCCCAATCCCCTTTCTCTCTCTCTCTCAAAATAAATAAAGATTAAAAACATAGGCAAAGAATCCAAATAGACAGTTTACCAAGTAAGACAGACAGATGATCAACAAATACATGAAAAGGTGCTCAACGCCACAACCAGCAAGGAGATGCACGTCAAAATCACAGTGAGCTATCACCTCACACCTACAGAATGGCCAGTATCAAAAAGAAATAACCAGTGTTGGAGAGAATTTGGAGAAAGGGGAACCCGTGTACACTGTTGGTAAAAATATAAATTGGGGCAGCCACTGTGGAAACAGTATGGAGGTCCCTCAAAAGATTAAATATGGAACTACCATATGATCCAGGAATTCCACTTCTGGGTATTTAACTGAAGAAAACAAAACAGTAACTCAAAAAGATATATGCACCCTCATTTTCACTGTAGCATTATTTATAATAGCCAAGACATGGAAACAATCTAAATATCCATGGATGGATGAATGGAGAAAGGTGTGTGTGTGTGTGTGTGTGTGTGTGTGTGTGTGTGTGTACACAGTTACAGTGGGATATTATTCAGCCATAAAAAATGAAATTGTGCCATTTGTGACAACATGGATAGACCTTGAACGCATTATAAGTAAAATGAGTGGAAGGCAAATACCATATGATCTCATTTAAATGTGGAATCTATGAATTCATTATTTTGAGATAAACTTACAGAGAACAGATTGGTGGTTGCTAGAGGCAGAGGGTGGATAATGGATAAAATGGGTGAAGGACGTCTAAAGGAACAGACTTCGACTTATAACGTAAAAATAAATCCTGGGAATGTAATGTACAGAATAATAATACTATATTGCATATTTGAAAGTTGCTAGAGAGTAAATAACAGAAAAAAATGTAACTATGTAGGGGGACAAATGTTAACTCTAGCACACTGTGGTGATGATTTTGCAATAATACGTATAGATCACTGGGTGACATGCCTGACACTAATATAATGTTATATGTCAGTTATATCTCAAAAGAAAGAGAATAGTCAAAACTCCTTACTCTTGCAAGTCACTCATGTTGGAGCCCATACCGTATTTCCAGCCTCTTTGTTTATACCATCATCCATGTCCCTGGCCCCAGATTCCTATGTAACATCTATTTTAGGCTATATGGTCCTTGAGAGTCAATGGCTTTTTGAGTAACTTTTCTCATGCTGTTCTTGTATCCAAAAATGCCCATTCCTTCATTCTTATCATCTCAAGAACATGCTTATTCCAGTCTCTTGTACTGACTCTGATCATGATCCTGATCAAAACTGACTGCTCAGTATTCTGCATCTCCGTGGCATGTTGCTGTATGGAGATCTATACAGCACTTGTTTTATTCTGCTTCCAGTTATTTACACCCATGTCTATTTCCTCAAATAGAAAGATTCCTTGAGGCCAGGGAATATTTCTTACTCATCTTAACATCTCATAAATATACAAATAAATTATTATTTTAAAAAAATGAGTAAGTGAAGGATCCCAGATCCCTTTTCCCAAAGTTCATCAAGAGGTACAGTTCTGGTGCTCTCAAGCTGATCTTTCCTTGTTCTTGCTCTTAAGGCTTTTCTATTTCCAGAGCTCCTAAATTCTGGAAGAAATCAGCCGACATTCTTTCTAGCAATTTTATGGCCCCAGTTTCATTAAATCATTTTCTTAGCACTTCAAAACTCCATCTGTCCCGCAACATGACTTTCCACTTAACCCAGTTTGAGTGCATGTATTTCATCATAACTGCTTCCAACGGGTTCATGGTGCACCAACACAGACACACCTTTAAGACCACTACCTTATTTTTCTTGCTTACCTTTCCTTACAGTAAAAATATACATAAAACCTTACATAACAACCACCTTTACACCCGCAACTGACCATGGCTTTTAATTTGGAGAAAGGGAATATTATTTTTGCCACAGTCACGCAGACATTAGAAAAACTGTGGGGGAGGAGGTGTGATGTAAGACAAATGATGAACCTTGGACCAAAATGCCCAGAGGTCATTTTGGAACTTGCACACTAACTTTTGGGATAACATGTGTGATTTCCTGGGAGTGGTGGACCTTTCTGCTCTTGAATCTCTATTAATGGTAGGACTTGACTCTTAGAAAATGCCCAATTGTGGAAATGGTGGCTTTGATTCTCTAAAATCACATGGTAACAAAAAGGGGTCATAACGCAGAATCAGGTAGAGTTTAAGGAATAGTCCTTTCAAACATAATGAACTACAAAGGACTTAAAGAGAGTCATCAACGGATACTAAAGGTATTAGTAGTTGTAACATCTATACAAGTAATATTATTAATAGTACTATAAGACAACTGAAGTCCCAGTGTTAAAATAGAAAATCCCCATGTATGTAGTAGATAAGGTCATGGCTTATTTCAAAATCTAAAACTAAGGAGTCCAGATAGTGGTTACCTAAGTATACACAGAGAAAGAGGTACTCAGTTAACAAGTCATTAGAATGCATGCTTGGAGGGGCGCCTGGGTGGCTCAGTCGGTTAAGCCTCCGACTTCGGCTCAGGTCAGATCTCACGTTCGTGGGTTCGAGCCCCACGCCAGGCTCTGTGCTGACAGCTAGCTCAGAGCCTGGAGCCTGCTTCCAGTTCTGTGTCTCTTTCTCTCTCTGACCCTCCCCGTCTATGCTCTGTCTCTCTCTGTATCAAAAATAAATAAAACATTAAAAAAAAAACTTTCTAGAATGCATGCTTGGAAATAAAAACTATTTAATATTGACAGTATTTATAAATCTAAAGAATTATCTTTTATCTGTAATTAATGCTTTAATATTTGAACTCTTTTCCTTCAATATTATTATGTTATTTATATATGCGTATCGCTGGCACAGGGTCGGTGTCCAGTAACAGGATGATTTCTGTGGTAGTAAAACAGATGGTTTCTTTTCGACCCAAAGCAAACTGTCATACTTTTTAACCTCTGCAGTGTACTAACATATCCAAAGAACAGGACTCAATTAATATTCAGAGTATTAGCTTAATAATGCTGGTACAAGGAGAAGGACACTGAACTACAGTTGACCCCTGAACACAGGTGTGAACTGCAGGGGTGCAGGGGTCCACTAATACGTGGATTTTTTTTTATATAAATGCAGTACAATACTGTAAACATATTTTCTCTTCCTTATGATTTTCTTAATATTTCCTTATCCCTAACTTACTTTATTGGACGAATGCAGTATATGCTACATATGACACACTAGCAGGTGTTAACTGATCTATGTTATCAGCTCCCATGCACGCTCTTCCGTGTAGGCTATTAGTAGTTCAGTTTTGGCAAGTCAAAGGTTATACATGGATTGCAACTGCATGGGGGGTTGGCACCCTTAATGCCTATGGTGTTCAAAGGTAAACTATAATTACTAAGAGTTAACATGTATTAGTGGGAATGCTGTATATCATATATTGATAAAATATACACCTGGTAAAAACTGAGAAAAAAATTAAGGAATATTTTTAAGTAGAAACACAAAAATCTAATAAATTGCTAGAATAATTATGACAGCTGATCACTTAAAACAAAAAAAACTAACTTTCATGAAAACAGTTCAAGCCAAAAAAAGGTATTTTCACTAAATTGTTTTAGCTTAGAATAGCTGTTTTAGATTTTTAAAACAGGATATTAAAAACAAAGCATACTTCTACAAAAAGACTCTGGAACCAACAAAATACCAACACTTAAAATGGAAAGTTTTTGAGATTAATAGGGTAACATTAGAACAATTATTTTGCACATACAAAATACTTAATAGTACAAGTTTTTTTTTAAATGTGTTTTATTTATTTTTGAGAGAGAGAGAGAAACAGCATGAGCAGGGGAGGGTCAGAGAGAGGGAGACACAGAATTCGAAGACAGGCTCCAGGCTCATGAGCTAGCTGTCAGCACAGAGCCTGATGGGGGGCCCAAACCCACAAACTGTGAGATCATGACCTGAGCCGATGCTCAAACAACTGAGCCACCCAGGCACCCCAATAGTGCAAGTTTTAAACACATCCCTTATTAATTCTATTCTTAAATAGTTTTAATTATAATAAATTTATTTAAACAATAGTATTCTTGTCATAAGCATGTGTGAACTTCCATTGTACAAGTTAACAATTTTAATGTGTATTATAAGGAAAATGGACAGATCCTGTGATAGTGTTCAAGGTGATATTTCAAAGTAGTCTGGAAGGACATCCTCAAAACACTTAATTCAATCCTACTAATCTTTGTGTGGTTTGGTAAGGTTCTCATTCTTCCCTTTGGTTCTCGCTCAGCTACAGAATTCTTTCTCTTGTTTTGTTTTCTTGTTTTTTAGTTTTTAGAGTGGAACATTTCAAACACACCCAAAATAAAATAGCAAAAAGAACTTCCATGTTTCAGTAAACTTTTGGACACCAGCCTTAGCAATATTTTTATGGATCTGTGTTCTCAGGCAAGGGAAACCGAAGCAAAAATAAACTCTTGGGATTACATAAAACTAAAAAGCTTTTACACAGTAAAGGAAACCATTAACAAAAACAAAAGATGCAAATTACTAAATGGGAGAAGATATTTGAAAATGATATATCTGATAAGAGGTGATTATCCAAAATATATAAAGAAGTCATATAACTCAACACTAAAAAAAAAAATGCAATTAAAAATGGGCAGAGGACCTGATGAGACATTTTTCCAAAGATGACATAAAGATGGCAAACAGACACATGAAAAGATGCTACACATCACTAATCATCAGGGAAATGCAAATCAAAAACCACAATGACGTAACACCTCAAACCTGTTAGAACAGCTAGTATCCAATAGACAATAAACAAGTGTTGGTGAGGATGTAGAGATAAAGGAGCTTTCCTGCACTGTTGGTGGGAATACAAACTGGTATAGCCACTGCGGGAGGATATGGAGGCGCCTCAAAAAATTAAAAACAGAAACACCAAACGATCAGTAATTCCATTTATGGTTATGTACCCAAGGAAAATAAAAATACAGATTCAAAAAGATATATGCACCATTATGTCCACTGCAGCATTATTCACAATAGCCAATATATGGAAGCAGCCCAAGTGCCCATCAGTAGGTAAATGAAGAAGGAAGATATGGTGTATACAGACACAGCCACAAATCTTGCCAGTCATGACAACATGCATGGACCCAGAGGGTAGAATGTTATATGAAATAAGTTACACAGAAAAAGACAAACAGTATGGTTTCACTTATATGTGGGATCTAAAAAAGTGTCAAACAAAAAGAAACCGACTCATAAATAGTGGGAACAAGTGGTTGCAAGAAGCCGGGGGGACTTGGGAAAGGGCTAAACAGATGAAGGGGAATAGGAGATATAAGCTTCCAGTTGTAAAATAAGTCACGGGAATGAAAAGTACAGCATAGGGAACACAGTCAATAATACTGTAATAACTTTGTGTGGTGACAGACGGCAACTACACTTACTGTGGTATTTCATGATGTATACAGGATTGCCAAATCACTATGTTATACACCTAAAACTAATGTCAACTACACTTCAGTTTAAAATTAAGTAAATAAACAAACTTCCATGTCACCCAAACTCAACAAATGCCAACACAGGAGCAATCTTTCATATAGCCTCCCATTTATGTCCGTGCGCCCTGCTCCCATCCAAGACCATGAATTATTCTGACGTATAAAGCAAATTCTGTACGTCATATCCTTTCACTGGTAAATTCTTCAAATGCATATCCTAAAAGATAAGCATTTTTCAAAAACAGAACTGTAAGAATGTTTTCAAACATTAGTAATTCTTTAACGTCAGATACTCCATCAGTATTTTAATCCCTCTAATAGTCTTATATTTTTTATAGTTGGCTTTGATCAAATTAGAATCCAGATGAGTTCTGCACATTGCAAATGACTCCTAAGTCTCATTAAATCTATTTTAACAAAAACAAAAACATGAGCTCAAAAAGATATCTGCACCCCCATGTTCACTGCAGCATTATTTACAATAGCCAAGGTATGGAAAAATTTAAGTGTTGGACGATGGATGAACAGTTAAAGTGTGTGTGTGTGTGTGTGTGTGTGTGTGTGTGTATGTGGACTATTATTCCATCATAAAAAAGAAGGAAATCCTGCCATTTGCAACACAATCAGCCTTAAGGGCATTATACTGAGTAAAGTAAGTCGGAAAACACAGTATGATCTCTTATATGTGGACTCTTAAAACACCCACACACACCAAAAACTGAGCTCATGGATCCAGAGAACAGATCGGTGGTTGACAGAAGCAGGGCATGGATAAAAATGGGTAAAAGGGACAAACTGTACAAACATCCAGTTATAAAATAAAGTCCTGGGGATCTAATGTACAGCATAGTGAGGACAGTTAACTATACTGTACTGTACACTTGAAGTTGCTGAATGAGTAAAAAGTTCTTGTCAGAGCACCTGGGTGGCTCAGTCAGCTAAGCATCTGTCTTTGGCTCAGGTCATTACCTCACGCACGGCTCGTGCTTTTGAACCCCACATCAGGCTCCCTGCTGTCAGCACAGAGCCCGCTTCAGATCCTCTGTCTCTCAATCTCTCTGCCCCTCCCGTGCTCGCAAATGCACTCCCAAAAAGGAAACATTAAAAAAAAATTTCCAATCATAAGAAAAAAATTTTGTATGTAACTATGTACATAACTATGTATGGTGAGTGATGTTAATTACTTACCTTAGTTCATTCCGTCATATATACAGATATGGAACTGTAATGCTATACAACTGAAACTAACGTTATATGTCGATTATACCTCAATTTTTTTAAAAAAGCAAACAAACTGGACTGGGTATCCAAAGTAATATATTAAGCTAGTAAAATGAAGGAGAGAGAAAAACGAAAAGTACTACTGAGAAAAATGGAGTCATAATTAAGAAAAATTTAGGAGTAAAGTTGGAAATCTCCGGTAGGTCCACTCAGCATCTTCTGTGCTCTCCACACAGATGTCAGTTATGGGTATAAAGGAAGCAGATGTTGACACCTGTCTTCTCTTTACATGGAATCTTTGAAGATATGCCCCTTAATTCACAAAGATTTTTTTTTAAGTTTATTTATTTTGGGAGAGAAAGAGCAGGCGTGAGCTAGAGAGCGGCAGAGAGAGGAGACAGAATTCCAAGTAGGCTCTGCACTCTAACTCACAAACTGTGAGATCATGACCTGAACTGAGATCAAGAGTCAGCAGCTTAACTAATTGAGCCACCCAGGTGCCCAAAATCCACAAAGATTTTTAAAACTATAAAAAAAAAAAAAGTCTGTGTGGATACAGAGTCCAGAAGAGATCCATCAGAGGGAGAAAAAAAAAAGTACATAGAAGGTTGTTATCCTCCACATCTTGACTGTTTACACTATTCTTGGTTTCGATGATGTTAATAATCATGTATTCCTTACGTTGTATGTATATTAGAGAGCCAAAGTTGTAATTTCAACAACAATAAAGTCAGTTTTAATCAATCGGTTTCTTCTCCCTTTTTTCTTGCAATTTTTTTTTTCAAAGATCAGGTCATTTGTCATGTAGAATTTACCAGTATGTATTTTGCTAATTGCACAGCGGTGATTTAACATGTTCATCTATTTTATATTTCCAATAAACCAGTAGTCAGATCTAGAAGCCTGAGAAGAGTCAAGTTCAATTTTCTGAATTTCACAGATGTGGTTCTGTACTTCTACTAGAACACCTCAGGGGGCACAGAATGTCTAGATATTTGTTTCTGCCATGTTAAGACTAATCAGCAGATTCAGGTGCTGTCAGCCTGATCCATGCACTAAACAGCTCCCCATCAGCATCTCACTTAATAGGTTTAACAGCCATTGAAGAATCTTAGCTCGATTCATTAGCTGTTGTAAAATGTTAACATCCTATTTCTATCACGCCATCTGTATCTTTAAGCTAGAATTATACTATAATGAGAAAATGTTCCTCAAAACTATTTGGTTACCCTGTGGAGCAGTTTGTATAAGGCAGAATAAATATTTGATCTTTCTCTCCTGTACATAGTCCCTGGAAGGCTCATAATCTGCTGCCCATTACTTGTACTGTCACAACACTACACTTCTGCTCGAGAGATGTGCATGCTTTGAGGCCAGCCCCACATCCTACCCATGGTGCACTCCTGCTTGGGAGAAATATAAAAGATGGCAAAGTCAGACATCACATTTTGTACTGCTCTGGTGGGACTGAACTTTTTTGTTTTGAGAGAGAGAGAGAGAGAGAGAGAGCAAGCATGAGCAGGGGAGGGGCAGAGAGGGAGAGATTCTTGAGCAACCTCTCAGCAGTGAAGCCCGATGCAGAGCTTGACCCTGGAACTCAATCCCATGAACTGTGAGATGACTTGAGCTGATAATCAAGAGTTAGATGCTTAACCAACTGCGCCACCCAGGCACCCCGTGCACTATTTTGTAAAGCAATGACAATACCACTAGTGTTTCTGGAGCAAGGGCTCTAAAGTAGGTACCTGAGTGGGACTCAAGCTTGCAAACAACCCAAGGGGCTTAGGGACAGGGTTCTGCATGTTTGTTATTATTATACAGATGTATTCCTATTAGAATACACATCCTGTTAAGGGCAAAAATTTGCTCATTTTAGTCTCCTGTGTAGCCCTAGTGCCTGGTACACAGTAGGCACTGAACATACTTGTTAAATAAAATGAATGAATGGATTTATCTAGAACATACTTATTTTGTATGAGTTTCATTCACTAAAGAATAAAAGGGAGATAGCATTCTTACTGACAGTTCACCTAAAGTCTTATTAAATAGTATATGAAAAATTTCTAAGTGGGAAAATATATTTCTATTAGCTTATTTCCTTTTTAGATTTTTTGCAGGGGGTAATTGTTTTTTAAATTTATTTGAGAGAGAACATTTGCCAGAGGGGTTTGAGAGGGGCAGACACAGAGAGTCTTAAGCAGGCTCCACACTTGGTGCAGGCCTACCTTACTTGGGGCTCCATTGCACAACCCTAGGACTGTGACGTGGGCTGAAATGAAGTCAGATGCTCGCCCCACTGAGCCACCCAGATGTCCCTATTTTTTAGAGTTTCGTCAGCGCTTTCTGCCGCCTATTCAGGTACATTGTCAGTGTACCACTACTACTGTTAGCCCATTGCTTGTATTTATGTAATGCTTTTTGGTTTGAAAAGTGCTTTTAAATATACAGTGTGCAGAATATGTTTAAGAAAAATTTTATTTATTCTTAATTGTTTATTTATTTTGGAGAGAGATAGACAGACACAGTGCAAGCAGGGGAGGGGCAGAGAGGGAAACAAAGAATCTGAAGCAGGCTCCAGGCTGAGCTGTCAGCACAGAGCCCAAGACGGGGCTCGTACCTACAAACTGTGAGATTGTGATCTGAGACGAAGTCGGATGTTTAACCGACTGAGCCACCCAGGTGCCCCTAATGTTTATTTTTGAGAGAAAAAGCACGAGCAGGGGAGGGCAAAGAGAGACAGACACAGAATCTGAAGCAGGCTCCAGGCTCTGAGCTGTCCACATAAAGCCTGATAGAAGGCTCGAGCCCATGGCCTGAGACCATGACCTATGCCAAAGTCAGACACTTAATCGACTGAGCCATCCAAGCACCCCTTGTGTGCAGAATATTGAAACAGCAAGCCCTGAATCAATACTTTTTTCTTAGTTGTGTTCAAAGTGGTATGAAACACACATAACTGTAGCTTGTTACTCAACCAGAGAGCAGTTAAGGATTGCTCATTTATAAAACACAGCATTACATGAATGATCTAAATTGCCAATGTCTACGGACACTTTTTAGTCCCTAATTTACTTGACTATTCTGACATTTGACACTATTTGGCCTCCTGAGAAACCTGGATCTTTGTGATAGAACATTCTCAATTATGACATAAGTAAGAGGATTTGAAACCTAGGGAAAGCAAATGGTGTATTTTCAGAAAGTGTCTGAAGTTAAGAAGAAAGAACTAAGAATGTATCCTTTAAAATTGACATAAAACTTCTGTCTTAGGTTTGTTCAGATCTGATATAATTAAAAGGGTAACTTTGTACTGTTGGATGTCAACAGTGCAGCTTAAAAGGATCCTATTCACATTTAGTAGCCGGAAGTCTGGTAGGCACAATTCCATTACATCCCAACCAAACTGAACTTTTTAGTAAAAGGTGAAAGCTTTATACGATCTGAAGAGAAACCAGAGTATAAACTGCACTTTTTTAAAAAGTTAATTGTAAAATAAAAACTTAACCAAAAGTAACTCTCAACTTGCCATAAGAAAGCACACTATATTCAACACAAAACTAGTATTTCTCTTAAGCTAATTCAAGGAACACCCCCAGCATATTAGTAGCAGACAACTAAAGTGTCAGCCAGCCAAACTATCACTCCATACCAACGACAACTCTATCACTCGCCTCCAACATCCCAATTCCACCCTTGCACTAATGGCAACACACTTAACCAAGAGACCTAAGTGATATGATCTAAGTGATCCACAGGTCTCTCCCCTCAGTTCTTTCACCTACTTTTCTGCCCAAAAAAAAAAAAAAAAAAAGTGAACTAGGTCACGAATGTTTTTCCCACCTGCCCACATTCTGATCAAGCACTTCATGCTCTCTCTCTCCTAACTGCATATTCCTTTGGGGCAGTGACCTGGCCACACAATTTCTCTGCTTTCCCCATAGTGCCCAACCATAATGGTCTACTAAAAACACTTCATGAATTGCACTAAGACAACCATTCATAAGATTTTAATATTTTTGCCTTGATTATCCAGGTCTTAATGATTCCAGTGGCTTTTTAGGTTTTACAAAAATGGTCCTAATTCTCTTGGATAGAACTAATCTGGCCTAACTTTTGATGATGATTTTGCCTTTGTTGCAGAAATTACAGAGGAGTATTCAGTGACGTAAGTAAACCAACTCCCTGGTCAGGTTCCTTTACAACGGGGAGGGTGGGGTGTAATAAAAAATACGGAGAGAATGTATAGTTATGATGAAGTCTCTCAGCTTTCCCGGCACGTTGTTCCTACATACTGAAGAGCTAATCTTTGCTGTCAGGCTTCTTTGGCAACAATTCTTTTGAGGTTACTCCACAAGACTCACTGCATTGAGGGCACCCATACTGAGCAGTCTTGCCTACCTAACAAAAGGCAATTATATTTTTTAAAAATTTTTAAAGTTTATTTATTTTGAGAGAGAGGAGAGAGAGAGAGAGAGAGACAGTGCATGTGGGGGAGGGGCAGAAAGAGGAAGAATACCAAGCAGGCAGGACTCAAAACTCAAGTTTAAGACCATGACCTGAGCCAAAATCAAGAGTCTTATGCCTAACCAACTGAGCCCCGAGGCAACTATATTTTTAAACAGCTGATTAACACAATTTTTATATAGTAAGACTAAATCAGGAACTTTTAACTTTGGGGCATTTGAAGCAAAACTGTTTCCAAAGAATCTTTCCCAGATGTCCCATATACAGTAACATCTAGATTTCCAATAATTGAGGATATTAAAATGGCATTAACATAACCCAGCTTCCTTTGGTAGAAACTTAAGAAGGGCAGCCAAAATACTGCCTTAGGCTTCTTTTCCATTAGTGGTTTTTGCTAATGCAAATTACTGAAATGCTTGAGAACAGGTCTTTAACAAAAAAGTTAATTGTGCCAAGTAAGTGTCAAAAATACCAAAATTTTAAGTTGTACTTTTGAGAAGGCAAATTCCTCTTGTAGGACACTGTCAACAGTCAAAACACTCATAGGTAATTTTCTCTGGTGTACAAAGGGATATAAAAGTGAAAGGCTGATAGTGGTTTTTCAACTGGAGATTACAGCATAAATAGAACTAGGGTCCAAAAGCAAGTCACCTGGGAGTTCTATATTCTCTGTAATTGAGCAAACAAGTATAACATATGGAAGCACCTCAAAAATGTTCCTCCACAGTTTTGGGTGAAATTTACTTTTAAAGCAAAGGAGAAACTCTGAATACTGAATCTGTAGTTTCCTATCTGCTGACCCATTTTAAAGTTAGATAAATTGCCAGCAGAATTTGTGATACTTTGGTGTACAGATTAACAACTGTTGGTCCTCTATAAAAGGTTAAATGGTGCAGTGGGAAGATGATGGCCACTGCTGGATGAGGACGAGCTCGGCTGGCTGAAGGAAGTGTCTTAGAAAATAAAAAGTATCACAGTACAATTAGAATTTTATTATGAGTTTCTCCAGAAGTCAAATTTCGACCTACCACCCTGGCACTTAAGTCCTGAATTTACACTGTTCCTTCATATCAAGAAAAACAAGCTCAAAGAACCAACATTCAAGTATTTTCTCCATTTTAAGATTCAACATAAGGTTCTTTACTGTCCTTCCCACAATGAGGCAGCTCCATCCACATATCAGACTAAGGTGATCTCTCAAAGCTACACCAAATCAAATCAAGGCACATTTACTAGATCACTTCTGAATTACAAAAGCATCAAATTCCTATTAAAGGGAACAAAAAGAATTTAGTTGGTTTAGATTTTTTTCTCCATATATGACTTTGTGTGAAGAACTGCCTTTTTTTCCGAATGAAGCATCAAATATTAAACCAGAAAAAAACTGCATTTTGTGATTACATTATGTTCAAAGCTGATTCTAAAAGTCAAAACCAGTATTACATACTAAAATTTACCACTGATTTATCTCAGTAAATTTAAAAATTTTAAATACAATTTTCTAACTTGAGGATATTTAAAATATCAAGGAATTTCACTAGTCATCCAAACTACATTTTCTTTCTAAGTGCACTGTGCTTCCTATTTGAAGTTGTACTTCACACAAAATGAGCATTATTAACTTTTAAGCCCAAGGTATCCAGAAACCATCCTTTTAATTCCTACCGAGATCCTTTCCTCCCATGGTAAAATGCAACGACATGAACTAAAAAGTATGAGGATCAAAAAAAACAACAAAATCCCACACACACCCACACACACACTACTTACCCAAGAAACCACACAAAACCCCATCACAAAACCAGCAAAATTGTAGCCCCCCCTAGTTAAACTAAAAAGAAAATGGAGGGGGAAAAAAAAAAGCCACAGCACACTGTAGAAAAAATTTATTTGTCTCACACATTAAAAAAAAAAAATCTCCATAGTACACTGAACTATAAATTCAATCTTCTCAAAGAGTTACAAAGTTTAAAGAGAAACTTTTAATTGCCTTAGATTTACATTTCAAAAACTCTTAAATTTACTGAGGGAACATACCAAAAAAACCAGATTCAAAAGGTTAAGACATAAACTTTATGATTAACGAGTCTAGTATTCTGCCCCCAATGCTCCTTGTGCCCACTCCACTCCCGCCTACAGCTAAGAACGAAGTAAAACAGGTAAACGCTAAATCCTGCACCAATCGCTACGAGAGGCATTCCAGACATTTAGGAGGGAAAAGTTATGCTGACGTCTTACACAATTTCCCTCCTCGTGGAATAAAGAACGAGCCCAAGGCTGAGCTCTTCCCCAGCTCTACAAAATCGCGCCCGCCCGCCCCGCGCCCCGCAATTCCGCCCTGCCTCCGGGCCCACGCAGAACTAACGGGCTCCGCGGCCCGTCCCCGCGGCCCGGAAAACAAAGGGGATTCCCAGCCATTGTCCTCCGCGGCGCTGAGCATCACCAGCACTAGCAAGGCAGTAGCTTGCGCAGTTATCTCCACAGCGGGCAATGTCACAACCCGACCAACAGCACAAACTACTACCTCAGCCAGGGCCATGGTGTCGGGGAGGCAGCGGACCACGCCGAGGGCGAGCGAAGCGGCCGCGGCGCTCCTCAGTCCTCAGCCGCGACGTCGGGCCGGCGCCCCGGCCCTTCCCC
>NC_043709.1:51543448-51544734 GCF_006229205.1 Suricata suricatta
CGCCGCCGCCGCCACGCTCCCCGCGCTCGGCGCCGGGCTGGCTCTTCGCTCCGGCGAACGCCCGGGGCGCTTCCCGCAGAGAACACCGGCTCCGGCTACGCGACAGTAACCAAGTCACAGCCCGGAAGTCCCGAGGCCACCCATTCCCCAGCGCCCTTCGGGGATGTCCCGTACACCTCTGCAGGAGGCGAAAATAAAACAAAAGCCCTGTAAAACTGAAACCGAGCCGGGCGATTGTTGGGTGGCAGCGGCGGTGGCTCTGAGCGCGCGGACACACGGCCCGTCTCGCGCTCCGCTGCTCCTGTGCGTCCGGACGAACCATAGAGATCACTTAAGGAGGCTCGCGCGCTACTCCCCCACCACGTGACCGCCCCGCCAGGCCGACCTCCGCGCCGCCATCTTACATCCGGGACCGAGGCGGCGTCCCTTTTCCCCGCCTTGGCGAGTTTCGACGTGTCACTAGAAATCAGCCCCAAAATGGGGGGAACCCCAATTCCACGTCACCAAAGTGCTGAGGCCGCTATTCGTGCCCCCCAGTCGCTTAACGGGGCAAGGTGGCGCCCGTAACTTCTCCCGGTCTTTGCCCGCAAAGAAAATGGCGGCACTTACCCGCCGTCTAAGTGGACACGTTGTAGTCTGGCTGGAGTTCAAAGTTTCCGGCACCTCCTTTCCTATCCCGCAAGGACATGGCCATTTGCGCTCCACCCCGCGGGTGGCCACTGTGCTGCATTTCGCTGAAAAGCGGCGGGAAAACTACTGCGCGGCTCGTATTAATGCGCACGCTCCTGGGACTTCTGGGTGGTGGTGGGTTTTTTTTAAAGGCCAAGTTTGGGAAAAGGCCGCCTGCCGTGAGCCTCTTCTGGTGTTGGCCCAGGCAAGTTACTTTTTGCCTCACATACAGAGATTTTTTAGGAAGTTAAATCATTCGAAATAACTGAAGCAGTTTGTCCAGTGCAATACAGAACGTCCAGTTAAATTCGAGTTTCGGGTAAACGAGTAATTTTTTAATATTTGTACTTAAAAACTACTGTTTATTTGAAATTCAGATTTAGCCAGGTATCCTATATTTTTGTTAAATCTGGTAACCCTGTTAATAATCAAGCTTCTGCACATACAGACTCCGCATAACAAAAGGAATGGAGTAATTAAACAGTGTCTTCAAACTTGGATCCTTTATTGGCGGCAAGGGGCCAAAGATTTAGATTCCAAAATACGGTAACAACGTGTAACAGACAGACGTGTATAATTACTTTTTGAAAGAGTAAGCTTCTTCCCCGCCCCCCCCC